>NW_006294590.1:2505914-2512941 GCF_000327345.1 Myotis davidii | reverse complement strand
TTTTTTGTCTTCACTGTAAAGCAGGCACCCGGGGGGCTGCTGTCCTAACCACGTGCAAGCGCACAGCCCAGGGCGTCAGGCGCGTTCGCGCTGTGCAGCGACACCCCGGTCCCCTCTGTCTACACCCTCCCGGCGCCCGCTCTGCAGCGACACCCCCGTCCCCTCTGTCTACACCCTCCCGGCGCCCGCTGTCCCCGTCACTTTTTGTCTTCACTGTAAAGCAGGCACCCGGGGGGCTGCTGTCCTAACCACGTGCAAGCGCACAGCCCAGGGCGTCAGGCGCGTTCGCGCTGTGCAGCGACACCCCGGTCCCCTCTGTCTACACCCTCCCGGCGCCCGCTCTGCAGCGACACCCCCGTCCCCTCTGTCTACACCCTCCCGGCGCCCGCTGTCCCCGTCACTCGCTCGCTCCGCGTTTCCCGCGTGCGCCCTGGCTCCCGCCATCCGTTTCTATGCGGTTGACTCGAGGGACCGCGTGTAATGGAATCGTCTAGTCCTTGTTCTTTGGGGACCAGCTTCCCTCACCCAGCATCATGTCCTCAAGATTCATCCTGATGTAGCAGGAGCCGAATTCCCTTCCTTTTTAAGACCGAACACGGTCCCGCTGTGGGGAGAGCCCACATCTTGCTTTCCACTCATCTGCCCGCGGACACAGGTTGTTCCCACCTCCTGGCCGTTGTGATGCTGCTGTGGGCATGGGTGGGCCGATCTCTCCTCCAGTCCCTGCTCTCAGTTCTCTGGGGTCGGACGCCCATAGGGAAGTTCCTGGGTCATCTTTGCAGGTGTTCAGGTTGGGAAGTGACATGATCTGAGTTACATTTTAAAGAATCACTCCGGCCCCGCTGGCGTGGCTCAGTGGTTGAGCATCAACCTACGAACCAGGAGGTCACGATTCGATTCCCGGTCAGGGCACATGCCCAGGTTGGGGGCTCCATTCCCAGCCAGTCAATGATTCTCTCATCATTGATGTTTCTCTCTCCCCATCTCTTCCTCTCTGAAGTGTACACACACACACACACACACACACACGTTTTTTTTAAGTAAGAAGCCCCCAAAGCCACAGCAGTCATTAGGAGAAATTTAAATTACCCTTAAAAAAGGTACATTATAGTTTATTGTGATCCTAATGCAGTCTAAGGTGACAAGTGAAATCATTCTTAGTATTTTTGAGAGGTTGCTGTTTCTCCATCATTTTAGGGCATGTTGATCACATGATCTGGAGTCAGATTCGTTCCGCCCCGGCCGTTTCTGTCTCACCCGGGGCAGGTGGCACTACCCCGTGCTGGTGTAGCCCGGCCGTGCTGGTGCAGCCTCTCTGGACCCTCCTCACTTCCCCAGGGAGGCCAGGTAGGCATACCAGAACAGAGCCACCAGGTTAGCAAAAAGCACCCGGAACTGCCAGAGAGAACACAGGCCCCAGTGAGCGCAAGGCCCTGACAACACCCACCAGGCACCAGTCCCCTCGCCGAGTTCCTTCACTGGCGGGTCCGGCCAGCACTGTTGCACTTACAGGTCTTTACTTTGTACGGAGCACTGGGCGAGACCCCCAGCAGAGAGCAATGGAGAAGACAGAGTTCCTGCCTCACTAGTTACACAGGCCAGCAGGGAAAACACTCAGTAACTGTCCCTCACCCTCCTTCATGAACATCAACTTCAGGTCCTGGCTCAACCCCAGGACTGGCCCTCACACGGTGCCTTCATCCAGTCCTGACACCCTCCTGACCAGCTCTTCACTCTAGGCTGTCACTGCCCATTGCCCTGCTCAGTGATCTCACAAGCAAACCCCACCTGAACTCGTCAGTGAGTCTATCCGGCAGGTAAGCTCCATGGACGAAAGTCTGGTCCATCTTGTTAACCACTGTATCCCAAGTCTAGAGCAGACGGGCAGATACCACTGCCCCTTAAGCATCGCCTGCAACCACCTGAAATGGAACTTTAGCCACCGCATTCTGTCCCTACTACTTTCAAAGACTCCGTTTTCCAGCCTGCCCGCTGACAGCCACAGACCATGTCCTCAGCCATCCTGTCCTCTTTGTGGAGTGCATGGTGTCCTTACCTACCTGTTCCCTGAGTTCACTCTTGGGAAAAACCTCGACCCTCCCTGCCTCTCACCTCTCTGAGCCCCAGGCCCGTGCACATGCAGGTCTTCAGCCTCTGCAGCCCCCGTCGTCTGCATGCTCATGTTCTCAAGTTTACCCCTTTACCCCTCTTCAGTCTGCCCTACCCACCCCCGGCCCTCCCAGAGGAAAGAAGGTGTGGACAGAGGTCCCCAGTAACAGTCACCCGAGAAAAAGAAGATTGTGGCAAGGGGGGAAAGGCTGATGGGAAAGGGCCTCTGGTGAGGCTGGCGCCCTGGGGCCCTGGGCGGTGAGACAGCCTCACCTGTATGGGGACATAGTTGACGTTAATGAACTGCACTGGGGTCCAGACGCGCCAGTTCATCTGCAGCGCCGGCCAGAATGCGCTCCTCACCTTGGCAGCGCCAGCGGCGGCATCTCTGCCCTGAAAAGGAAACACGGGGTGAGTGAGCCCCACTGCCTCAGGCTGAGATTGGGGCACTGGGGTCTGGGGACCCCCAAACCCTAACGCAGTGGGGTTTTTTCACTGTAGACTTTGTTCCGTGTACACATGGGCAGCACATACGGGTGGGTAATGAGCGGTGCAGCTGTAGGCAGCTCACCATCCACTTGGAAAACCACCAGAGCAGTGAGCACTGCTCACACGGTGGGGACCCGTGTCCTCGCCCTCGCACTGGCTGGCCTGGTGTGGCGGGGTTGGTGCGAGGCCAGAATGACGTGAAATGGAGGCACAGTTGGGGCAAGGCCAGTGCTCAGTAAGTGCAGCTGGTGCTGTGGTCCTGCGTCGCTGCCGGGAGGGCCAACGAGGATGGCCTTCCAGCCGACAGTTCTAGGAGTTGACCAGCCAGGAACCCACACCAAAGGGACAGCCTGCGGTGGAACCTGCGACAGGGTGTCTGGTGAAACACGCTGGCGGCGGCGGCGGCGGCTGGAGTGTGTGATTGTGTGAGCTCATGGTCCGCTGTGCTCCTGCATAGTCCCTTTCGGGACTTTATGCACTTTGATAACACTTTACTTTTTAATGAAAATATACTCCCTTTGTATTTGGAAGGAAATAAAAAGAGCAACAGCCGTTGTAGCCTCGCTTCTAATGTGGGCACCCTTTGCTTCCTCCTGGCTCAGATGTCCTAAGGACTTCCCAAACATTTCTTTTCAAACTATCAGGGAATTACTAGCAATCACAGCTAAGTCTCAACATCTTTCCTACTTATCCCTAGGGTCACTGTACACAACAAAGGTAATTCTCCGTAGTAACAAAAACTGGAGATGTTGTTTCAAAATAAAACCTCAGTGAGGAGCCTTTACCTGCTGTGATCGGTTGAAACATGTCAAGGCAGACCATGGCACATGTTGGGCACAGAGCAGACTGGCAGAGCGCAGGTGGAGGGGTTGAAGGGCCCGTTAGCGCGGACCTGACCTGCGTGGTGGGCAGTCGGCCTCCTCAGGGCACCCAGGCTCTCGGGTACCGAGTTAGCTCAGGCTTCTGCAACATCACTGAGGCCTGAAACTCCTGGGCCCCGGCCTCCTCCGCAGTCTGCGTGACTCCTTTTCAGAATCATGTCTGATGACGTACAAAACGTACAGGACTACTGCGGGAACAGCCACACTGAATACAGCTACCCAAGTATTTGGGATCATTCTGTGACGGGCTAGAGGACGTGCTTTATTAACACCTTCAGGGACCAGACCTGACCGCAGGTGCAAGGAGTGGGGCGCACAACCCACGCTCGGGGACATCCGACTGGTTTCCGCTCGCACCCACAGGCACTGCCAACACGGCTGTGCTCTGCTCCCGACGTGGATCAAGGCAACTGTGAACCTTCAATGTGAGAGTCGGAGAAGTTCGCAGACCCCGAGTTCCACCCGGTGCCAGGCTCAGAACCCTTGCCCACTGGGGAGCGGCAGCAGAGACCAACCTCCAGGAAGCTCATGACGAGGAAGAACAGCAGCAGGAAGGCGGGCGCGAAGAGCAGGCGGTCCAGGAGCAGCCTCTTGAGCCCTGCCCAGGGCGCCTCGGGGGGGATCCAGTGCTCCATGAAGAGGTAGAAGAAGTGGCTCAGCGGCCCGGTGAAGAAGAACCTGAGGCCACAGGTGGGGGGGGGGGAGCTGGACCACCTCTCAGGGCTAGGCTCACCCCCAAACGCCAGGTCCCAAACCCTGCCTCTCTCGGCACTGACCACACAGACCCATGGTCCTGGAAAGTGCGCTTTCTTTGGATCTGCTTCTGGCGTTCCTGTTTGCTTCCAACAGGCCAGACTTGTTCCTGCCTTGGGTTCCTGCCACCTTCACGTGGCCGGCTCCTTCTCAACACTTGGCTTGGAGAGTTCTTTCCTGGTGGCTCTAGATAACAAGCCCCCTGCTGTCCTTGCCACCCTCTCTTCCAGGCCCAGGTGGCTTTCTTCATAGCATTTATCACATGCCCTGACCTCATTTGTTTAGTTGTATGGTGCCCTCTCTCTGCCCCAGGAAGTAAAACCGTCACAGGGCAGGACCGTGTCTGTTCACTGCTGTGTCTGCAGCGCCTCGGGCAGGGCCTGAGTCAGAGGTGCTCAGCAATAAATAAATGCACCCCCAATCCCACCCCTGGAGTTTTTCCATCAAATCCTTCAGGTAATCAGCCAGGGTGAACCCTGGGGCTGTGCACCTGTTGCCTGCGTTGCTGCTACTCTTTCCAGCGTGTGCAGAGAACTGGGACCCGCCACAGCATCTGGGACAACAGACCTGCTGCTCGTAAAATTCAGTAATAGAAAGAGGGGCAGGGCCTCGGGGACCTTCCAACTTCTGACACTGAAAGCCTTTAAGCAAGTGGTTCTCAGTTGTCTGTTCTCACCCTGAGGACCCGTGGCCTGGAGCAGGGGTTCTCGGTGGGAGAACAGAGCCTTGAGGATGGAAAACTGGTTGGTGAGGCCTTCAGGGGGTTCTGGTACACTCTCCCCTCCCTGGGGTGGGGATCACAGCTTTAAATACGTATGGAAAAAAGCTGTGGTGAGTAAAGTTAACTACCTACAAAAATGGTATTTGTGAATTTTGAATTGGAAAAAAAAATCATTTGTTACAAAAGGCTTCAAAGCCATCTGTCTGTACAAACACTACTTTTGGCCAGAGAACCCAGGGTGGGTTTAATTGGTAAAACTCCTGAATCTCTGAGCTTCTGCAATTCAATAAGTGGTTCAGAAACTGGACATTTTTCAGGTCACCTGAATGCTTCTCTGCATGCTTATGCTATGAAAATAACTAACTGGCCGTACATGAGTCTGGTTTCCACTTTCATGGTCTTTGAGTCTTGAGGTTGGCCTCTAGGTTCAGGGAAGTTACCTGCTCTTCCTGTTCTCAGCTCAGTGAAGAGGCCACTCCCACCCATGAAATTAAAAGTAACCATATCAAACTAGAAAGTAAGTTAACCTTATCCCCTGTTCTGATTTCCCCCATGATTACTTCATTGCTTTTTAAAATTATTTTTCCAAATTAGATCATTCCAGAAACTGGATACCTTCGCTTGGCTCCGCGGTGGGACTCACCCGTAAATGGCATATCTGAGGGGCCCACCGACATCTAGCTTTTGAGAGCAGTTTTCTTTTTTCCGCTTCTTAATCATCTGGGCCAGGAAGTTCCCAAATGCTGACAAAATGCCACTGTGGACAGACAGGGAGTGAGAAAACGGGAGGACCAGCAGGAGGGCTGTTGTGAGGCCAGGCTGGGGATGGGTGGGGACCAGTTCTCATCAAAGCAGCTGCCATGCAAGGTGCCCGTGTCGAAGGGCAGAGGCAGCAGCAAGATCTCCACTTGGCGGGTGCGCCAGTGTCGGTATCCTGCTGGTGACACCATAACTGCAAAGGTGACCGTGTGTGGGAGGTGGGTGACGGGAGGGATCTTCATGATGGAAGGTCTCTGTACTTGGACTCCGTTGGTGGATAAAGTCTGTACATGTGACAAAGCTCTGGAACTAAACACACACTTGGCAGGTACCAGAAAGGCTGGGGGAGCCTGAGTCTGACCTGGGGACTGTGCCCACGCCAGTGTTCTGGCTGTGAGGGTGTATTCTGCAGATGTTAGCGACGGGGGGACTGGGCAAGTGCACCGGGATCTCTGTGTTGTTCCTCGTAACTGCATGTGAGTCTACGGTTATCACAATAAAAATGTCCCTGAAAAAAGAGGCCCGGTGGCTCCAAAGCTTGGTCTATCGCTGACTTTTGAGAAGCTCTGAGCCGAAATACCCGAAGGTCTCACGGTGGGCGGTGAGACCTGGATCTGACCCCTGGCTGCTCCTCGCTCATCCTCTCCCTGCTCACGGGCAGGTGTCCAGCCACACAGACTCCGACTCCCGAGCTTGCTCCTCCCTCAGGACCTTCGCTCTGCTGTGCCCGCTGCCAAAGCGCAGTTGCTTCCCTTCTGCCCCGCACCCCTTCATTCCGGCCTCTGTTCAAATGTCCCCTTGGATAAGTTCCCCGTTTTGTGTATTTATCTGCTTTTTGTCTAGTTCTTCGCTAAAATGCAACCTCCATGAGGGCCAGGGCCCTACCCACCTGTCTAATGCCCGCACACAGGAAGCACGCTGTGCACATTTAGGAAAGGCTGGGCCAATAAAAGGGAACAGGCTTGTAAAATTAGTTCAACGAGGGCAGTGGCCGGGGAGTCGTCTCATAAAAAGTTTAAGGGCCGCACTGCCCGTTAAAGCACGGAGCTCGGCCAGGACCAACCTGACCACCTCGCCCTCTAACTGACAGGCGAGGGCCCTCCCCACGGGTCCCTCCGCCCCGGGGCCGGTCTGCGGGACCCCAGCCGTGGTGCTTCCGCTACCCGGCTCCCGGGCGCCCAGCGTCAGTGCCTACGAGTCCCTGTTGCGAGCCGATTGCACCGAACCGCAGGTGCCGAGCTTCCCGTGGGTTCCCGGCCTTTGGGAGCTCGTACACTCGGGGTTTCTCCTTCCTCACTCAGCCCCCGGGAGGCGC
>NW_006294590.1:2504162-2505165 GCF_000327345.1 Myotis davidii | reverse complement strand
GCAGTAGGCGCCTCGCCGGAGCGCTTGCTAATGTCCACTTTGCTCAGGTCCCCGGCTGCCCACCAGGAGCCCTGTCCGCGACCCGGCGCCCGGGGCTCACCCTGCCCGCTTGTCCGGGCACAAGCAGAACCCAGTCCATCCCGCTATACCGTGCTGCCGCTTTGCAGTTTTCTCTCGATAAAACCCATGGAAAAGTTTCCTAGAGTAGCTAGTGCCGATCCCATTTTGCCAAGAAACAAACTAACAACAAACTTGGGGACTAACATCTCAGAAATAAGTTTAAACAACTTCTTACTGAGATCATTCCCCGGATTGGTAACATCTGGCATCGCTAGAGCGGGTGTGGCGGCCAGTGCATCGCGCGCGCGTGCGTGTGTGTGTGTGTGTGTGTGCGCGCGTTGGCTGTGCGCTGTCAATCACACCATGTGTTGGTGGCTCCATCGCAATCAAAACAGAGCAGTTCTGCCCCAGGGATCCCGCCTGCTTCCCCTTTACAGCCACAGCACACCCCCGCCTCGCCCCCCAAACCTCCCCTGTGGCCACGCCTGTGCCCGCCTGCAGTGTTGGTCCGTCCTCCCTCCCGCTCAGGGACGATGGCGCCTCTTCCTCTGTATCGGCGCTCAAGCGCCTGGAGCGCAGTCAGTGGACGGATAAGATGGATTCTCGGTTCGGATTTGAGAGGCTCAAGGAGCCAGGGGAGAAGACGGGCTGGCTGATCAATATGCACCCGGTGAGCACCGGGCTCCGCCCTTCCTCCCCCGCACGCCCTCGGGGTGCCGGGGCCCTCCCTGAGGGTGGGTGCGCTTGGCGTGGGAGCCTGTTTGGGTGGCACAATGGAGATGGGCTTGTAGGCCTCCTACTTTTTTTTTTTAACATTTCGGGCCATAGAAGACATTGAGGAGATGTGGGGGGGTAAGAGTATAACTTTCAAGGATGAGGGAGAAATGGAGAGAGATCCCCACCGGGATGCCGCTGTGCTGGTTCTGGTGACTGGGCGGGTGGT
>NW_006294590.1:2497564-2504113 GCF_000327345.1 Myotis davidii | reverse complement strand
GGGGAGGGGTGTGTGGTTCATGAAGAGCAGGAGGAAGGGGCTCTGTGTAGAGCAGAGTGGGGACCCTCTTCCTGCCAAGGGCCATTTGGGTATGTATGACGTCGTCCGTGGACCAGACAAAATTGTCAGCTATGTGCCTGCAACCCAGGTACATGCCCTTGACCGGAATCGAACCCGAGCTCTTTCAGTCCGCAGGCCGACACTCTAGCCACTGAGCAAATTGCCTCGGGCTGGTCGAGCATTTCAGTAACTCACCCATAATGCCTTGGCAAGCGCCAGACCCAATCCCCCCCCCCCTCCCGTGTAGAGGATAACCTCGTGCCCATACTGACTCTCTTGCAGACTGAGGTTTTAGATGAAGATAAACGCCTGGTCAGTGCAGTGGATTACTACTTTATTCAAGATGATGGGAGCAGATTTAAGGTGAGCCCCTGCAACCAAGGTGCGCCCCACTCTGACAAGGCTCCACTGAGCCGAGAATGAGAATGTTCATTTAGCTTCGCAGCTGCAAGGCTTGGGAGGCCTCCCTGTGCCACTGCCTGGAGCCCATCGGGAGCATGGCCCTTGCAGCGCCTCAGCGCCCGCTGAGGGTGTGCTGTGCTGAGAGACGCTGGGAAGGTGCGGGGTCATGCGGCCCTAAGTCCCTGTGGCCCCGTTTCTCCTATGTGACAAGGCCAGGTGCACTGGGTCTAGCAGCCTCTCTTCACCATTCTCTCTTTTCCCTTCTCATCGCCCTTGAACGGGTTGGTGACTCTTGCAGGTGGCGCTGCCCTACAAACCATACTTCTACATTGCGGCCAGAAAGGTAACTGGCCCCTGAGAGTCATTTCCGATGAACTGTGCCTCCTTGTTCTGGGGGAGCCTTGGGACTGGGAGTGAAGAGGCCTCTGGCGGGACCGCAGGGAAGGAGATGGGCTTTACTAACAGAGAGGCCTTTCCTCTGGTCCTGACTTAGGGTTGTGAGCGAGAAGTTTCGTCTTTTCTCTCCAAGAAGTTTCAGGGTAAACTTGCTAAAGTAGAGACCGTTCCCAAAGAGGATCTGGACTTGGTGAGTGTCCCTCAGACCCTCCAGGGTATGTAAAGCTGGGCCCACTCTGCCGGCCGGCAGGGACCTGGCAGGAGGCCAAGCTTGGCACCTGTGGGTGTGGGGAAGTACCGACGATGGGGCCTTGACGCCTGGACGTTGGTCCCACAGGCAAGGTTGGACAAGGTGCTTGGAGCTGCCAACTCTTTGACAAGTACATTCACCTTTGAGCCATCCTGCCCTTATTTTCTCTCTCCAATAAAACCCGTCCTCCTGGAGCTCATAAGCATGATCTCTTCACTCTGCAGCCAAATCACTTGGTGGGTTTGAAGCGAAATTACATTAAGCTGTCTTTCCACACCGTGGAGGACCTTGTCCGAGTGAGGAAGGAGATCTCCCCTTCCGTGAGGAAGAACCGGGAGCAGGGCCACACCAGTGACACCTACACGGCTATGCTCTCCAGGTAGGTTTCCTCCTGTGGGCAGAGCAGCCAGTCAGCCCACAGGACTTTCCCATTTTTCCTAAATTGACAAGATGGATGGGAGGTGGGAAAACTCAGCAATTAAGTTCTCTCTCTCTCTTGCTCGCTCTATCACAGTGTTCTGCAAGGGGGCAGTGTGATCATGGACGAAGAGGAAACCTCTAAGAAGATTGCGGACCAACTGGACAACATTGTGGACATGCGAGAGTACGACGTGCCCTACCACATCCGCCTCTCCATCGACCTGAAGATCCACGTGGTGAGTGGGCGTGGCTCATGGATGATGCCTGACTGCAGGAGGTGGGACTGAAGGGTAAATCCACGAAAACAGATGCAGAACTCTAGCTCAGGGCTCCCCGTCCTGCAGGCACACTGGTACAACGTCAGGCACCGAGGGAGCGCCTCGCCGGTGGAGATCACCCGCAGAGATGACCTGGTTGAACGGCCCGTAAGTGCTGCTTGCATCTCCTCCACCCCAGTTTCCCGTTGGTTTTTGGAGAGGTCTAATTCAGTGCTGAAAGTGAATTTGATTCAGAGGTTTGCTTGCTTCTTTTTCCTAAATACTCCCTGGAAGGAGTTGTGGACTAGTCACTTTTCAGGTCAGTTTCTGGCTTCGAGTATAATGTCACCTGTGCCTGTGTCTCCCCGGGTGATGTGTGTGTGAGCTGGGCTGGATCTGAGTGTGGGAGGGAGCACCTCAGCTTCCACGCAGGGAGTTGATAGCGAGTGATGTGGTGAGAATGGATTCATAACGAAGGCCTTGGCTCAGGGACAGCTTCGCGATCATGTTTTCTCATAAGATGGCGATGTCAGCCCTGACTGAGCCAGTCTTCTGTCAGGGTTGTCACGAAGGCCAAAATGGGGTCATGCTTTTTTTTTTATGATTTTGTGAAACAGGACGGGAGAGAAAGAAACAATGATTTGTTGGTCCACTTACTCATGTCTTCATTGGTTGGTTCTTGTATGTGCCCCGACCGGGGATTGAACCTGCAACCTTGGTGTATCTGGACGATGCTCTGACCAACTGAGCATCTCGTCCTGGATGAGGTCATGCACTTTAAGGAGCCTTGAGACTCAGGTGTTGTGCAGTCGTAGGCTTTTCCTGCGATCTAGCCTTCTCTCATATTGTTGGCTGTCACTCCACCAGGGGGAGTGGAATCCTTGTTGTGGGCCAGATAGCCCCAGACGCCTGTTCCACGTTTTGGGGAGCCTTTCCCTGTGGCAGCTGGCCTCTTGGTTTTAGCAGCTGAAGGTGTGTTTGTTCTGTGACCGATTCATGCTACGTTTGTCCCTCTAGGACCCCGTGGTTTTGGCATTTGACATTGAGACGACCAAACTGCCCCTCAAGTTTCCTGATGCTGAGACTGACCAGATTATGATGATTTCCTATATGATTGATGGCCAGGTGAGCAGTGCCTTCTGGAGTGTGAGCTCCCTGGAAATAGGGACCTTGTCGGTCCCCAAACCAGAACAGTGTTCACCCCACGACTCACAGTTTTGGGTGAATAATGAGTGAGTGGAATCCAGGGAAGTGAGCAAGCAGGCTGTTCGGACACCAGCACGCTCCCCCTTCCGATGGGAGTCTGACGCTCAGGGTGTGGACGCTCAGGCAGCTCCCGGTGCTGCTCAGGTTGTTGTGGTCTGAGTTTCTGGGCCGAGTGCCAAGAGGCGTGCTCAGCTTTGTGTCTAACCCACGCACCTGCTGGTGAACTTCCAGGGCTACCTCATCACCAACAGGGAGATCGTGGCAGAGGACATTGAGGACTTTGAGTTCACCCCCAAGCCGGAGTATGAAGGGCCCTTTTGTGTCTTCAATGAGCCTGACGAGGTAGAGGTGTCGCTGGGAAGCTGCTGGTGCTGTGGTGAGGTGGGAGGAGAGGCATGCTGACCCTTCTGAGGCCTCGGCGTGCCTACGGTCAGAGCAGCAGCTTCTGGGCTTGGGTCCCTGTTGTGACCCTCACGCTTGTGCAGGCGCTAATGAAGGGTTGCGCGAGGTTGCTTTTCCAGAACTTGGGGAGAGGTGCTTGGAAGGAGTTTGAGAGGAAAAGCAACCCTCTGAGTGCCTGATGCGTTGAATTCAGGTCCATCTCATCCAAAGATGGTTTGAACATGTGCAGGAGACCAAACCCACCATCATGGTCACCTACAATGGGGACTTTTTTGACTGGTGAGTCTAATGTCTAATTGGTAAGTAACTAAAAGTGTTCAGGAGGGCAGGTTACACGAATTGGGAATATACCTAATGCTACTGAAGTGTATGCTGAGAGATGGTAATGATGGGAAAAGTGGGAGGGGAGGGGCAGGAGGGCGCTGCATTTGAGGAGTCGGTGTGAGGAGCTCCTGGGGTAGCGCAGCATCCCCTGGGCACAGTCTTCCCTGTCCCTGAGGGGATTGGAGACTAACCTGAAAGTGCTTGTCCAACCTCTCTGGTCCCTAGGCCTTTTGTGGAGGCCAGAGCAGCTGTCCACGGACTGAGCATGTACCAGGAGATCGGATTCCAGAAGGACAGCCAAGGGGAGTACAAGGCGCCCCAGTGCATCCACATGGACTGCCTCAGGTAGGTCCCGCCGCTCCCCTGGCAGCTTGTCAGTGTCCTGGGAGGGCATCCACGGGTGCAGGCCTGTCCACACCTGGGAGGGAGGGAGGGAGCCTCTGGGAACAGCCCTCCTCGCTGAAGACAGCGGCTGCAGGCTCTGGCATCTCCTGAATTTGCAGGTGTGTTTGTGAAACTACCTGGATCCAGGTGAGTGATTTTCACGAGGGGCCTGCACCATGTGGGGTCTTCGTGCAGATCTTGGGGTGCCTGTTAGGTCTCTGCACCTTGCTGTGTGTGTCCAGCTTTGCCACCTTCCACAGGTTTCTGGACTTGGTCTCAGACTCACCTCTGGCCTTTGCTCTCTTTTCTAGGTGGGTGAAGAGGGACAGCTACCTCCCTGTGGGCAGCCACAACCTCAAGGCGGCCGCCAAAGCCAAGCTGGGCTACGACCCTGTGGAGCTGGACCCCGAGGACATGTGCCGGATGGCCACCGAGCAGCCCCAGGTTCCTGTGCCACGCTGACTCGGGGTTCTGGGGGTCAAGGGGATCTCCGGACATGCCGTGGCCCTTATCTCTGATGTGCTCTCCTCAGACTCTGGCCACGTATTCGGTGTCGGACGCAGTGGCCACGTACTACCTGTACATGAAGTACGTCCACCCCTTCATATTCGCCCTGTGCACCATCATCCCCATGGAGCCTGATGAGGTCAGTGCCTCTCCCGGTCCTGGCAGCCTGTGTGGACTGGGCCGTGGTTTGAAGCCTGGTGTTTCCCCGTAGGTGCTGCGGAAGGGCTCCGGGACCCTGTGCGAGGCCTTGCTGATGGTGCAGGCCTTCCACGCCAACATCGTCTTCCCCAACAAGCAGGAGCAGGAGTTCAACAAGCTGACGGAGGACGGCCACGTGCTGGACGCCGAGACCTACGTGGGCGGCCACGTGGAGGCCCTCGAGTCGGGCGTGTTCCGCAGTGACATCCCCTGCCGGTTCAGGATGGTGCGCCCCTGGGGTCTCCCGCGGCTTAGAGGCACCCAGGAGCCACCAGGGCTGAAGGAAAGCCCTCACCCCTGGTGGGCCACCAGGCGTCCTTTGTCGGGCCTGCCCTCGTCCAGGACAGTGCAGCGTCCCGTCCAAGGTAGGCTGGTGGCTGCCAGAGCATTCACCGTCTCATCTGTGCCCCTCCCGGTCACTTCCTCTAGAATCCCGCTGCCTTTGACTTCCTGCTGCAGCGGGTGGAGAAGACCATGCGTCACGCCATTGAGGAAGAGGAGAAGGTGCCCATGGAGCAGGTCACCAACTTCCAAGAGGTAGCTCTCTGGAGGTGTTCCCACACCCGTGGACTGGTTCCTTCACACGTGGCCTGTCGTGCACCTACTGTGTGCTGGTGCTTGGGCCCTGAGACGGCTGACAGTGTTGTCAAAGTCGACGCCCGACTTACTGGCTGGGAGAGCTTCACAGGCTCTGGGAACGTGGGGGGGTCTTAGCCCACAGATTCAGTAGGCAGCGAGGAGCTATTGGAGGCTTTCAGTTTATTTTCTCGTTAAGGGGCCTTTAAAAGGACAGTAGCCTGGCCAGAGTGGCTCCATTGGTCGAGTGTCATCCCAGCCACCGAAAGGTTGTCAGTTCAATTCCCAGGCAGGACACATACCTGGGTTGTGGGTTTGATTCCCCAGTCGGGGAGCATTCACTTGTTTCTCTCTCACATGCATGCATATTGCGCACTCTCTCCCTCTCTAAGCATGTCCTCTGGTGAAGATTTAAAAAAATTTTTTAGTGATGACAGTAAATTCTTAGAATTACCGAGTAGGACAGAGTGACTAAAATCCATCAAATACGAGCACCAAGTGTCCTTTGCGGTGTGTCACCTGCCTGCGGGCCCCAGGCACCTTCCCCCGTGCTGGCCCTGATCCCGCGGACACTGTCGGGCTCCGCTCAGCACTGCAGCGCGTTCGCTGACTCCCCTGGGGGCCGTTTGTACCAGTTTTAGGATCGGTTCCAAGGAACATCTTGTAACAGATTCAGCAGTTTTCTCCCACTTCCAATTCTGCTCCTGCCATGCTGTCCTCATTAGGGCTCTGCTCTTTGGTGCAAGCCTCCAGCACCTCCCAGCCTGCTGTTGGGCTGTCTTCGGTCTCACTAGTCTCCAGCCTCCACCTCCTTCCTCTTCCTCTGTAGGTGTGTGATCAGATTAAGGCCAAGCTCACCTCCCTGAAAGATGTTCCTAACCGTATCGAGTGTCCCCTTATCTACCACCTGGACGTGGGCGCCATGTACCCCAACATCATCCTGACGAACCGCCTGCAGGTAAGACGGACGCCTGCGTCAGGGTGGAGTTCTTCTGCTTGGCCCTAACTGCTCCCTCCCGTCCCCTCCGCAGCCCTCCGCCATGGTGGACGAGGCCACCTGTGCGGCCTGTGACTTCAACAAGCCGGGGGCGAACTGCCAGAGGAAGATGGCTTGGCAGTGGAGGGGCGAGTTCAGTGAGTGCCTGCCGGGCTGGGGTTGCTCAGCAG
>NW_006294590.1:2496228-2497545 GCF_000327345.1 Myotis davidii | reverse complement strand
TGGGTCTCTCACACTCTTCTCTCACCTGTCACCTTCCCAGTGCCGGCCAGTCGCAGCGAGTACCATCGGATCCAACACCAGCTGGAGTCGGAGAAGTTCCCTGCCTTGACCCCTGACGGCCCCGCCCGGGCCTTTCACGAGCTGTCCCGCGAGGAACAGGCGAAATATGAGAAGAGGAGGCTGGCAGGTGAGGGGCCTGCACAACGTTGGGGCCGTCGTGGGGCTGTGTTGGTGCGGCACGGCCTCCGGTCAGTTAGACCGGTCGTTGAAGCCTCAGTGACCCAGCCTCTCCTGTGGGTTCCCGTTCCTTGTTTCCCTGCGTTGCTCAGGGCTCAGCTCCTTCCTGTGGTCTCGGCGTGTTTGGTCCACTCACATGGGGGCTGCCTTTCTTTGATGTTATAAACTAGCTGCAGAGAAAGCTGCATTGGTTGGCTTCCATGGCATCCTGGCTCCCTTTGTCTCCCACGTGGAGCCTCAGTGCCCCCTCCCATTGTGCCTCAGATTACTGCCGGAAGGCGTACAAGAAGATCCACGTGACCAAGGTGGAGGAGCGCCTCACCACCATCTGCCAACGGGAGAACTCCTTCTATGTGGACACGGTGCGCGCCTTCCGGGACAGGCGCTACGAGTTCAAAGGTCTCCACAAGGTGGGCCTCCTTTTCTCAGATGCTGGGCCTTGCCGGGTGCTGCCGGACAGTCGTGGGTGAGCAAACACATCCTCAAGTGCCTGCTGTTGGTGCTCTGCCTGTCAGGGTGTCCGAGTTCTATTGTCTGAGAATCCCTATAACACAGCTTGTCAGCTGCATCAGGTAAGTGAATGGAATCATGGGAGCCCCTGGATCTCTGGCCACGCGAAGCCCTGCCTCTGTTGCTGCTCTTCAGACGTGCACCCGTTCGCTGCCCCAGGTCCTCCTGCCAGGCCCTGGGCTCTGTCCGAGGAGGTGAAGTTGCCCCCGAGGCTAAGGTGTCCAACGGGTTGTTGCTGTGATGGAGTATTTCCTCCTGGTCCTGAGCTCACAAGAGATAAAAATGGAGCCTGGCGCGTGTCTCTGAGTTCAGAAGCCCTTTCAGGACGCCAGCCTTACACGGGGCGGTTCTAGGTTAAAGGTGAATCAGGACACGTGAGAACTGAGCGTGTGGTTCTGGCCTGGCTCCTGGGTTGGGGTTGTGCAGACCCCGTAGGGGACACGTCCATGTTGTGTCCGTGGTAAGTTTCCTCGGGGTGGGAACAGCATTACGGTTACGCAGGAGCTTGTCCTTGTCGCTAGAAAGTGTGTTGACACGTTTAGTACCTTCATTGTCAGTGACGAGAGAGAG
>NW_006294590.1:2488869-2495728 GCF_000327345.1 Myotis davidii | reverse complement strand
GGGGGGGGGGGGGAGGGAGGAATAAAGGAAATATGGCCAAGTATCAAGCGTCCCTGTAGAAGTGCCTGCGGTCTTCATTCTGTTTGTTGTTATGTTAAGTTTCCAATACATTTGAAGTTTTCAAGATGTGAAATAGCTGTGACTGTAGAATGGGAGCTGTAACCTAGGCGTTGTGTCCCCAGGTGTGGAAAAAGAAGCTCAGTGCAGCCGTGGAGGCGGGCGACGCGGCCGAGGTCAAGCGCTGCAAGAACATGGAGGTGCTGTACGACTCCCTGCAGCTGGCACACAAGTGCATCCTCAACTCCTTCTACGGCTACGTCATGCGCAAAGGGTACTCTCTTGCTGGGCCTGGGCGGGGCTGTGGAGCTAGTGAGTGAGGATGGGAGAGGGGAGAGCTGGGCGCCTGCGGGCCTCTGTACAGAAGTGTGGCTGGAAGCGGTCTGGGGCAGGTGGAGGGAGGGCCACATCGACTCGTGGGTCTGGGGTAACAAGGGGCATGGGCACCACTGGGCATGCTCATCTGAACATCCTGGGCAGGAGACAGCAGTTTGGTAGTTTCTGTCCTTTGTCTGTGACTTAAGAAATGTCACCGCCAGGCCGTGGAGACGGTCCCAGCCATTCATCAATTTCTAAGCAGCCGTGGGATTAACGAAGGGGTAAAGTTGATTGAGAGGTTGAGGGGCGGAGGGAGGGAGAGGCCCAAGGTGGAGACCTCCTGGGCCCGGGTTCCGGGGTTGGGCGCTGCATGGCGATGGGGTGAGGTGGGGCCTGAGTGTCTCCATTGGACGTAACCAGGTGGGAGGTCCTGGGGAGGGTCAGCAGGGCAGCTCTGGGGAGGAAGAGAAGTGGTGGGTGTCACAGGGACTGGATTGGAGGGAGGGTCATTGTGTGTACTTGTGCTGCTTTTAAACGGCAGAGGGAGCGGGGCAGAGTTTCAGGCAGGAGGTGTGAGAACGGGGCCAGCAGCCGCCGAGGGCACCTTCGAGCCTGTTTCCCTGAGTCGCTGGGGACGCACATGGGGTTGGGGGGTGGAGAAGGCTCACGGGGACACCGACCACTGGGGATGGTGTGGAGACTCCCCTGAGGCCGAGGTCATGACCCATTGTGCTGCCTCCTTCCAGAACTTTCCAGAGCTGAGCCCAACACACTGAAGTAGGAACAGAGAAGGTTCTCAGCACAGAGCTAATGTCCCCCTGAGCCCTCCTGCCCAGCTTCCGAGTCCCCTTCTTGGTGCCCTTCTCCCTCCCCACCTCTCCTTTGATCTCGATGACCCTCGGGGGGGGAGCCCACCCACCTGCAGCTGTGACTGTCTTCCCAGGGCCCGCTGGTACTCCATGGAGATGGCCGGCATCGTCTGCTTCACGGGGGCCAACATCATCACCCAGGCGAGGGAGCTGATTGAGCAGATCGGGTGAGTCCCGAGTCGGGGGCAGGCGGGCGAAGACGAGCTGGAGAGTGGGGGACCTCGTCTGCTGTCAGGACTTGACAGGGACCTCTTACTACACGGGCCACAGTCAGGCCTGCATGTGGCCTCACTCTCTGTCCTCTGAAGGAGGCCCTTGGAGCTGGACACAGATGGGATATGGTGCGTCCTGCCCAACAGCTTCCCTGAAAACTTTGTCATCACAACAACGAGCGTGAAGAAGCCCAAGGTGACCATCTCCTACCCTGGGGCCATGCTGAACATCATGGTCAAGGTGAGCCTGGTTTCCAGCGCCTGTCTGACGTGGGTTTGGGAGAGGGGACTGGGCAGGCCCTGTCCGCTGCTGGGAGCCCTGGTCATGTGCAGGTTTGGCTGGTGACGGTGAGGCGGGCTCTTGGTCTGGTTTTGCAGGAAGGCTTCACCAACGATCAGTACCAGGAGCTGGCCGAGCCGTCCTCACTCACCTACGTCACCCGCTCCGAGAACAGCATCTTTTTCGAGGTTGACGGGCCCTACCTTGCCATGATCCTTCCAGCCTCTAAGGAAGAAGGCAAGAAGCTGAAGAAGAGGTAGGAGCCCACCAGCCTCAGTGCACAGGAAAGGAAATGACGGATTCGATTAGCAGCCTGCCCGGGATGGACCAGGAGCCAGGGTGGGGAGACCTCAGTCCTGTCTTCTGGCCTTTTTGCCTCAGTTTGGGAAACTGTTGACACTGATGCCACCAGCTCTGTTCTCCGCCTGTTAGGTTCTGCTCCACAGACGCAGGCCTTCAGTCGTTTTTATGTTGGAGGGAGACCCTCAGTGCAGGGACGTGTGTGGATTTGAGAGGAGGGGTCAGGAGGGCAGAGAGGAGCCAGCTCACAGCTCCGTCACGCTGTGCCCGCTGTGCTTCCAGGTACGCTGTGTTCAACGAGGACGGCTCCCTGGCCGAGCTCAAGGGCTTCGAGGTTAAGCGCCGTGGGGAGCTGCAGCTCATCAAGATCTTCCAGTCGTCCGTGTTCGAGGCCTTCCTCAGGGGCAGCACCCTGGAGGAAGTGTACGGCTCTGTCGCCAAGGTGGCCGACTACTGGTTGGACGTGCTGTACAGCAAGGTGAGATCGCCCTCCCATCTGGCTCGAGGGATCCTGGAGGCAGAGGGACCCAGTGACAGATGAACTCAGTGCTAATGCTGGTGAAGTCCCAAGACTTGCTGAGTGTGTCCAGCAGCAGGATTCTGTGAAG
The DNA here is from genome assembly GCF_000327345.1 of Myotis davidii. NCBI lineage: Eukaryota > Metazoa > Chordata > Mammalia > Chiroptera > Vespertilionidae > Myotis > Myotis davidii. The sequence goes on along the minus strand of NW_006294590.1, from coordinate 2,493,084 downwards.
GAGACAAATAGCATGTGAGGAAGGAATCTAAGAGAAAAACTTGCCAACCGTCACGTTAACTTCTTTGATCTCTAAGGCTTTGTTGGCCCTGTGAATGCACATACAATTCCTACAACTTAAATGAGTTGGCTTGTCTTGAACACGCCTTCCTGTGGAATTGATCCCTGTGCCTGTGCTGCTCTGTAGTGCTTGCATGTCATCGAGTCTGCGTGGTGGGTCAGTTTCCCGAGCGAGGCCTCTGCTGTGGTAGCAGGGAGGCTCCCGCTTTCCATTGTGATGACTTCAGACATCTTTGCACAGATGCCTTTCCCCCCACACACAGGTTGGCTAGGAAGAGGCTTTGGGATGGAAGGAATAGTGGAATATTCTGGAACATTGGCTGGCTCCCTTGGCTTTGTGGCATCTGGTTCCTGGCATGCCTTGTTCTGTGTAGAGTTGACTCATGTGAGCACCAAGGGGGAAGGCACACGCAGTACTCATGAGCCGGGAGGCCAGGGACACCTGTGCACAGGAGCACAAACGTCCAGGCTTCGTGTGTGGTTCTTCAGTCTGCTGTGTCTGTGAGGCAGCCTTAGCATTACACTCGTTCAGCTCCGTCCGCTGGGGAAACTCGATTCTGGGGGAAGAAGTGTGAGGTGAGCTGGGGACGCTCCTTTACTCTGCACGATGCTCTGCCCGCCCTCTCTCCAGGCAGCCAACATGCCAGATTCTGAGCTGTTCGAATTGATCTCTGAGAACCGCTCCATGTCCCGGAAGCTGGAAGACTACGGGGAGCAGAAGTCTACGTCCATCAGCACCGCCAAGCGCCTGGCCGAGTTCCTGGGAGACCAGATGGTGAAGGACGCGGGGCTGAGCTGCCGCTACATCATCTCCCGTAAGCCCGAGGGCTCACCCGTCACCGAGAGGTGAGGGCTTCCAGGGTTAGGGAGGGTCGGGTCTCAGACTCCGCAGATGGGATGACAGGAAGGCCTGCTGGGCCCGACCACCTGGAGCCCAGAGAACCTGGGTCCATGGAGGGTGGGCAATGATGGGCCCCGTCTCAAGGTCCAGTCACACCCTCTGGTAAAGTTCACGGTCGTGGGAAACACTGAGGTGTTGTGGACCCTGTGTAGGGGTCGTGTGAGAGGAGGACCCAGCTTCCTCGGGGCGAGGGCTCAGCAGGGCTGCACGGGCTTCGTCCTCGTCCTGCTTGTTCTCATGGGAAGTGAAATGGCAGGGCCTGCGGTCTGAGGACTGGGTGATGGACACACAGGTGTTCCTTTCTTCCTGTTTCTTGATGTTCATAACATTGCACGATAGCAAGCACTGCCACCAGCTGCCCTCTCACTTTGTTGGTGACACGCAAACTGGCTCGTTCTTCCAGGAAAGAGAGGACTTCCTGTCCGTTACCCAGTGAAGAGCCCTTCGGGAGTGGTCAGCCGTGTGCGTGCACACGCATGTGCCGTTTCGTGAGGGCATTTGTCAGCGACTCTTCACGGTGGCCAAGCAACAGCCCCCATGGCCGCTGGTGGGGTGTGGCTATTAAACCATGATATTTTACACAGTGAATATTTAGTTACTAGACACAATAAGCATATGTTGGGTATAGTTTATACAAAATAGCTTTAAATGAAAGCAGGTTACAGAATCGGTGCTGAATCTCTATTTCCACGTAAAAGACTGTGCACTGGTGTGCGCTGTGCCCCTTGTCTCCCAGGGCCATCCCACTCGCCATCTTCCAGGCAGAGCCCACGGTGAGGAGGCACTTCCTCCGGAAATGGCTGAAGAGCTCTTCCCTGCAGGACTTGGACATTCGGACGGTGAGTGCTGCTCTGTTCTGCTCTGGCGCGTCGGCTGGCGCGTCGGCTTCGTCTTCACTCTTGGCGTCCCCCTTTCTGACATGCGATGTGTGAAAAAATAGACTTTAGGGCAAAGCTGGGAGAGCTAGGCTCAGGCTTTCACCGTGTCAGACAAGCCGAGGCTTGGCCTGGTGCCGGGTCCTGGTGCAGCTCTGCACCTCAGTTTCCTCCGAGAAATGGGCACTTTTGTCAGAGACTTTCCAAGAGGACCAGTAAGGTGCAGGGAAGGGCAGTGCTGCTGCTGCCGCCGCCTTCCTCACGCGCCCGTCGTCCCTGCAGATTCTGGACTGGGACTACTACATCGAGCGGCTGGGCAGCGCCATTCAGAAGATCATCACCATCCCCGCCGCTCTGCAGCAGGTGAGCTCAGACCACGGAAGCAGGCCCCCGTGTGGCTTAAAAGCCACAGGAACCTGAGCGTGGCCCAGACTCACGGTCAGACGAGTGACGAGTCCCACCTCATGCAGGTGAAGAACCCCGTGCCTCGCGTCAAACACCCTGACTGGCTGCACAAAAAACTACTGGAGAAGAACGATGTCTACAAGCAGAAGAAGATCAGCGAGCTCTTCATCCTCGAGGGCAAGAGACAGGTGATGGGGCCTGGCCTGGGACATGGAGGCCGTGGTGGTGGGGTGGGCTGGTCCCAGGGGCACCCAGCATCCGAGTCCCCGTGCTGCCGTTCGTGAGGTTGGATGCTTCCATTCAGGTGTCTGGAATTTTTTTTTTCCTGAAAATGTACACCTTGATACTCTGCTCTTTAATTCCTCCCAGTGTTCTTTTGTGATAGGAGGTTTTTAGGTTAAAAATATTTAATGAGTAACTTTGTATCCAAGTACTTTATCCCATTCAGATGGGTTTGCAGAGAGCCGTGTTTGAAGTCCTCTTTGGGTGGTTGCAGGTGGGTGTGGCCCAGCCTCCGGATGGTGCCCAGAGCCTGGGTGCTCCCGACATGGAGGATTTTGGCCTTGAGAAGCCGCCCCACACCGCTGTCCCCGTTGCTACGAAGAGGAAGCGGGTCCTCTGGGAGAGCCAGGAGGACTCACAGGACTTGGGGCTGACGGTGTCCTGGCAAGAGATCCTGGGGCAGCCTCCGGCCCTCGGAACCACCCAGGTAAAAAGCCTCAGGGCATCTGGGCTGGCCGGTGGGCGAAGGGAGCAGACCCCAGTCAGGCCCACGCGGTGTGCTGTCTCCCGCGGGGCCTGCTGAGCCGTGCAGGACGTGGAGACGGTCTTGACCCTGAGGAGGTTGGCACTGGGAAGCTGTGCATGTCCGTTGTCATGGCAGGTGTTCTGTCTCCCCTTGACTTGTCCTTTATCTGTCCCAGGAAGAGTGGCTGGTCTGGCTCCGGTTCCACAAGAAGAAGTGGCAGCTGCAGGCCCGACAGCGCCTTGCCCGCAGGAAGAAGCAGCGTCTAGAGGCAGCAGGCGGGCTGCAGCCGGGGGCCGTGCGAGACAGGCCCAGCACAGGGCTGGGGGGCTTCTTGCGAAGAACTGCCCGCAGCGTTCTGGACCTCCCGTGGCAGATCGTGCAGGTGTGCACGGGCGTCCCCGGGGCAGCTGCATGGCTGATAGGAAGGGGCCTGGGATTGAGGAGAAAGGGCAGACCTTGACCTCCGTGTCTCTGATTGCAGCTGGTCCTGGAGGCCGCCTGGGAGGCAGCCTGTCCACGTGTGTTGAGCTTTTTCTGTGACAGGTTGACACACACTGCTGTACGATGTTTTCTTTCAGATCAGCGAGACCAGCCAGGCTGGCCTGTTCCGCCTGTGGGCTGTCATCGGCAGCGACTTGCACTGCATCAAGCTGAACATCCCCCGGGTGTTCTACGTGAACCAGCGAGTGCCCAAAGCGGAGGAGGGGACTGCATATCGTAAGGTACCGGAGGCAGCTGTGGCCTCTGAGGTTGTCTCCACGGCGATGGGGCTGCAGAAGGAATCGGGCTCTGCAGACACAGACTGGTGGGCTGGCACGGCCCTGCGCCAGGTGTTCTGGAGCCTCCATCTCCTAAGAACCTTCTCGGAAGCTGCAGCAGTTGCTGAGGCGCCCTCTGTGAAGGGCTGAGCTGCTGGTGCCTTGTCCTGGGGCACCGTCCTCCGTGTCTGTCTGACGTCCACGTAGCAGGGAGGGGTTAGATAGTTGTCAGACGGCAGCTTTGCCTCCATAGGCTTTACGGGTGTCGTTCACCCGCCGCAGCTCCCTCACTGAGAGTGCACTCCTGTTGCTGACAGTATATTCCGTTGTGCAGCCAACGCCACAGTTTATCTGAGAACATTTCCATCATCCCCAGGAGACATCCCAGGCCCCGGAGCAGTCTCCTCCCCAGCCCTCAGCAGCCAGCAGCCACAGTCTGCCTATAGACGAGCCCACCACAGACATTTCC
>NW_006294590.1:2474296-2488769 GCF_000327345.1 Myotis davidii | reverse complement strand
GGGGGGGGGGGGGGGGCGCTCTGCCTCCTCCTCAGGCGGGTCCTCGTGGTTCTCACCTGGTGTCAGTGAGCACATGCCGGCCCCGGCCAGACCTCACGGAGGCTGCCCTGGCCCATTTCTCAGCCAGGCACAGGGAATTGTGGAACAGGCTCACTTGTGTTGAGCAGAGACCTGTGTGTGGGAGCTGGAGTGAGGGAGGTTTCTGGAGACGGTGAAACTCCACCCTGGGCACTCAGCATGTGGATGTGGGGAGAGGCGGGGAGGGCGTAGCACAGGAGGGGACAGGTGGCCTGGAGCTCCTGTGGCTTTCAGGATACTCTACCCTTTGGGTGCCTCTCCTGCTCCCTCCGCGCCAGGACCACCCCACTGTCCCCGGTGCTCCTGGTTTTTGCGGCCTGCACCCTCATAAACCGGGAGAGGACAGAGGAACGTGAGCTGGGACCTGCTGCGTCTGAGCTTGACGGCCTCTCAGAGGACTTGGAGGCTTGTGTTGTGCCCGAGCTTTGCTTTTACTCTGGAGAGTGAAACAGAGGGTACCCCACACTGTGGGCACCAGATGTGCTAGGACTGTTTAAACGAGCATGTGTGTGTGGGGTGTGTGTGTAACACCTCACCACGTGCCGTGTGACAGGGTCATTGCTGTTGCCCCAGGTGAATCGAGTCCTTCCTCGCTCCAACGCGGTCTACAATCTCTACGAGTACTCAGTGCCAGAGGACATGTACCAAGAGCACATCAATGAGATCAATACTGAGCTGTCAGCCCCAGACATCGAGGGCGTGTACGAGACTCAGGTAACTGCCTTCCCAGCTCACTGAGCAAGCATCTGGCGGGATGGAACAGAGGGGAGCAGCCCACGTAGGGCGTGGGAAGGCCAGCAGCAGCCACTATGGATTCCACCCCAGGGACAGAATTTCTGCAGGGATGGCCTGGAGCAGAGGGCTATCCCCAACTGCCACCCCTGCTCAGCCCCACCCACCCTGACGCCTTGTAGGTGCCATTACTGTTCCGGGCCCTGGTGCACCTGGGCTGTGTGTGTGTGGTCAGTAAACAGCTGGTGAGGCACCTGTCGGGCTGGGAAGCAGAAACCTTCACTCTTGAGCACCTGGAGATGCGCTCTCTGGCCCAGTTCAGCTACCTGGAACCAGGTATGGTGTGTGCCAGCTGCCCCGCTTGGCCCCACCTCCCACGAACCCCAGGTGACCTGTGTGTCCTCCATAGGGAGCATCCGCCACATCTACCTGTATCATCGCACACACGGCCACAAGGCGCTCTTTGGCATTTTCGTGCCCTCTCAGCGCAGGGCGTCCGTGTTCGTGCTGGACACTGTGAGTTCTCGTCCAGGGCTATGGGAGGACAGACCACTGGGCAGGGATGTCCTAGCCCCGCCTTGTTTCCGGAAGCCTCTGCCCATGAGTGCCTGTGGGGAGTGAGAAGTGGAACCACCCCTCCTTCGGGGGCGGGGGTTGGGGGAGAGCTGACTTGGCCCTTGTTCAGGTGCGAAGCAACCAGATGCCCAGCCTCAGCTCCCTGTACTCGGCCGAGCACAGCCTCCTGCTGGAGAAAGTGGGCCCCGAGCTCTTGCCTCCCCCAAAGCACACATTTGAAGTGCGGGCTGAGACCGACTTGAAGACCATCTGCAGAGCCATCCAGCGCTTCCTGCTGGCCTACAAGGTCAGCGAAGTGGGGGTGCTGCTGTTTGAGCCTCTCCCCCAGAATGTGTCCTCCCAGCTGCTTGCTTTCCTGTGTCCAGGAGGAGCGCCGGGGGCCCACCCTCATCGCCGTGCAGTCCAACTGGGAGCTGAGGAAGCTGGCTGGCGAGATTCCCGTCCTGGAGGAGTTCCCGCTGGTGCCTGTCCGCGTGGCCGACAAGATCAGCTACGGGGTCCTGGACTGGCAGCGCCATGGAGCCCGGCGCATGATCCGCCACTACCTCAACCTGGACACCTGCCTGTCGCAGGCTTTTGAGATGAGCCGGTGAGCAGAGTATAGGGCTGTTGCTTGGCATTTCAGCCGCTCTGCCCACCTTCATGTTGCCGGCCTGTCAGTCTCTGACAGCAAGTTGATCTCCCCAGTTTCCACCCCTTCCTGAGACCAGTTTAGAACTCCCTCCGTGACCCTGACCCTGACCCTGTGCAGGTACTTCCATATCCCCATTGGGAATCTGCCTGAGGACATCTCCACCTTTGGCTCCGACCTGTTCTTCGCCCGCCACCTCCAGCGCCACAACCACCTGCTCTGGCTGTCCCCTACCTGGCGCCCTGACCTGGGCGGGAAGGAGGCCGACGACAACCGCCTCGTCATGGAGTTTGAGGACCAAGCCACCGTGGAGATCAACAGCTCAGGCTGCTACTCCACAGGTGGGTGGGGAGGCCCACAGGGATCTCAGCAGCTGGTGGTCGTGTTGTTGCCGTTCTTTAGTGGCGAGAATCCCAGCGCTGACCCTCAGAGTCGGGGCGGGCTCTGTGACCAGCAGCAGTGTTTCTGAGGGAAGCTTGCTGGGGGTGGGCTCTACACCCTGGGGTGGTCAGTGCACAGGTGTGTGTCTGTGCAGTGTGCGTGGAGCTGGACATTCAGAACCTGGCCGTCAACACCATCCTGCAGTCTCACCACGTCAACGACATGGAGGGGGCCGACAGCGTGGGCATCAGCTTCGACGTGATCCAGCAAGCTTCCCTGGAGGACATGATCACCGGCAACCAGGCCGCCAACGCTCCCGCCAGCTACGACGAGACAGCCCTCTGCTCCAGCACCTTCAGGTGCCCGGCGGCGTCCCCAGGCATCTCCTGACTGTTGTTCTTGCGCCCTCTCCTGTCCAGAGGCAGAATAACAGTCTGGGGTTGAGAAGGGACAGTAGGAATCCTTTTATCCTCTGCCCTTGTTTTGGGAAACTAAGAGCTAAGACATTGTCACTGGGGCTTCCCTCCACCTGCTGGGTAGAGTCTGTCCTAGTTCTCCTGGCCGGTGAGGCGCCCAACACCCACCATTCTAGTCTGTATTCTGGCACGGAGGTGGGGAGGGCTGAGAAGTGTATGGGGAGGTGGTAGGGCTAGCCTCGTCCAAGGGGTGCAGAGAGCTGAGCAGTGGGGTTTGGAGAGGGAGGGTGACTGGGGAACACGCTCTCCCCCTCCAGGATCCTGAAGAGCATGGTGGTGGGCTGGGTGAGGGAGATCACGCAGTACCGCAACGTCTACGCCGACAACCAGGTGATGCATTTCTACCGCTGGCTGCGCTCCCCGTCCTCGCTGCTCCACGACCCGGCCCTGCACCGCACGCTGCACAGCATGATGAAGAAGCTCTTTCTGCAGTGAGTGTGCCAGCCGTGTCCCTGGGCCCAGCAACTGTGGGATCACACGGCCTGCCGCGGGTTCGCGCAACACAGTCTTTCTGCTGTGTTTCTGCACAAGCACTGTACACGGTGTTCTGACCTCCTTGTCGGGCTTAATGGTCGACCTTGGAGGGCTGCATGAGGGGCACCGTCCATGGTAGTGGGCAGAGGCGGTTCCCAGAACTTGGGCTGTTACCAATAACCCAGGCACAGCCTGTGCGTAAGGGCAGGCGGGCGTCCCGTGCAGTGATCCCAGGAAGTGGCCCTGCTGCCGCGCTGGTGGATCCTACGACTGGGAGAGGTGCTAACTGGGTGCTGGCCCAAGAGCTCTCCATCGATGGCTCTGCCAGCCCAGCCCCTCCTGTGTGGTGGGCACAGTGCCAGCTGACCGGGGGGTGAGGGGGGGGATAGTTTTTGTGGCTCCTAACCTGCAGTCCTCATGATGAATGAAGTGGGCTTTCTCTTCATATCTTTTGTCCACTTTTCTCTAATTGTGTTGTTTTCTCATTGATTTATGAGTTCTTTCTATGTAAGAATCATTTTCTATGAAATGAGTTGCATATTTTTTCCTGTTTTTGGTTCTGTTTGGCTTTGTTTATGGTGTGTTTTCCATGTAGAAACCTTCATGCTTTGTTGCTTCTGGGTTCCAGGCTTTTCTGCTTCAGGTCATCCACTTGCTTCACGGTGTCTTCTGGTATGCCCTGTAGCATCCTGACTGTTGATGCTGTCCTTGGTCCTCAGGCTCATCGCTGAGTTCAAGCGCCTGGGGTCATCAGTCGTTTATGCCAACTTCAACCGCATCGTCCTGTGCACGAAGAAGCGGCGGATCGAGGACGCCCTGGCCTACGTGGACTACATCACCACCAGGTGTCAGCACCGCCCCTCTCAGTCAGCTCCTCTGTCCTGTGCCGTCTGCTCTCCGAGCTCCTGGCACAAGCCTGTGGCTGGTCTGTGGCAGCCACGTCCGTCTCCTGCCTCTGGAGATCTGGCAGAGCCTTGATTTCACCTTCATTTCTGAGAGATTTTCACTAGCTATAGAACTGTGGATGGGTCTTTTTTGAGTCTTTTTCCTTCTCTGTGCTTCTTTCTGGATAACTTCTGTTAAGTCTTTAAATTGACCCGTCTTCGGCGCTGTGTCATCTGCCCCAAACCCCCCTCAGACGTGGTGCCGTCTCCTCCGTTTCTGGTCTTCCCTTCAGCTCTGGGCACAGTGCAGCTATAGTGCTCCCGGTCCTCTGCTCGCTCCGGCGCCGGTGGGGTTGGAGCTGGTTGGGTTGGCAGGCCTGTCTCCTCACCCTGGGCTGCTTCTCTGCTTCTCTGCAAACTGGTGACCTCCTGTTGGTGCCGGACACTGGGGCTTGGCTTGTGTGTCGGATGCTTTTGCATTCCTGTGACTGTTCTGGGGCTTTATGTTGTTACTTGAAGACAGTTTGATTTGGGGGGCCTTTTTGAGATTTGTAGGCAGGGCCAGAGCACCATTAGTCCAGAGCTCACTATTCCCCACCCTTGAAGAAGGCTCTCCAGTGGCGATGGGAGCAGGCGTGTGGGATTGGGCTCCGGGGAGAGCTGGGACCAGCCCGGGAAGCTTCTCGCCTCTCCAGCCCTCCACGCCTCCCGTTACTCCCGCCCAGATGCAGAAGTGTCCTCACTCCTATTGGCCATTTTCCTGTCATTTTCCGTGGGAAGTTTGAAGGTTTTAAGTCAGTGGAGGGTAGGAAGGAAAGTGGAAAAAAGAGAGAAAACTGTTGAGTTTGTGGGATCAGTCTCTGCTCTGCTTCTTTCCAGCATCCACTCGAAGGAGATCTTCCACTCCCTGACGATTTCCTTCTCTCGGTGCTGGGAGTTTCTCCTCTGGATGGATCCCTCCAACTATGGTGGCATCAAAGGAAACGTGCCCGCTCGCATCCACTATGGACGGGTGAGGTGACAGTCCCGGAGGCTGAACTTCTCTGGGTCTGCCTCTGTCCGTTGGCCACACATTGTGCTCACGCGTCTGAGGAGAGGTCGCGAGCACGCAGACAAGGAGGTGCAGGATCAGTCAGCAGGGGTGGGACCAGGACCAGCAGCCAGGGTCGGGGCGACCAGGGAGGGGAGGCCCCAGAGGACTCGGGATGTGGCGGGAAGTGGAGCCTGCAGGGAGCAAGGCGGCTGTGAGTCCAGCGGCAGATGAGGGCAGTGGTCACGGGTGGCTGAGAGCTGGCCAGGGCAGGCCACTTGTGCCGGTGGCCTTGATGAGGGTTTGGTGGGAGCTGTGCTGCTGAGAGAGAGCTGGCGGGAGAAGGCTGCCATTGGTGCTGTGCTGAGGGGGGAGGTCCGTGTGCTGGACGGGAGAATAGGAGGTGCGAGCAGTGTGGCCGGAAGCGCAGTGGTGGCTGCTGCTCAGGATGGCAGACATCAGCCTTCCCGTGTTAACCTGGAAGGTGCTGTCAGGAGCGGAACCTGCTCAGGCATGGGCATCGCAGTAGGGAGCCGACCGGGAGATGTGGAACTTGGACCAGAGGACTGGTCACCCAGCGCACTGCTGGTTCTTCCCTTTCTGGGGGTGGGAGGAGGCAACTGTGGAGTGAACCCTTGGGAGGGTGGAGTGGGAACCGTCTCCACGAGGTGAGTGCGCTGAGCCCCAGGCATGTGACTGACATACCTGACGTGCTGTTAGAGTTTGCGGGGATCTGCCGGCTCGGGGCGGGCGCTAGACCAGGTGGAATCAGTAGACCAGGGTCGACATGACTCAACTGGGGTATGCATCCCACGGCTGCGGGCAGACATGGTGGGACTGTTACAGCAGGACCCCCAGAAAGAGGGCAGAGCGGAGGAGAAGCCTGAGGAGGAAGTTGAGGATGACGGAGGCGAGGATGATGACGAAGGCGAGGAAGATGACGGGCAGGAACCGGACGTGGAGGACCTGCTGGAAAACAACTGGAACATCGTGCAGTTCCTGCCACAGGCAGCCTCCTGCCAGGGCTACTTCCTCATGATCGTCTCAGGTGAGCCTCTCAGCTGTCACGTCTGCGTGGTCCACGGAACAATGAGGTCCTGGTCCGTTTGCCTCACAAGAGAAACCAGGGGTGCAGGGCCTCCCCCTCTCGCTGCGCCTGGTAGGAGGGCTGTCCCCGAGGGGCTTCTAGTTCTGCCCCAAGATTTGTGTGCACGTGTGGCAACTAAAGGTAAAGCCCAGGTCGGGAAGACGGGGCACTTCCTGAATGAACTGCCCGCCACTGGGCTCTGAGGCTGAGCTTCTGCTGTTGGGAACTCTTGTCACTGATTTGGGTCTAAATGGTCTAAGGTTTAGTGTTTACAAACCAGATTATCCAGGTTGAGGTACAAATGAAGCACGTACCTGCAACGCCCGTTGTGGGACAGGACCGTTCCTGCCGGGCCTGCCGAGCTCAGCACTCAGACACCGTCACAAGGTGCTGCGGTGGTTCCATTGTGCTTGTTTTATATTTTATCTGCGTGTCCCGAGTCTCCCTTTGTCGAGTTCTTTTGAAACATGTGGGTCTGGTGTGCTGACCGGAGTTGAGCTTTTGTTTTTGTCGCTGCCCAGTATGGAGGTTGAGGAGAGTTGCCTCATGTAGATGGTGCCCTCTAAGCATGAACGTGGGCATCATTCCCGTTTCTGTATGGGCTCTGGCTCCTCCAAATGCATCAAATAGAATCATCGCCAGTAACAACATTTCAGCCAGGCTGGCCGGCGGTCTGACCAGCCACCGGGTCTCCCTGGACTCTGGGTCCTGAGCGTCGTCAGCTCCAGGTCCTGTGCCCCCCTCTGCAGCGTACATTGTGGCCGTGTACCACAGCATGAAGGAGGAGCTGAGGCGCAGCGCCCCGGGCAGCACCCCCGTGAGGAGACGGGCAGCCAGCCAGCCGTCGCAGGAGGCCCAGGCAGCAGCCGGAGCCCTGCCCGGTGAGCGCACCCTTGCTGCCGAGACCACACACCTGTGACCTGACCCCTCGCCCCCCTCCAGGGCGGGGTCCCGAGTTGCTTCCTCAGCATCCTTGTCACTGTGCCAAGTGGGAGCAGCACCATGTCACCTCTCTTCCCAGGAATGATCACCTTCTCTCAAGATTACGTGGCAAATGAACTCACTCAGAACTTCTTCACCATCACCCAGAAGATTCAGAGGAAAGTCACGGGCTCTCGGAACTCAGCTGAGCTCTCAGAGATGTTTCCTGTCCTGCCCGGCTCTCACTTGGTGCTTAATAACCCTGCCCTGGAGTTCGTCAAGTATGTGTGCAAGGTGAGGGCCCGCTCCTGCCTGTGTACAGTGAGGGCAGGAGTGAGAAACGCATTTCTCCCACAACACTCTGCCCCCCGTTCTGAACAGCCCGTGTGAGCTATTTGCAGCTCCTGGAGCCTGTGCTCCAATGAGGTGCGGCCGGTCAGTGAGGGGGGTGAGTTCAGGGAGCACAGGTGCTGTGAGCTGGGCTCAGAGAAGTGGGGAAGGTGAGGGGCCTCTGATGGGGCCTGGGGCTAAGACCACAGTGACCAGGAGGGTCCAGCCACATGTGGATCCCAGGAAGGAACGATGTCTGGGCCGAATGGGTGAAGGCCCTGGGGTGGGGTGATCTGGGGGTACTGGTGAAACAGCAGGTGCTCCAGGCCCTGTGGGGCTAGAGGGCCAGGCGAACCAGGGACCACACGGAGCTCCCGAAACACCCAGGCTTCAGAGGAGAGCTTGCGTGGATGCCAAATGCCGTTCTGGGAAAGGAGACGGAATCAAAGGTGGAATACTGTTACCAGACCAGGACAAGCAGGCGCCTCGCTGCTCATGAAGTCACCTCCCGGCCACTGCATCTCACGGTGACGGCCTCGCCAGGATCAAGTGGCAGCAGAGCTTTAGGGGAGGGAGAGCCCTCCTTACAGACAGGAGGGTTAGCTGGCTCCCCCTCGGCTCTGCAGGCCCCTGGGTGGGCCGGGCAGTCCCTCACCCTGAGGGTGGACATTAGCCACTTGGCACGTGAGATTGTCAGGCTCCAGGAGACTTAGGACTGCCTGTCACTCAGGGAAAAGGAGCCAGTGAGGCTGACAGGCAGAGCCCGAGTCCCGAGCTGAGGCCGTGAGGGAACCACTGCGGCCGAGGAGGCAGCTCTGACGGGACAGGAAGTGTGAGGTGGTGCTCGGCCACGCGGTCGCAGTCCAGACAGCAGCGGGAGGCCCGGGAGCTCCCCTCACCGCGCCCCGGTCTCTGCAGGTCCTGTCGTTGGACACAAACATCACAAACCAGGTGAACAAGCTCAACCGGGACCTGCTCCGCCTGGTGGACGTTGGTGAGTTCTCGGAGGAGGCCCAGTTCCGAGACCCCTGCCGCTCCTTTGTGCTCCCAGAGGTCATCTGCCACAGCTGTAACTTCTGCCGGGACCTGGACCTGTGCAAAGACCCGTCCTTCTCTCAGGTGGAGCACCCACTCTTGTGTGACCTGTCTCTCCCTTGGTGACGTCCACTAGCTGTGGCCTGACTAGGACCTGGCAGCTTTCTTAAGGCCCTCGGCTGCCATGTGCTAGAACATCATCCAGTGAAGGTGTGAGGACGGTGTGGTGATGGGAAGTGCCCGGGGCTGAGTGAGCTGCCGCAGGCGGTTATGCGCCTCTCACCTCTCACGAGGGCTCTGCCCCCGTCTCCTCAAAGCTGGTCCCCTTGGCCTGGCGGAGGGGCACTGCCAGGGAGGTGGGCAAAGGGTGACCTGCTCCCTCTCTGCCCAGGACGGGGCTGTGCTGCCCCAGTGGTTCTGCTCCAACTGCCAGGCCGCCTACGACTCCTCGGCGATCGAAATGGCCCTGGTGGAAGCCCTGCAGAAGAAGCTGATGGCCTTCACCCTGCAGGACCTGGTGAGCAGCGGCCTCAGGTCATAACCTGGTCCTTCGAGATGCCCACCTGTTGGGTCAGGCCTCATCCACAGCCCAAGTGATTCAGTCTTATAGCTCCTATTGGGCACCTAACGCGGCCAAGTGCTGGGCTCCTGGGCCTTCCCTTCTAGTGGAGGGAGATAGATGGCAAACAAGATAAAGGGTGTAAGTGGGATGAGGGTCCAGAACCAGCGGTGTGTGTGTGTGTGTGTGTGTGTGAGAGAGAGAGAGTGTGAGTGAGACGTGTTCAGCACTGGGAGGCATGGGTTCTGGGCAGGAATAGCGGCACTTGGTGTGGCCGGTGGGTGGGCCCACAGCGAGGGCGGGGAAGCAGCTGGACGTTAGGTGAGGCCGCTATGTGGTCTGGCTTTTATCCACAGTTGAGGTGCAGGCTGGGGGCTGGCGCGGGCATGGAGCTCTTGACTGGGCTCTTCCTCATTTCAGGTCTGCCTGAAGTGCCGAGGCGTGAAGGAGACCAACATGTCCGTGTACTGCAGCTGTGCGGGCGGCTTCACCCTCACCATCCACACCAAGGTCTGGACAGCTGCCCCTGGCCATTGCCCATCTGGCCCTCACCCACACCTCTCTCTCCCTACGCTCCGGACCTTGGCCCGCATCCCTGCACCTCCTCTGGGACTGGGTCTCATGGTGACTGGTTCTTCTGCAGGTCTTCATGGAGCAGATCAGAATCTTCCGGAACATTGCCCAGCACTATGGCATGTCGTACCTCATGGAGACCCTGGAGTGGCTGCTGCAGAAGAACCCCCAGCTGGGCCATTAGCAAGGCGGGCCTGTCCCCTCTGCCCCAGCTTCCCAGCTGGAGACCATCTCCACGACTCAGCACCAAAGAAAATGACCTTCAGGGTGCTTTCAGGGAGGGGTCACTTGGCCCAAACCAGCCATCCAGCCAGAGCAGGAAGTGGCCCACTTGGGTCCCAGTCCCAGCCTTGGTCAGGGCAGCCTGATGGGTCGTTCTCGTGCACAAACACGTGTGGCCTCTGCTGCTGCTGCTGCTGCTGCAGGGCCTGGCCCTCCTGCCCCACCTCTGCATCCCCTTTGCCCGCAGGGCCTTCTGTTTGAGCCAAACCTGGGGGAGGGGACCCTAGGGCAAACCCAGGGCAAGGGACACCGGGGTGGGAGACTGCAGCTCTGCTCCCAGGCACTATGACCTCAGAGACGCCCTCCACGGCTTCACCCGTGGGTGTGGCCAGTTCCAGGAATCGGGCCCTGAGCCCTTGGGGACCTGGGCATCTTCAGACAGCAGGTTCCGGGGCGGCTGGCATCCCTGCACTTGGGCTTGGATTTCTCTGTGGAGACTTCCTGGTCGGGGGGGGAGGGGTCTGCGTCAGGCAGTCCCCTCATCTGGGTCGGGGGTTCTCAGATGGAGCTTGACCACACCACCTGCCCTCAGAGCCTACCTGTGCCCCGAGGAGGCCTGGCACAGGGGGTCACCCATTGATCATGGATTGTACAGCATCTGTTACCTCCTGCACTTCAGAAAAACAATTTTTCACCCACAAGATTTTAGGTTCTTTCCTTCATGGGAAGGGGAAGAGAAAGGAAGCAGCACCTTTGTCAGGTGGAGGAGGTTCTGTTCTTGTTCCTCAGCTCAGGTCACCCTGGGACCTGGGACCCTGCAGGGCACCAGCTCAGGGTCCAGCCCTGGCCTAGAGCCTTTCCAAGTGCCAGGTTCTCCCTCTGTCTTCAGCCCCAGAACATAAGATGAGCTCTGTGCACCTTTTAAACGAAATAGGACGGGGACAGGACAAAAAACCCACCCATCCCATATAAAAAACATGCCCAGATGGTGAGGCGGCAAGTTCAGAAACTTCAAAAGGTGGGCTCATGGGAGGGCTGGGGGCTTCAGCCGGTTTAACTTCATTTGCATGCTGCTTCTCCGTCTGGGAGGAAAGGCTGACCAGCTAGCAGCTGTCTGTACGGTAGCATTGGCCCCTGATATCACCCGCCCGCCTGGGCCAGGCCCAGTGGCCAGGAGAAACCTGACGCTGGCTGGAAGGTGGATGGAGCCCATGTCAGCCCCAAATGGAGATCAAATCAGATTAGGTCTGGGTGGGGGGGCTAACAGCTTCCTGGTAATGATGCTGGAGACGTGCAGGAGGAGGTAGGGATGCCCACAGCAGCACCCTGGACACTGCAGCAAGACGGCCTGGGCACCCTGGTTTCTGAGCTCCCAGCTGTGCCCTGGAGGTCAGCTTGGTGGGAGCATTTGGGGTGCTAGGCCCTGGTCACTCTGCTTAGGAAACCTGAGCCCCTGGCCCTGGTTCTTGAGCTTGCAGCCCCGACTGGAAAAGCCAGTTTCTCCGAAACTAGAGCTGGACATCTGTGAGCCAGACCCATGGGTGTCCAGCATTTGGGTGACCTGTGCAGCCAGTGTCCCAAGCGGGGAGGAGCTGAAGGTGGCTGGGTGGGGTCAAATGGAGCGTTTTCTGGCTGCAGCCAGTGGGGCAAGCCCAATAGTCAGGTGGTAAGGGCATTCAGACCTGGGGAGGGGGCCCAGGGCTAGTATGGTCTGAACCCTCCTTCCCCTTGAGCTTGGGAGTGATGGGACCACTGGTGAGGTCTGTGCAAGGTGCTTGGCTCCTGCCTCCTCACACCTGCACACGCCACCACTGTTGCTAGAGAAACCATGTCCAGCCAAACTGGTCCATTGAATGTAATGAGCTGTGGCTTCTGAGGATGCAGGAGCCGGTTACCCACAGGCCCACACTCCCCACACTAAATGGCAGCCCGGCAGCTTTCCTTGGGTGCAACTCATCCCCTCCCTCCTGGCTGCCATCCTTTCCCTTATTTGGGGCCTGGGGTGACCCCTGCAGGAAGGTGGTGACGGCACTGACAAGGGTGGTGCTGAGACAAGACAGGGTCGTCATGCACTCAGCCTGCCTCCCACCCCCGACCCCATTGGCCCTGGTCAGATGTGGCTGGACCAGAGGGCAGCCATGAGGCTGGGCACTGCTCTGGCTGGCAAAGCCCCTGCAGCCCCTGCACAGGGACCCACTGCTGTGGACTAGTATTTGTCTTCAGGGCCTCCACACGCTTTTCCCAAAACACAGGGCAAGATGGTAATGGTCACAGGTTTATTGGATTCTGGACGTGGTTTCTTGGCTAGGAGCCCAGCAACGGGTCTAGGCAGGTGGTGTGGGTGGGAGGGATGAGGATCTGGGGGGGAGGGGGCAGCTGGGAGCAGGGTGCTGCCCCCTTTCAGCCCACTGCCCAGTTGCATGGGGCCCTTTCGTTCCCAGCTGTGAGGAGGCATGTCGGGGGTAGTGCTGGGCTCTCCGTGCTGGTCCCACCTGCTTCAGGTCAGGGCAGCCTTTGCAGTGTGAGGTGGGGGAGGGGGCTCAGAGCTGGGCTAAGCCTCGGGGGTCTGTGAGCGTGGAGTCCTGCTGGGGAGGCTCGGAGGCCCGAGGCCCGG
Organism: Myotis davidii; assembly: GCF_000327345.1. Classification (NCBI taxonomy): domain Eukaryota; kingdom Metazoa; phylum Chordata; class Mammalia; order Chiroptera; family Vespertilionidae; genus Myotis; species Myotis davidii. The sequence continues at coordinate 2,476,166 of NW_006294590.1, read as the reverse complement.
GTCCTGCACCCCGATCGGGAGTGTCCACCATCTGCTCAGATGGGGCAGAGGTGGGACCAGGCCGTGGTGGTGGGACGGCCTGGCTCTGCCCCTCGTCCTGTGGTCTGCCTGGGTCTGTGGAGCAGGCACAGGGGGGCGGGGGGGCCTGGCCCAAAACAAGGGCCAGGGTCACAGGCCAGCTCCCTGGGGAGTGCTGTGGCGTACACACCTTGTCGAACTTCTTGTGGCTGTAGACTTTGTTTTTGTTCATGAATGTCAGCAAGATCCAGTCGCACAGGAAGGAGCCCTGGGCCAGCCAAACATGCGTGAGGGCGTGGCCTGACCCCCCACCACCACGCACAGGTGCACGCGTGCCCGGACCCCAGTGCATGCTCCTTACCACCCCGATGGAGGTCAGCGCTGTGGCCAGGTTAATGATGGTGGGAATCAGACTGAACTTGCCTGCCTGGGGAGAGGAGAATGCCTCAGACCCTCTGGGGTAGGTCGTGTGGAGGGGACACGGAGCTGGACCAGCTCAGATCTGGGCCAGCCCACCTGAACCCCAGGTAAGCAGGGCCGGCTGGTTTACCTGTCCGTGCACGATGACGTCAATGCGGATCCCGTAGGCCTTGATGAGGGTGCGGGTGGTGCTGCCATTTATCTTGTAATACTTGGCAAACCTGGGGTGGAATGACCCGGAAGCACATCAGAACCTGAAACGGCCCTGGTGGAACTGGTGGTGGGCGTGCCTGTCGCCAGAGTAGGTCAGCACCAAGACTGCCCACCACCGGCCCCTCCCTGTTTGCGCCCAAGCCACCACACAGGTGGGTGAGGATCCAGGTGTCCCAGGGCCCAAGTACCTGAAGTTGTAGCCAGAGGAGGCCGGGGTGTGCTTGGGGTCCAGTCTCCGGAAGGAGTACCTGGGGTTGCAGTTGGACGCCGGCAGGTCCAGGTCACAGTCCCAGTTGATAATGACCCCAATGACACCACCCTGCCCAGAGGTGGGCACAGAGATGGGGTCACGGCGGGCACACGGGACCCTCAGCCCTGGGGTCCCACCCTGAGGGGGTGCACACTGGGGCACCGGGGCACTTGGTGAGCACCCATTTCTGGGCATGAGGGGAGCAGGGCTGTGTGGCCAGGAGTCAGTGATTGAGCAGGAGCCATGCACGGCCAGATGGGGCGCTGATCCTCTGTGAGCCGGGGGATAGGCCAGGCGCCTCGCTCACCGCTCACCGTGCGGGCCAGCTCCGTGAAGTTCTCCCCCGCCCGCTCCACGATGAAGCCCAGCCTGAAAATGGGGCAATACAGGTGGGACGCCTCGTCGAACAGGCAGTGCTTCAGGTAGCCATCCTTGCGCATCTCGATGTTGCCCCTGAGGACGCCGGGCGCAGGTGGGTGGGCATCCTCAGGAGCAGCTTCCTCCGGGTCCCCTCGCCCACCCGAGGGCCCGCCCACCCGAGGGCTCTTACTTGGAGAACTGGAACTTGGGGTAGTGGATGCTGTTCTTGATGAGGATGGTGAAGTTGGGGGCCATCTTACCAAGAAACTGGCTGAGGAGACAGACTGCCTGTGTTCAGTCTCCCCAGGCTCTGCAGCCGCACTGCCCCCCCCATCCCACCACTGAGGAGGAAGGAGCAGGGTGGACCTGGGTCCCAGGTGGGTGGGGCGCACCTGACAGAGGCCCCATCTTCCACGGGGCACCAGCCGGACACCTCGCAGGTCTTGGAGGCCCCGTGGTAATAGGGTACACAGCGCCCCGTCCGAACACCTGCGGGCAGATGCGCTCAGGTGGAGAGGGCGCCCTGGCCCGCCCCCCACCGCCCCGGGCGCACACTGACCGTTCCCCAGCATGTCCAGCTCCCCGGCCACGCAGTCCTCGTCCGAGTCG
>NW_006294590.1:2472038-2473529 GCF_000327345.1 Myotis davidii | reverse complement strand
GGAGGCGGCCCGGGCGGGCACTGGGGTTGGAGGCTGGGGCGCAGGACGAGGGCAGCAACCGCCCCCTCCGCGTCTCCACCGGCGTCCGCTGCGCAGTGAGCACGGAGCTCAAGGGCCATCCTTCCTAATGGAAGCCGCGCCCGGCCGGTGGCTCGGTGGGTAAAGTCTGCCTGGGACTGAAGGGTCCCGGGTTCGATTGGGTCAAGGGCACAGGCCCGGGTTGCGGGTTCGATCCCCAGCAGGGGGCGTGCAGGAGGCAGCCGGTCCATGACTCTCATCATTGATGTTTCCCTCTCTCTCTCCTCCCTCCCTCTCTGAAATCAATACAAATATATTTAATAATAAATAAAAACACCACGCTGCCCTGGCTGGTGGCTCAGTGGTCAGAGCATCGGCCCACACCGAAGGGTCTTGGGCTTCATTCCGGTCAAGGGCACGGACCAGGGTTGCAGGTTCCATCCCCACCCCAGGCGGCAACCACCCAACCACCATCTTTTTCACTCCCCTCCCTCCCTCCCTCGCTTCCACTCTCTCTAAAAATCAGTGAAGAATATCCTCTGCTGAGGATTAACAACAAAAGGAGGTTCACGCCTAAAAAGCTGGGTTAAAAGTCTTTGAATTCCTGTGACAGGGAAACCCGCACCACGTCGTCTTTCGGGGGCGGAGCGCCGCCCTCCTGGCAGCCTGCAGGCATTTCCTCTCTTGAATACACTAGTGTTTTCCTTATCTTTTCTAGGAATAAAAGATAGAAGCTCAAGTTTGCCCAAGAATTTAATTTCTTTCATCGTCTGAGATGGATTTTCTACCTGTGTCCTTAGGGATATGGGTTGGACCACAGGAGGGCTTAAGAGCGTCCCTGACACGGTAGCTTTGTTTATGAGGCTCCACCCACTAGAACGCCAGGAGCTCCCCAAATCCAGGGCGCAGCCTGCGCTGGATTGGTTTCCCAAGCGCACAAACCGCACTGAGGTTTAGATAAGGCGTCTGGCCGCCTGCTGGTAGGGAATTTGAGAAATCGAGTGGAAACTCCTAATGCAAATTTGTAACCACAGCTAATAATGGTTCTTTACTTAAAAAGGCATTTTACGAGCAAAACAAATAAGTTAATTGAATTCCAAAACCTTTGGTTAAAAGGAAATATTACTCTCTGGCAAGGAGAGAATAAAAAATCATTTATAGATAACAACGTGAAGTCAACCAAGTTGTCGGTAAAAGTTCACCTAGATTTCCTTTTCCAAAGAGCTTTATTGAGATACAACAGGCCGCACAGCTCAGGATGTGCACCGTGTTGCTGCTGGTATATTCACGGCTCTGCCAGCATCACCATGATCTAATTTTAGAACATTTCCTTCTCCTCTCCCCTGCCGAAAAGAAACCCCAAACCAGGGCCAGCCCCTCCTCTCCTCACCCACACGCTGCCCCTGTCCCGGGTGATACTGTCCACTCCTGGGGTTTCAGCTGACGGCTCAAGCACTCAGCCCAAGCTCAGGT
>NW_006294590.1:2465066-2472002 GCF_000327345.1 Myotis davidii | reverse complement strand
TGCCACCCCAGGCTCCAGCCGTCCTGGCCTTGGACGTGCTGGTGACGAGGCCTCGGGGACAGTCGGCCCAGCTGCCATCCGAGGCCCATGCCCAGCGACTCTGAGTGACAGCTGCCCCGTGGAGCCCCGAGGAGCCCCGAGGATAGTAAAACGCCCTTTCATGCCACTGGGTTTCGAGGTGCTTTGTGAGGCCCTTGCTAAACCGAACCCACCCAACCCCAGGTCTCCTCCTGGCTCTCAGCCATCAACACGGAGCCTCCTCTTCCCGGGCTGCTGCCTCCTGGCTCCCCAGCTCCCTCCCCGCCCCCACCAGCCGCTCAGCCTGCCCACCTGGTGCCCACTTCCTCAAACTCTCTGGCCCTGCTCTCGTGGCTGAAGCACTCATGACCCTGATAGGACGAGGCTTGCCCTCCTCCAGGGCCTGCCCCCACCCCAACACCTGGCTTCACCCCCCTTCAGTCTCCACCTCTCTCCTCCTTCCCATCTCCCCTTCCCCACTCCTTAAAATAGCCTCCATGCCCTGCCAGCCTGGCTCAATGGTTGAGCATCGACCTAGGAATCAGGAGGTCATGGTTTGATTCCCGGTCAGGGCACATGCCTGGGTTGCAGGCTCGATCCCCCGTAGGGTGCGTGTGGGATTCTTTCTCTCATCGTTGATGTTTCTCTCCCTCTCCCTTCCTCTCTGAAATCAATAACAATATATTTTCTTAAAAACTACCCTCCGTCACCCAGGCCTTCCCTCCGGGCAACCCCACCGCACCCCTAACGGCACCCACCACTCTCTCTGTGACCTATCTGGTGATGGGTCCACTTCCCAAAGTAGACTTGGAGGTGACAAGAGGGTCAAGCCTGTTTCCCTGCACGGCCTGGCACAGTGCCTGGCGCACAGCCAATAACTAATAAGTCCGTAGATGTTTATTATGAACACACTGTGCAGAAATAGACAAGAGAACAATGTTCCAAGAGCACAAGCACGCCGTCTGCCCAGAGCTTGGCCCCGGCCCCCACCCTGTCAGCCGCCGGGCAGGCCACGGGATCCTGGTGGGGAGAGGCCACACGATTCACAGGGGGCAGGTTTGGCTTCTCAGGCTGGTCCTGTGCTGGAAATGGGGCAGAACCAGGGAGGCTTCGGTCACTGGCCAGCACTGGCCTTCCGGCCATTGATGTGGTTGGCTCCCGGGGATTTGTGTGGGCCGGAGGTCTCCTGTCCAGGGGACCGGACACTGCCCCCGGTCTCTTGGGCGGATGATGAAAGACGCCCTCTCGGTTGGAAGGCGGGGGCGGGACACAGGAAGGAGGGTTGAGAGGTGACCCAGTGATTCAGCCACAGCTCGGCCCTGGGTGACTCCACCGTCCGACCTGGCTGGTCCCTCTTCTCCGCAGTCGAGCAGGTGGACGGAGACAAAAGGTAGGGCTGCTGTTGCTGGGGCAAGTGTGAGCTCCTGGGGGCAGTTCTTCTGCAGGGGATAGCCGAGCTCACGCCTGCACCGCACGGTCTGTTTCTCTGTGTCAGAATGCCAGCACTGAGGGCCTGGCCAGGGGTGCCCCTCAACAGCGACCTGAGGCTGAGACAGCCCCCCTGTGCCCCAATGGGAGGGGTAGCAGTGCGCCCTGACCGGTGTGCTCAGTGGTTAGGGTGTCAGCCCACATACCAAAGGGTCTCAGGTTCGATTCCCAGTCAAGGGCATGCACCTGGGTTATAGGTTCCAACCCCATCGATCCCTGACCCTCTCGGGGCATGTGTGGGAGGCAACCAATCCATATGTCTCTCTCACATTGATCTCTCTCTCGCTCTCTCTCTCTCTCTCCCCCGCTTTCTTCCTCCCTTCCACTCTCTCTATAAAAAAAAACACACCAGCCCAGCTGGTGCGGCTCAGTGGTTGCACGTGCACCTATGAACCAGGAGGTCACGTTACGATTCCGGGCAGGGCACAGGCCCAGGTTGTGGGCTTGATCCCCAGTAGGGGGCGTGCAGGAGGCAGCCGATCAATGATTCTCTCTCTTAATGTTTCTCTCTATCCCTCTCCCAGCTTTAACATTTTTAAAAAATATTAAATTTTTTTTAATCAATGGAAAAAAAATCCTCCGGTGAAGATTAACAAAACAAACAAAAGCAAAACGGTGGTCGCTGTGGTTCAGAGATCTGTACTGTCCAAGTCGGCGTCTTAGCTCTCACTTGGCAGGTTGGGAGGCTGTGGCTCACACCTAATATTGGGCAGTAAAAGCTGGAAAGAGGTCTGACCTGAGAGATTTGTGAACAAACAGAAAAGAGGCTCCATTCATGGAAGAATGTTTCCAACCAACCAGGGGCTGTGCATGGGTGGGGCCCCGGGAGGGGCACTTGTGACGTCTTTCTTATTGTGGAAAACATTTACCATCTTAACCACTTTTCAAAAAATATGTGTCTTTATTGATTTCAGAGAGGAAGGGAGAGGGAGGGAGAGAGAGAAACATCCATGATGAGAGAGAATCATGATCAGCTGCCTCCTGCACACCCCACACTGGGCATCAAGCCCACAACCCAGGCCTGTGCCCTGAACCTGGAATCAAACTGTGACCTCCTGGTTCATAGGTCAATGCTCAACCACTGAGCCACACAGGCCGGGCAACAACATGCTCTTGTTTAAATGAACCAAGGGCTCGGTGGTCCCTGGGGAAAGGGCTGTTAAAAACCTATTTCCATTTGGCAATAAAAAGAAATTTGCAACAGTGGAGGGACTCTCCATGCACACGGCTGCTCAGTGACGGGAGTCCATCCGAAAAGGCCACGACCTGCGGTTCCGACTCCAGGCAGAGCGATGGGGACGGAAGAAAGACCCGTGTTTGCCGGACGGACAGCGGAGACAGAGGACGTTCAGGGCAGTGGGGCTAGTCTGTGTGACACTGAGATGACGACCGCGTCCTATGTTTGTCCAAACCCACAGACGGTACAACACAGAGGGACCCCAATGTCCACTATGGGCTTGGGGTGATAGCAGTGAGTCGATACCAGTCGGTCGATTGTAACAAGCAGACCATACCAACGCCAGATGTTAACAGCAAGGGAAACTGAGGCAGAAGGCCAGCAGAAGGAACCCCTCTGGACTTTGTGCACAATTTTTCTGTAAACCTAAAGCTGCTCTAGAAAAATAATGTCTATTAATTAAAAAGAAAACATTTTGTAAGAGAACGATGGGGAGGAAGCGGGTGCCTGCACAGGGTGCCTGGGGGACGCTCCTCAGACACGACATTGACAGGCCGCCGCCCGATGGCGCTCGCCGGGTGCCTGCTGCTGCCGCTGCTGCTGCTCTGGGCGCGGCCAGGGTCCTCGGTGACGGTAGAGCCTGACCACCTGGTTCTGTCCCATAAGGTAAGTCCACGCCCCCGAGTCCCTGCACAGGCCAGGTCTCCGCCCTCGGTCTGCTCTTGGGCTCTCGGGGCCCCTGGCCTTTTTCCAGAGGGTGCCCGGCCCCAGTGCCCTGTGCCTGCTTCCTCGATGCCCCACGACCCCGCGACCCTCTGGAAGGTCAGTTCCTCCTCAGTCCTCCTGCTTCTCACCCCAAAGCTGGCGGCTGGTCTCGTCTGGGAGCCGCGGTCCCGGCTTTAACTCTTAGCCAGTAGATTTCTTCTTTTTCTTTTTAAAAATATTTTTATTGATTTCAGAGAAAGGAAGCAAGAGGGAGGGAGAGAAGCATCAATGATGAGAATGAGTCACTCACCGGCTCCCCCTGCACGCCCCCCACTGGGGGTCGAGCCCACAGCCGGGCCTGTGCCCCAACGGGAATGGAACCGTAACCTCCTGGTTCCTAGGTCGGCGCTCAGCCCTGCGGCTCGGCCTCTCACGAGCTTTCCCGGCTTCGTGCCTCAGTTTACCCTCTGTCCACTGGGCTCAGGATAGACACAGACAACGGTTGCCCCCTTCTCCCTGTGTCCCCGGCCCCAGGCCAGCCCCCCTCCCTGCTCTGTGAATGTTCCAGAAACCCCGCCAGGTTCGATAAGTCCGAAGGCCGGTGGGACCCAGGCGGGACCCGGGCGGGACCAAGGGAAGTGGAGAACAGGGGGGGCTCTTTTGGGGTCTGCAACGCCCTGGGCCCCGCAGGGGATCGGGGACACCTGTGAAGAAAACGTGGAATGCCAGACCGATTGCTGTGTCACCAACAGCCTGAACCCCCAGAAGTTCTGCACGTCCCAGACCATCTTCCTGCAGTGCCTGTCCTGGCGGAAGGTGCGAGGGCTGGGGGGGGGGAGGGGGTTTGAGGGAGGTACCGCCTTTTGGGGGGTCTCGGTGGCCGGAAGGCCTGGCCGTTCGTCCTGCAGCCCAACGGCTACTCGTGCACCGACAAGAAGGAGTGTAAGAGCAACTGCTGCGTCACCAACAACTACAACCCCTCCAAGTTCTGCACACCCCGCACCATCTTCTCCCAGTGCGTGCAGTGGCTCAAGGTGAGGGCGGGGCGGGGCGGGGCGGGGCTCACCTGCCCGCTTTCTCCGAGGGCGGAGGTCTAGGGGCCTCTGTCTCGCAGCCCAACCACGACCACTGCATGCACCACAAGGAGTGCCGCAGCCTGTGCTGCATCCGCCTGACCGAGGCCAGCTCCCCGCGCTGCGTGCCTCGCAACGGGCTCCTGGCGCACTGCCTGCCCCCGGTGAGTGCCAGTGGGTGGGCGGGGGCTGGACGGGGTGTTGGAAGGACGTGGTCCTGGGCAGAGGAAGGTTCCAGGTCCATCTGGGGCCCAGTGGGAACAGTGCTGAGGCTCTGGTGAAGCACGGGGCCTGGGACCGGGAGCACCTGGGGACAGTGGACAGGGCCTGCCACCACCCTGGGCTGGAGGCTGAGCGGACCCTCCCCAGGAGCCTTCCACTGGCAGAACCTCACGTGGGGGCGGGGGGATGTGAGGGGGGATGCAGACGGGCACAGGGGCGAGATGGGCTGTGGGGACGAGACAGCACTGATGGGACATGTGCTGCTGGAAGGATCTACTACACATCTGCCTGATTATAAAGGGGTGGCTGACCCCCGTGTTCCGCACCCACATCCCGATGTGGTATCACCAGCGCCCAGGCCCCACGTGTCCACAGAAATGTGCCCAATTGTGGCCGAATGAGCCATATGGTCCAAACGGTGCCCTTGTCCCAGACGAGCCAAGCCCCTCGGCAAAGGGGGCGTGACGTCGGTGCTCGACACCGTGCTCTGACTCTTGCTGTGTCCTGCAGTGACGCGCACAGGATCTGTGTGTGGTGGCCCGGACTCGCCGACTGCCCCTCAGCAGGAGCCCCCCGGCCACGTGACCGCCTTCTGGGGCCTGCAGCTCAGTGACTCCACCAATAAACCACTGACGCAGCCCAAGTGGGTGTTGTCATGTCTGTGTTCTTCGGACAATAAAGGCAAAAAAGAGCCGTAGAAAACGTGGAGACGATGACAAAGCAGGGTCTGGCCAGATCTGGTGCCACAGTGACCCCCAAGCAGCCGAAGTTGTGTGAACCAGAGACCAGCTGTGACCTGGCAGAGAAAGGCCACACGTCCCACATACACTTCCCCTCCCCTCGCGTTCCATAATAGAGACGCTTGAGTGTCTCTTGTCTTTGCAAGTAAAAATAATCAGTTGAACCCGGGCTGGTGTGACTCAGGGGTTGAGCACCAACTTATGAACCAGGAGGTTACAGTTCAATTCCAGGCCAGGGCACATGCCCAGGTTGGGGGTTCGATCCCCAGTGTAGGGCGTGCAGGAGGCAGCCGATACATGATTCTCTCTCATCATTGATGTTTCTCTCTCTCCCTCTCCCTTTACATAATCAATGAAGATATATTTAAAAATAAGTCAGTTATCCCAAACTGAAAAGACTGTAAACAGTGCTGACGGTACAGGAAACACAGGAAATCAGGGTCCCACACACCTGAAGGTTGTGAGTCCCGTCCGGGTGACCCCTCACCTGCAAAGGAAGAATGACGATACCCGCTTGGCCCGGCGCAATCCCAAGGTCGGCCACCAGGTGGCGATGTGGGCTTGGCGGGTCAGAGACCTCAGGTGCCCCCAGGTCCTCTCGGAGGGACATTGCAATACTGAGACCAAAAGACCCTCCCACACCAGGTGCTGGCGGGCCGGAGGGACAACGCTGGACAGACGTTGGCTGATGCCGTTGGAGCAGACAGACAGAAGTCGATGTTTTGTGATCGATATAGAGTCTTCGCTTCTAAAACCCGACTTGTCCACAGAGGGGTCCCAGAGGCCAGCGCTGGCGGCCGCTCTGTCTTTGGATCTGTCCCTGTTTATCAGTCTATGTTGTTGAAGCAAAAGGAACCCTTCTGCACTGTGGCCCGTGAGTAACACAGGGCTCCATAGGGACGTGTGTAAAGTGTGCGGGACTCAGAATTTAATAATGTCACGTATGTTAATAGACTGTTTACATTTGTTCCATTTGTTCTTTACAAACCGAAGCATCTTCTTACACGTCTGCATAATAAGGCAAAAACCAGGTGTGTACGTTAATTATTTTAATATAACATCTGTAACTTCGGTTCCAAGTACCAAGGGGGGCCAGGGCGGAGCCTGAGAGGGGGCCTCACAGTGTGTTGGACAAAATGACCGTGTTTTTCTCCATAAATAAGACGAAAAAAACAAAAAAAACACCAAAACCCACGAACGCTGGGGCTCTGGAAGAGGATCTGAGGCCGTTAAACCGCAAATCGGAACTAAAAGTTAAAAAGCAAAACTTTTTTTCCTTTTAAATGTCTAAAGAGCACAAAATTGAAAAAAATACAAATCTATTATAAACGCTTCTCACCTGTGGGGAAAAAATGTACAAACTTGAATTTTCTTCCAAGAGCCTGATCTGGGCTCAGAAAACAGGAGATCGCCCCGGAAGGCGCAGTGGGATCCCCGAACCCCAGGCGGCGGGGGCAGGGGCACCGCCGGGCCGAGGGCCTGTGCTTAGTTCCAGGACCTGCAGGTGGAGGGA
>NW_006294590.1:2463926-2464372 GCF_000327345.1 Myotis davidii | reverse complement strand
ACAACCCCTGCAGGACCCTGGGGTTCCTCTGCTGCTCCCGCCCCAGCCGGGTCCCCTCAGGTTCCCTCCAGACCAGGCCCTGGTGGCTCAGCACCTGGGTGATGTGGCAGCTCCCCGGTCCCCCCAGAGCCAGGGCTGCCCTGTCCCGCGGACCCTAGCTCCCCCAGAGGACCCCTCCTCTGGAAAGACACCCCCACGGCTCCTGCCAGATCCCATGAGAGGTCCTCCCTGCTCTGAGGGTCCAGCTTCAGCCCCTGGGGGAGGGAGGTCTCCAGGGGCCCACTCACCGCTCCCGAGCCTCCCGGCCCTTGTCCGACTCTCGGTCGTGGTTGGTCAGGGCTGAGACCCGCTCCGTGTCCACAGGCTTGGGCCAGGGGGGCGGCGTGGGGAAGGACGGGGGTGCCCGGTGCAGCCGGCTCCAGGCCTCCTGGGGGCTGCAGGCCCTG
>NW_006294590.1:2463069-2463834 GCF_000327345.1 Myotis davidii | reverse complement strand
AGCTGTGTCGCCAGGGGTTAACGACAGTGAGGGGGTGCAGCCCAGACCCCGTGGGGAAGCCCACAGAGGGGGAGGGAGGACACGCGTGTGGGCAGGTCACTCACTCAGTGCGTGGCTGCCCAGGCCTCCGAAGGCGGCGCTGCCCAGGCTCCCCAGGTCCCCAAAGGTGCTTGGTCTGCTGAAAGGGTCTGCGGGGCAGCGGGTGGGGCTCAGGGGCCTGGTGGCTCCTGCCTGGCGCCCTCCCCTGTGGCCCCGGGACCCGGCAGGGGCCGGCTGTGCAGTGGGAGAGGCCCTGGTTCTAGGGTCACCTCCCACCCCCGAGGGTTCCCGAGGCCACCCCATCACACTGACTTGGGCGCACCTACCTGCCAGGTGACCTGTGGGCAGGAAGCTGCCGGGATGGGCTGAGGGGCCGAAGGGGCTGGCGGCGGGATGGGCAGCACCTGGGGGCAGGTTGGAGCTGGCAGCACCTGTCGGCTCGTTCCCCGGCGGGGCTCCAGGTTTCTCTAGGAACCCCACCCCCCTCGAAGGGGCCCGGCAGGAGGACCCCAGGGGCGCAGGAGGGGGTGCTCCCTGGGACAGAGGCCGGCCCACTCGCAGGCCTGCCCTTGGTGAAGTCGGCTGTCGCTTCACTGACGTCTCAGCCGTGGGGGGGACATGGGTCCCGGAGCAGTTTCTACCTCCAGTGAGAAGCCAAAACCCTCCCTGGGAGGGAGGTGTGCTGGGGAGGCGTCAGAGACAAGCCCCGGAGGGTGGGTGGGGGCA
>NW_006294590.1:2460554-2462894 GCF_000327345.1 Myotis davidii | reverse complement strand
AGCCACAGGTGCCCCCCCCCCCACCAGCCCCAGGTGGCCTTACCTGAGCTGGAGAAGAGGGGCTGGGCCCGGTCATGTGGGTAGTGGACTCCGGGGAGCAGGCCTGGGGCGGGGGGCCTGCTGAGCACATCCAGCTTGGTGCCCACCTCCAGCTTGTGGGGGTCCAGCTGCATCTGCGGGGACAGAGGTGTCCAGGGCGCTGCCCCGCCCGCCCCGCTCAGGGAACCTTGCTCGGCGCCCCCAGGCAGGGAGCTGCGCCCGAGCTGGGCCCTCACAGGAGCCTCCCCTGCATTTCAGCCTCCGTTTGTTGCTGAAGCTCAGGTGCCCGCCAGGGAGAGGACAGGGCACAGGGTCGAAGGCTGGGGGGGGGGACTGGGACCAGCACAGGTGAGTGACCGCCCCATCCACAGGGTCTGCTCCTTCCAACCCGGGTCGCCTGGGTGACACGGTGGCCCCACCCACACAGTCCTGTCTCCTCCCAGCCCTGCCCAGCCCCCGGCGAGGGAGGCAGCAAACCCGAGGCCGAGGGTCACAGGGTCGAAGGTCGGCAGGCGGCTCACCTTCAGCCTCTGCTGGTGGCGGTAGGTCTGCCACGCGATCTGCACGTGCACCGCGCACCACTTGCCCGGCTTCTGCGGAGGGGTGAGCGCTCAGTGGGCCTCCTCACCCATCACCCCGGGTCTTGGGGTCCCAGGGCACTCAGGGACTCCCAACAGGTACCCAGATCCCCCCGGCCGGGGGCCTCCCCTCGCCCAGGAGACGGCCCACACCTGCCCCCGCTCACCCTGACCGCTGTCCGGTACGGCTCGGACACCTGTGGCCGACAGAGGAGCAAGCGTTAGGTGGGCCCGGCCACAGCCCAGCCCGGGGGAGGGGGGGACGCTGCCCAGGAGGGAGGGACCGCTGGGCGGCTGCCACCTACCCCGGGGCCCTTCGGCAGCAGGGTGTGGACAGCGCTGGTCCGGCCCGTTACCTCGATTGGGTTTGAAGTCTGAGGGGAGAGGACAGGATGAGAGGCTGTGGAGGCCCAGGCCCGACAGCACCCATTCCTGAGTCGCCCTGCGCGCCGCCCCCTGCGTCCTGGGCTCAGGGGGAGGAAAGGGCTCTTGATAGTGAGGTGCCCGGGCTGGGCCGCAGGGAAGGGGAGCAGAGGGAGCCCAGTCCCCGGTCAGGCCTCAGGTGCCTCCTGCCCCCAGGACCGCACCTGCACGCTCCCCCAACCCTGAGCACCACTGCTAAGCTGCTGCCCAGACTGGGGCCCCACTGAGGGTTCGGGGTTCTGCCTTGAGGCTGAGTCCCCAGGGGAGGTGTGTGTGTCCGGTGCCCTCCGCACGCTGCCACCCCTACCCTTGGGGACACCCCGGGCCTCCCGCCTCCAGGGACAGCCAGTACCTTGGGCTGAAAAGCGCCCTGCAGGGACCCGAAGGGGCCTGGGTGTGGGAGCAGGGAGGGCAGTCCTGGGATGGCGGGCGGGAAGGACGGGAAAAACTGCAAGAGAGGAAGTGGGGCGTCCAGGCTCCAGCTGAGCACTCAGGTCCTGGGGGGACGCCGGCCCCGCCCTCGGGGCCCCCACCCTCCTGTTCAGAAGCACAATCGCCCCCCACCCCGCAGCCCCAGCCTGGCCCAGCACCCAGCGGACCACACGGGGGCCAGAGGCAGGGCCACTCACGTTGGAATGTCGCAGGTAGGGGCTGTCCAGCGTGGGTGTGTACTTGTCCAACTAGAGGGGAGAGAGGGAAGGGTGAGCCGGCCCTGCCCACGGACGCCCTCCAGGGGCCTGTACCCCCCACCCCAGCAGGCCCTGAGGGGGCCTAGGTGGCCATCCAGTCTCCGGGGCTGGGCTGCAGCCAGCTGACCAGGCCCCCGAAGCACACTCGCCGCCAGGCCTTCTGCTGTGGCAGCCGAGACGGGAGGAGGTGCTGCACGTGGGGGCATAGAGATCCCCCTTTTGGCCTCATCTGAAGGTGCGCTGCCCCCAAGGCCTCCGTGCCCAGTACCACCCACCTCTGTCCACCAGGAGGGAGATAGAGTCAGTGGTACCTGGATCATGTGACAAAAGAGGGGCGTGGACTGGAAGGGTGGCCCAGCCATCCCTAGAATGGATAGTGCACCCCTCTGACTTCAGGGGCCCGCTTAGGACACAGAAACCAGGAGGCCTGGAGCTGCTTTAGCAGCTGGATCAGGAGGCCAGGCCCTGTGGCCTGGGGAACACGAAGGGCCGCAGCCCTGCCATCCTGTCGCAAACTGAGACGTCCCGGGCCCTGTGTGAGGACCGCTGGGCCCAAGACCACGTCCCAGGTGTGTGCACATGGGGTGCCTGCCCAAGCCCAGGACGGGGGA
>NW_006294590.1:2459644-2460122 GCF_000327345.1 Myotis davidii | reverse complement strand
GTGCGGGCCCCAGGGTGGAGGTAAGAGGGGGGCCTGTGACCAAGTACCAATCAGAATCCCCGCATGAGGCTGGCAATACATGATTGGCGGGCTGAATGAGATCAACAGCCTGGCATCTAAAGGCAAGAGAGAAGACCGTGAGCCGGATTTTTTTAGCCTCGCCCCCAAGAGGGATGGAGCAGGGCGAGGCCAGCAGGCTCTGGGCAGCCTCCGGGCCCCGTCCCAGCTGCCTGGCCAGCCCGGCAGGGGCTCCAGGTGGAGCAGGCCTGTGTCTGCACGCAGCCCACCTGTGCACAGAGGCCTGGCAGGGGGACCCCAGGGAAGGCACCTTCTGGGCCAGGGGCATTTGGGGCTCTGTGGTCAGGTGGCTCTGGGCCTGTTGCAGGGAGAGGCTGTGCCTTGGGGGGCTGCACCCCTCCCCCAGCCTGTCCTGCCACCTGCCCAGGAGTGAGACTCGCAGGGAGGGGGGGGTGACCCG
>NW_006294590.1:2456654-2459203 GCF_000327345.1 Myotis davidii | reverse complement strand
AAGTGAAATAAATAAAACCCAAAGGGCCAATACCAGCAGCAACAATGCACACATTACATACTTGTTAGACTCGCAGCGGTTCTCAACCTGTGGGTCACGAACTATGAAAAGACATCCTGCATATCAGATATTTACATTACGATTCATAACAGTAGCAAAATTACAGTTATGAAGTAGCAGCGAAAATAATTTTATGGTTGGGGGTCACCACAACATGAGGAACTGTATGAAAGGGGTCGCGCACTAGGAAGGTTGAGAACCGCTGGCTGTGCCCCACGGGCCAGGCCAGGGCCTACCTGAGGCCCAGCAGGCTGTTGTGCACAGCCTGGCCGTGGCCGTGGCCGTGACCGTGGCAGTGGCCGTGGAAAGCGCCCAGGGGGAGAGGCACGTGTGTCGGGAGCGGAGCCCGGGGCTGTGGGGGCACAGGTGGCGGCTGCGGGGTGAGGCGGGGCAGGGCGAGTGTCTCCTTCTTGACCAGCGGGCTGGCAGGGGCGCCGAAAAGATAAGAGTCATCAAGCACAACTGTAATTTATGTACATTTGTTTTTAAAAAAGCAGGATTCTTTTTAGGCTCGGTGCTCAGCTCGCGGCTGCGCTCCAGGCCCGAGACCTTGGGTGCCAGCCCGGCCTTGGCCTCTGACTTCTCGCCTAGCGTGGGGCCTGTGGAGAGAGGCCCCGGAATGAGCCCATGAGCCCCACAGCCTGCGAGGTCACAGCCGGGCCCAGCCCACCGCCCCTCCCGGGGCCAGCGGAGGGGCGGGCACAGGCCCCGCGCGTTCCCCAGCTGGGCATGCTGCGACCCCATGTTACAGCCGCCCTGCGACTCCGTATTTCCTGGCTCGGGTTCCAGTGACCAGGCCAGGGCCTTGCTCTGTCTGGGCACATCAGATGGGCCTCCCGGCAAAGGGGCCCTTCTGTGGGCTGGGCCTGGTGACCAGCCCTCTGGGCCCAGCCAGGCCTGACAGGAACACTGTGCACCTGCCCGTCCACACAGGGCCACCGGCTCGGGGCAGGTGAGCCGAGGGGGAGTCCATGGTGTCCATGGCGGCCGGCCCACCAGGGGGCGGAGCCCAGGCCAGGGCCTTCTGGCTGACGCACACCCCTTTCCCTCCTTCCCCGTCTTTCCTCGCGACTTTCTCTTGGGGACACAGCCTCACGCCCGACAGGGCGCAGCAGGCCCCGGAGAACCGGTCCTTCCCGAGGCTGGAGCCCGGCCACGGGTGCTCTTACCTTTCTCGGCTGCCGGGGCAAAGAGCTTCTCGGAGCCCACAGACGCCTGGAAGAGAGAGGAGGGTCAGAGCCAGGGGGTAGACGGCCCTGAGCCCTGCCCTGGCGCCGGGATCAGGTCTGGGCAGGTTCTTGAGCCACAGCCCACGTGGGAGGGTGGCCACACGGGACACTCGGCCCTGCTCAGTGGCAATAAGAGGGCTCGGGGAGGCCCTGCCAGGTGGGCGGGGACTTGGGAGCCCAGGCTCCGCTGGGCTTCATGGTGGGTGATGGAGCAGAGCACACGGCGCCCCCCCACAGCCAGGACGGCAGGACATGGCCTGCCATGCCTCAGACCTCCCTGCACCAGGCCCGTCACAGGCCTGGGGACCACGGCCACAGTGCTGTGCCCAGTGCCCAGGGCAGCGTGGCCTCCGGGGTTGGGCAAAGAGGAACGTCCCCACCTCACCACTCCTGGAGGCAGCCGCGCGGGGGCTATTGGGGTCGGGACGGGGAGTCCCCCCCATAGACCTTTCTCCCTGGCCGCTCTTGTTAAACACCTTCCTGGACTGTAAGCCGCGTGCCACACGGTTCACCGCTGAAGGCGTGCAGCTGACAGGTTTGTGCCCTGGGCAGCCTTCACCGTGATCAGTGCCCCACATTCTCGTCGCCCACACTCACATCTCCCAGCCCTCCCTCTGCTGGGTCTGCAGATGCCCCCACCCTGGACTTTCGGGTGCACAGGCAGCCAGGGGCTGCTGTCGGTGGGCTGACCGAAGCACCAAAGGTGCACCCCATGAGGACATCCCCAAAACGGGAACCAGGGAGAACAAGGCGGCAAATGCATCCTGAACACACTGCTGACGACAGGCAGGGGCAGGACCCGTTGGCACAAAGGTGGGAGGGAGCAGGCAGCACAGGCCCCACCTCCCTACCCCACTGACGGGCAGTGCAGGGTCTTCCCTCCCTGCCAGACCACGGAGCCACCTGTGACTCCTCACCCACCCAGAGGACACACTCCTACACAGGCACCACTGCTGTGACCTCTTCCCGTGTTTTTTTCCGGCACCTTCTACATGGTGAGTAGCAGCTGATAGGTTGTTAGAGCCCTGCTGAGTCCCCATGGGGGTGGGAGGCTACCTGAGCTGGGGGTCTGCAGGGGAGCTGGGCGGGGTGTCAGCCCTGGGGGCACTGGCATGCCTGCCCGCCTGGTCCCAGGCCCCTTCCCTCAGGCGAGCGCGGCAGCCTCTTCCCTGTCTTCAGGGTCCCAGACCTGAGACACTGCCGGTGGCTGATGGTGATGAACTGGCACCTGTCACCTTCCCGGGCTGGGCCCTGGGTGGG
>NW_006294590.1:2455474-2455925 GCF_000327345.1 Myotis davidii | reverse complement strand
GGCCTGGCACCTGGCGGGGCTCAGCCACGCCCATGTGGAGGTGGTGGCCCCTCCCAGTGTGTGTCCAGAGGCCGCCTGCACCCGGGTCCTGGTCCTTCCTCTTCTTCAGCGACCCGACCTGGGACAGTCACTTCCTGGGTTTAACTACTGAGCCGTGACCCCGGGAACCGGCTGGGGTGGGAGCCAGGGGTCACTCCAGGTCACAGTACAGGCAGGGGTCCCGGTTGCAGGGTCAGGGCAGCACTGGTTTCTGCGGGGAGCAAACCCCTGGGGGCCACCGCGCTAGGTCTGTGTTTTTTCCTCGGCCGGGCAGGGCTGCGGCCCGGGACCGGGTGGCCAGGCTGCGTCAGGGCGCAGACAAAGGCGCGCCGCCCCCCGCTGCGCCCACCCCGCCTCCGCCGCTGGGCCCCCAGCACCTGGCCTGCCCGGGACCCCCAGCCGCTGTACCCCA
>NW_006294590.1:2451474-2455033 GCF_000327345.1 Myotis davidii | reverse complement strand
GCCCGACTAATCCAGCCCCGAGGCGCGGATCTGCCCGCACGGGCTGCTGCTGTCCCGGCGGTCGCCACCCCATCGCCACTCCCAGATCAGGGCGAGTATGGATGCTCCCACGCCCAGTGTACCGAGGAGCAAACAGCCAGGGAGCAGTGAGGTCAGTGCCTGGGGCCGGAAGAATGACAGCGCCCCAACACCTGTCCTGTGCCAGCTCTGCCCTCCCTGCTCCTGAGAGACGGGGGGATGCAAGGGGGAGACACCAGCAGGCCAACACCCGGGCCCTGGTGGGCGGAAGCCGGTCCCACCCGACTCCAGAGCAGCAGGCAGGGCCAGGCCACCCTGCGGGTGACGTGGGGAAACCCAGGCGGTCACTGGGATGGAGGGCGCCCACCTCTACACTGCCGTGGCCCCGCCTGTCGTGGGAGGACACACCTCCGTCTCTGAGGAGGTGGCCTTGCTCGGCTCATCCCAGGCCAGGGGCTCAGGTCCCTGCCGGACACTCGCCTCCACCCCAGGCACAGGCACCATGAGGGCCCCAGTGAGCGAAGGGAACGGGCTCGGAGGAGGGGGCTGGCCAGGGAGCCGAACTGCTGTCCACGGAGGGCCCAGCCCCGTTCCCACAGCCCCGGAGCTGGCAGAGGCCAAGCGCTGGGAGCATGACTTGGCAAGGCGTCTGGCAGAGGCTGGACAGACAGACATCCCTGAGGGAGGGTTGTGGCCACAGACGGGATGGGAAGGAGTGCTGGCCGGCCAGCCACCTGGTGGGCCACTTGGGCAGACGGCAGGCAGCAGCCCAGGCCCAGCTGGCCCCCTAATGAGCCCCACACAATTTTCACCCCATATTTTTCCAATAAAACAGCAGTTAGACGCAGACCACGGTGCGGTGGGCGGGCCGTCTGGAGGAGGTGGGAGGACCATGCGGCGAGAGGGCTGGGGTGGGGGTGGGAGGTCCGCAGCACTGACTGGACAGCGAGGTCGCGGGCGGGGCCTGTGCATCAGGAGGGCGGACGGGAGGGCATTCACAGGGGAGGCTGGAAGAGGTTTTCTGTCTTCTGTCTGCAGGCCAGCCTCCAGGGCTGCTGCTGACTGAGAGGGAACCTCAGGCCCTGGCAGGTTTGGGACTGAGCGAACTGGCCAGAAGCATGGAGCCCAGGCCTCCCTGTGGCCCATCCAGAGAGGCCTTGGGGGGCTGCCCGCCTGGCCTGCTGTCCCCGTGCCCAGCACCTGCTGAGTCTGCAGACAGACCCAGGGCACAGAGCAGCTCCCCGCTCTCTTGCCCACCCAACCCGCACATTCAGCTGCCCCTTCTGGCCTGTCCCCCAGAGCAGCCACGCTGGTTCCGGCCCTCTATGCGTCAGGGAACGTGACAAGCCAGCCTGTCCCAACTCTGTGGGCATGAGTCCCAAGGGCCCAGCAAGGGTCGGGAGGTGCATGTGGATGCCAAGCACTGCTTGAGGCCAAGCACTGCTGCAGGTGGTGCTGGCCTCCCCTTCTGCGCCCTTGGCAGTCACACACCGGAAATGCCTGAGGCACTTGCCTTCCTGCCTGCACCCCCCCGCAACCCCCAGATCCGTGAACGGCCTCACCTGGCCGGTGCCAGAGAAAAGAAGTTGGGTGCCCAGGGGGCAGAGGCCCTTCTCTCTGCTTGGGGAGGGGATCCTCACGGGTCAGCCTGGCTGCAGTGGGGAGGGCAGGGTGGGTGGCCACTTGGCCCGCGGTCCCAGGCGAGTGTCCAACGGGCCTGCCTGATGGACCTGGAGAGGGTTCCTCGCTGCCAGAGACTGAGCCGGGGCAAGGAAGGCGGGAACTCAGGTCTCTTGCCACCCAGCTGCTCACCACCCCCAACTCTGGGACCATCAGTGTGTCCATGGAGGATGCTGAGGGGCTGGACCATGGGCCACACGGGGCACGGTGCCCCTGCAGCCAGGAGGCCGAGCCCTGAGCACACCTGGCGAGGCCGTGCGGCAGGGGCCTCCCGGGTGGTGGCGCCAGATGCACCTGGAACAAAACCTGAACTTCATGCTGATTTATGCCACATGGTCTTCTGGGCTCGCCCTCTGCTCCAGGCGCCAGGACGCTTGCACCCTCGTCCCTGCCTCGCCCTGCAGAGGTGCCAGCCCTCACCATCGACGGAGCGGGAAAACAGGGCGCAAATGACACGGCTGGTGCCACAGAGGCCTCCTCGGACCCAGACGAGACGGAGGGTGGAGCCACATGCCAGGACGGCCACAGGGACAGACAGGAGCTGGAGGCCCACAGCTATTGTCGCTGTCGAGTTTGGTTTCTGTTACAGCAGCAGCAGCTCCCGACTGCGGGCCGTGCGCAGGGTGGCTGGCCCCTGCCCCTGAAGCCAGGAGGGAGGGCTGGGAGTCAGAGCTGCTGTGAGGGACCTGTCCTGGCTAGACCCCGGGGTGCAGGGAAAAATTCGCCAAGGCCAGCACTGACGGGGCCAGGCAGGCGGAGCTTGTGGGCAGCAACTGTAGTGCTGGCCGACGGGGGCCCGTGGACGGAGCAGCCAGCAGCCTCAGGAACCCTCCCTCTGCCCCTCAGAGCAGCCTTTGGCTTCAGAGAGCATTTCCAAAAAGTGGTTCCCAATTAAAGGAGGCGCTGAAGGTGATGTGCCCAGGTGCCCAACTGGACTGATTACAGGCAGGGTGACAGACAGCTCCTCAGGAAGACAGGTCCCAGCACCCGGGTGCTGTGGGCAGTGGGACCCACAGGCGTCCCGCAGGCCCCAGGGTGGCGGAGGGGAGGGCCCTGGGCCCCAGAGCACGCTGGCCACCTCTGCCATCTTCCCCGCGGGCCAGACCACAATGACGACCCCTTTCAGGGCTTTGGGGCCAGCTCCCCTTGGAGGCCCGTCCTGGGCATCTCAGACCTCGCCTGTCCACACTGCTCCTCTGTCCCCTCCCAGGCCTTGGGACAAAACGCTTGCTCTCAGCTGCCCACCACCTCCATGGCACCTGGCCCCCAGCGTCCTCCGCAGGCCTGTCCAGCCCTCTCCACACCTGCATGGGCTTGTCCACTGAGCACCAAAAGGACCGTGTGCCCGCCGCCTGCCCACAGCTGGGACAGCGTCTGCCCGACGTGGCCAGGACGCGGAGCCGAGAGCCACATACCAGACCTCCCAACGGAACTCACTTCGTTTCACAGAAACCTGACCCAACACCAGGCAGCGCTCAGCGGGCCCTCCAGGCCACACCCCGACAAGCGCCCGCAGGCACATTGTCCGCAGGGCCTGCGTGCCCGGCCCCCAGGGAGGCCCCACAGGCACGAGGGGTCCCAGCCTGCCTGCCTCACCACCTGCGACTCCTCAGTGGGACACTCACTTGTTCGCCGGCCCAGGTCCCAGCTGTGTGACCAGGTGCCCCTGACCCCACAGGAGCCCCAGCACCTTCCTGCCAGGTCTCCGGGGCCACCTGTGGGTCGAGTCAGCTGGGGGGGTCCGTAGGGCTTACCTTGTCATCCCCGTCACTCTCGCTGTCACACTGTGGGGAGAGAGAGGGGAGTTAGTGCCATGAGCCCCACAGGTGGCCAGGCGAGTTCACGGGAGGCCACAGGCTCA
>NW_006294590.1:2449369-2451293 GCF_000327345.1 Myotis davidii | reverse complement strand
GTCGGGGTGCCCACCTGCTCGCCCCGAAGCTGTGCTGAGTCGACACTGCCCATGTTACTAGTGCAGCGGGTGAGGAAAGACCGTGATAAACAAACCTGTTTCTCGTCAGTCAGCAGCACTTTAAAGAGCAAGACTGTTCTAGAAGCCACAGCAATTCCCCCAAAAGGACATAAAGTAGGAAAGCTCTTCCCAGCAACTGCAATTAGGACACGCTCCCGTCGAGTGAGTGACGTGGCTGAAAACACCTCCCCGGGTGCCCTGTCCACGAGCGTCCGAGGGCTGCGGGGCAGCGGCCACCTGAGCGGCTCAGCAGGGGCCGGGGCTGGGAGCAGCCAGAGGGGCCGCGTTGAAAGGCCGCTTCATCCTGGGTCCGGGCTCTGCCCGGTGCCAGCCCGGGCCTGTGTGGCTGGCATGAGGGGCAGGAGACAGGGCCCCGGCGTCCCGCTGGGGGGAACCACCGCGGACTCCCTGGCTTACAATGGGGGACTGAGGCAGCTGTCGGGCACCACACAGCGACTCCTGCGTGGTGGCTGGGAGGGGACTGAGGCCCGGGTGTCGCCCCAAGGGCCCGGCCCCTCGGAGCGGGAAGTCGAGGCTGCGCCCAATTAGTTATGCAGAACCCCAGGAGGGTCCTGCGAGCCCTGGCTCACTCGGCCAATTCACTTTCTGTGGGTGTTTAGTCTTCAAAGCAGACAGAGCACTGATCACTCCGTGAGCGAGCTGAGGGCCCAGCACAGGCACCTCCGCCAGCGAAACCCGCAGCGGAAACCCACGCACGGGACCTGTCACAGGTGGGCCAGCGAGGACGAGGGCTGCCTCGGCCTGATCAGGGGCTTCCCCTAACGGCCTGACCCCTCAGCCCTTGGCCCTCAGTCCCCAGGCGGGGGGGAGAGGGGGTGTGCCCGCCAGCCCATGAGCACGTCCGCTGCCAGTGGGCAGCCTGCCCGCCGTTCCCCGAGCCCTGGTCCGTGCCCCACGTCACTCCCAAGGCAAACCTGACGTCTCTGTGTCTCCACAGGCCCGAGACCCACTGTGACTGTGACAACACACATGCACAGACATGTGCACTCAAGTCACACGCTTGTGATGGGCAGGGTCCGCCTGGGCCCGTGTACCGCTGCTCTGGCTCTGGCTCCTCCACGCACTCTGCTCTGACCCCCTCTAACCTCTCCTGTCCCCAGGGCCTCCCCCGCAGCTGCCAGGAGAGAGTTCTGGGTCCTCAACCTTCGGGCCTGTGGCCTGAGGAGCGCTGGCTGCTGTGATGAGTCAACAAGTGCGTGGGGACGGCCAACAGTCGCCACCCCAGGGCCTCGTGGGGCCTCCTATGCTCAGGGGCCAGGCCTCCCTCCCCTCGTTCGCGGCTCCCCACTGCCCGCGGGGCCAGGAGAGTTAATGGGCCTGTGTCACAGAATGAATAAACGATGGCCCGGCCCAGCCCTGCGCCCGCGGCTGACCTGTGGCGGAGTCGACTGTATTAACACATTCTCGTGCTGTCAGACTCGCAGCGCTAACTGCCTATGAATTATTTATCGACACAGAACGTCTTAACCAGAGCAGCGCTAGCATTAATCCCACCCGGGGCCCGGGGCCTGGCCTGGCCGTGTAATTGAATCTCAGCTCCCAGGGCCCGGCCCGCCCCGGCTCCTGGTGCAGGTGCTGGGCCTCGAGGGCCCGTGGCTTGTCCAGAGCTCCCAGGTCTTGCTCCAGGGACAGGGCACGGTTCAGGCACAAGGGGCAGCGCGGTGGGTCCGACGCTGGTGGGGCCACGCTGCAGTGGGACGCCCACGCGGGCACCCTCCCACCCAGGGCCTTGGTGTAGGAGAATCACCCAGGGCTGAACCCAGGAAACAGCCAGATGCAGGACACACAGCCACGCGTGGGCGGAACCTCGAAGTGTCCCGGAACCTCTGGGCAAGTGGCTGGA
>NW_006294590.1:2445174-2449326 GCF_000327345.1 Myotis davidii | reverse complement strand
GGGGGGGGGGGGTGTCTCAGTGGCTTCTCCCGCAGTCCCCACAAAGCAATAGAGCTCAAATCCACGGCCCACCCACCTCCTGACCCCCGCACCGCCCAGTGGGAGCTGGGGCAGCACACCTGGGCCTCCCTGTTAGGACCCAGCCCCAGCAGCACAGGCAGGCAGACCGTGATAAACAAACAAACCAGGCGGCGGGGCTTTTACAGACGGTGGCAATGCCCCCCAATCTGGTCCTCCTGTGTGGAATACCAGGTGCCTGGGGTGGGGGGCGGGCAGGTGCCTGAGGCGGGGCGGGGGCCATGCTGCCTCTGGCCTCCACAGCTCTGGATCTCCATTTCTGTTTCATAGGGAAGCCCCCAGGCCCCTGTGTCTGCGGAGACAGAGCACGTGTTTTTGGTTGCAAGCAACCGAATTAGGAGTTACTCTCTAACTAGTACGCGGCTGACAAGCATCTGACGGCTGTGCAGGGCTGCGAGCGTCTGGGACAGAAGCTGCTGAGGATGCACAGTAGCTGGGGATCTGCTGGGGGAAATCTGGGCAAATGAAGCCCCTTTGAGTGTCGTCTATGAGCCAGGCCAGAGGGCAAATGCCAGTGTCGCCTAGAGCAGGACGCTGCTGGGAAGGGAGGACAACCACACACACACACAGGTGACACGGGGCACACGCCTGCAGAACGACAGTCACTTGCACAGGTGCATCCACACCACCCAGACACTCACATGCAGACACACATGTGAGGCATGCACACACCCACTCACACATGCATGCGCATCTGCTACACCCAGACACACGTGCAGATGAACACGCATGCGGGGCACAGAACACAGACGGCCCAGAGACAAATAGAACTTCTAGGTGCAGGCAAACACAGCCCCATCAGGGCCACATGAAGATGAGCATGTGATAGACATGTCAACATGCAAGCACATGACACACCAGCCACATGCACACACAACAGAGGGGCCCAGCCAGCTGCTGGGCGTGCTGGCCCCGCCCCCTCCCAATCACCACCCCGCTCTCCCCATCTGGCCGCATCACACAGGCCACTGACGCCTCCGCCCGGTCTGCCTGCCTGTGCTGCTGTGACTGCAGTGGGGAGCCCAGGTGCTAGTGGTGACTGGTGACCGGTGACCGTGAGGACTGACAGGCGCCAGGCTGCAGAGGAGGGCGGTCCTTCCCTGGAACACCGCTGGGTGGGAGGGCGGCTGGGGCTAATGGTCAGTCACACCCATAAAAAGCCGCCCTGCAGCTCGGAACTTGGTAAACCAGGGCCGGCCGGGCCGGCCAACAGCCGCACCTGGCACCTGGCTTTCGCGGCGCTCGGCCTGCTGATACTTCAGGGAAAAGGAATGATGTCCTGGGGGGCAGTCTGTTCCCCAAGGATGGGGGTGGGAGCAGGAAGGGGAGCCCTGCACAGCAAGCCTGCCCAGGCCAAGCGAGGTACTGGGGAGGTGGGGGGGAGGGGGTCACTAGGGAACGGCTGCTCCATGCCCAGGACCCCCAAGTCCAAGTGCCACACGACAGGACCCTCTCCCTCAGAACCTCTGCCCCCTCAGCCCATCTCCAGCCCCGTGCACACCCCCTTCGGGCCAGCTCTGCCAAGACCACCCTGGGATCCGCCCCGGGCAGGGTTCCGATGGGGGCTCCGGAGGGGACAGGACACGCAGGGAGAAAGAGGCACAGAGGGTCGGGGGAGGGGGGGACTTACGGAATAGCCTCTGCCCGAGAAGGCCTGCGCTGAGCTCTGTGGAAGGAAGAGAACATCCGTAACCAGGGTAACCAGGCTCGCAGCCCCACCGCCACCAGCCCTCTGAGGCCACCCCGGGGCCCGTCTGAATGGTCAGGGCACCCCTGTCCCTGGCATAGACGCCGTGACCCTGAGACAGGCCCAGAGACCACGCCCTGGGCCCTGGCGGGAACCAGGGGTTGGGGGTCAGGACCGAGGACACAGCTGGGCCTCACAGACCCAGGGCCCCACTCGGGCCTTCGCCCGGAGACCCGGATATGGCCCAGCCACACCCCCACACACAGGCGACAAAGCCCACGTCCCTCAACTCTGAGCCAAGTGTCGGCCCCCAGAGGCCCGAGTTCCACACGTGCTCTGTCCTCACCTGGGTCGGTCCTCCTGGGGCCAACCCTCCCGGGGGGTCGCCCCTCTGGGCCTGCCAGCCTGCCCCGTGCCACCCCCCACCTCCCAGAGACGGGGAGGGGAGGCGCGGGAAGGCTTTCGGGAGGAGCTGGACGGGGACCTCCGGCCTCGGAGTCAGGATGAGCTGTGGCCTGGAGGCCGTGGGAGGAAGTGGTTCGGAGGTGGGTCTCACCCCTGCCTCACAGGGAGGCCCCCAGGGCTGGCCCCTAAGGCACAGGCTGGCGGGATGGGGCTGGGCCCGTCCCGCCTGGGCTGCAGCTGTGGGACGCCCCCTCCCCAGGCAGACCCCTGCCAGGTCCTCATCGGCTCCTGGGTCCCCGCTGGGCAGAGTTCGCCCTGGCAGCCTCCAGCCTGGAGGCCCTGCTGACCCAGAGCCCGCTTCCTGCTTCCAGGCCGACACTCAGAGGTGGAACTGGGCGGCCCCTCTCCCATCTTGTGGGAAAGACCGAGGGGGCAATCCGTCCGCAGCCTCGGCCTCACCCCTCACCGCTCCCCAGGCCTCCATTTAAATGATAATGAGGAAAACTCACTCCTTTAGCCTCCAGGGCAGCCACGCCTGCAGCTGGGGGTCCAATCTGGGCCTCCTATAGGGCCTCCCAGGGGCCCCTCCCCCAGGAACCCCTCCCCTATTCCTAGCCTTCCTCCAAGCTCTGGGACCTGAAACCCCTGGGGTCAGGGCCACCTGATCTGGTCTCCCCATCGCTGGCCAAATCCCGGGTCAGCCCCTCACGGGGTCCCAGGCCCCCCCCACCTCCAGGGCCCTGAGCTCAGGGACCTCCTGCCAGGACAGCGAAGGCATCCCCAGCCTCAGGCTGAGGCCAGCGGCCACCCCTGCCCACCACCCCAAGTCCGAGCCATTTCACTCCCAGAGCCCCTGTCTCCAGTCCAGTCCTGCCACCGGAGTGTCCGGCCTGTGCCTGCCCGCTGGACAGTGGGCCCCCACCTGACACCCACCCGCCACCCGGCCTCCACCGGCTCCCGCCAGCCTCCCTCCCTCCCGGCGGAGCCCTGGTAAGCGAGAAGCTGTTCACTGAGCGCTGGAGGGTCTGTGGGAGGACGGCGGCCCAGACTCCCGGGGTCTGGGTACTCACGTCACTGAGCTGGTCCCGGGAGGCGCTGAGCCGGGAGCTGGTGGCTTCGCGGAAGCCCTCGTCCTCGCTGTGGCGGTCGCCCCCTCTGGACAGGACAGCCTTCACCTGGGGACAGAGAGAGGGCTCAGCAAGCAGCCTGAGCCTCTGCACGTCTGCTGGGGGGGTGGGGGGCAGCTCCACCCGAGGGGGCAGCCCAGGGTGGGCAGGTACTGCACGTGGCCCAGCTGAGTGGAGCCCAGACAGGAAGGACACACAAGGCTCAAGGACAGGAGTCTGCAGCTGGCTCTGTCCCCTCCCCAGTGGTCGCCACACCCCTCGCCTACACCCAGCAGGGTGGCAACTACCTCCCCCTCTCTTCAGACCCCCCACAATCCCAGGCTGGCATCAGGCTGCAGGGCTGGGTGTGGACGGCCACAGGCTGTGTGACCCAGGGCCATCACTCAGCCTCTCTGTGCCTGTCCTGTCGCCTGCGGCAGCTCCTGCTCTTCACACAAAAGCCTCCCTGGACACCGCATGCCCAGCTCACGGG
The DNA here is from genome assembly GCF_000327345.1 of Myotis davidii. Classification (NCBI taxonomy): domain Eukaryota; kingdom Metazoa; phylum Chordata; class Mammalia; order Chiroptera; family Vespertilionidae; genus Myotis; species Myotis davidii. The sequence goes on along the minus strand of NW_006294590.1, from coordinate 2,445,557 downwards.
AGGAGCAGAGATCCGTGGTGTTTAAGTGGCAATGAGAGGAGTGGCCCAGATATATGTATTTTTATTGATTTCAGAGAGGGAGAGGAAAAGAGATAGGAACATCAATGATGAGAGAGAATCAGTGACTGGCTGCCTCCTGCAGACCCCACTGGGGATCAAGCCTGCAACCCCGGCATGTGCCTTGACCAGAATCGAACCCTGACCTCCTGGTTCATAGGTTGATGCTCAATCCCTGGGCCACGCTGGCCGGGCTCGCACTTTACTTTTTACTTGAAAATAACTCTAACCTCACAAAGCTGTGGGGACACGACGCACATCCCAGCCCCTGCCCCTGCCCCTCCCACACCCAGGAAGCACGTGGCCTTGCGTCCGGCTCCGTGTCC
>NW_006294590.1:2441253-2444735 GCF_000327345.1 Myotis davidii | reverse complement strand
GCGCGTCTGAGCGAGGCAGGGCTCTCAGCCAGCACACGCCCGGCACTCAGTGAGGCGCCCGGTTCCAGGTGCTGCCCACGTCACACAGGCCGGCACGGAGGGTGGCACGCCAGGACCGCAGGGACCACAGAGGAACCCCAGAGTCCATCGCCAGCCCCCAGCTACCTCCCGCGTGAGGAGGGGCTGGGGCAGGAACCACTCACATTCATAGGAGCCCAGCACCCGCTCTCTAGTCCTGCAGGAGGAGCAGCATGACCCCATCCTGCAGGTGACAAAGCCGAGGGCAGGGGGCTGAGTCGCCCAAGGCCACACCGCCAGCCCGTGGCACGCCCTGAAACCTTCCGGAAGGATCTACCAGCCCATCTGGCAACTGTCTTATGATTAGAAAACCCCAAACACAGCAGACGGATGTGGGGAGGAGCCCGGAAGGGCTGCCACGCGGCACATCCAGAACGCTCCCAGGGCCATCGGCCGTCTCCGTTCCCCAGCGAGGCTCGCGGCTCGGGTTCCAGGGCTGGTGGGGGTGCAGATGAGAAATGGGGCAGTCAGCACCCAGGGGTCAGGCCACCAAGGACCTCGTGGGGTGGGGGTGGGACTTGGGACTCGGGCTTGACCCTGGCTGAGGGCGGAGGGAACCTCCCAGAACCAATGGGCCCCTCAGAGGAGCCTCAGGGGGGAGACAGGAGCAGGGGAGCAGGGCTCTAACCGCCTAAGGGCCAGAACCTCAGAGCGGCCTGTAACGGGGGCCTTGAGACCCTCCAGGGCTCAGACGGGCCATCTCAAGCTCCCACCCCGCGCTGGGCAGACTTCCTGCCAGCTCCCTTCGGTGAAGGCAGGGCTGGATGTGGCGCTATCTCCCTTACAATGGCCTGGGCTGGCTTTGGTGACCTGTGGGGTGCCTCTGGGTTAGGGTGAAGGCAGCCTCTGTCCAGGGAGGAGGCTGCCCGGTGTCTGGCCCAGCAGCCGCTTCTCCCCACACACTGCGTGAACTGGAACAGAGGCCCTGCTGGCCGGGCACTCTGGTACTCAGGACCCGGAAGGAAAAACTCCGTGGCGAGGGGCGGCCCTCTGGTGTTTATCAAATGAAGGGCAGGACTTGCGGGAGTGACTGGCATTCACCTGAAGCCGGGACACACGAGGGCACCCCCGTGCTCACAAGACAAGCTCCTCCTGGGGTTCCCTCAGCCTGGAGGGTGTTTCAGGGGGACCCATGCTCGTGCCTGGACCCTGGGAACCCCAAGGGTCTCCTTAGTGGGCCCCTGCACAGTCAACTCCATCTCAGCGTGGCTATCCAGGGTCCTACACGGACACCCCCTTCCACCTGACAACCGCAGCCACAGCAGGCCCGGGCACTGCACCTGCGGACGGGGAGGTGGAGGCAGGGCCTGTGCCGGGCATCAAGCGGACACCCAGGCTTCATCCAAGGCATCCCTGGGGCAGCAGGGGCCTCCCCCAGACCTCCAAGACCCCCCTCAAAGACTCATCCGTCCTCACTTCCTGCTCAAGGTGGCCCCCAACCCCACCCGACCTTGGGGCCAGCTCATCGGTGGGAGCCCAAGCCTCCACCCCCACCCACCCAGCTGTGTCCTGTGGCCAACGAGGGGGCTCAGAAATTCATTTACCTTCCAGCGCCTCCTAGTGGTCACTCCACAGGAGAGCCCGCTTCCAGACTGCTGTCCCCAGGCAACACCAGCAGGGCCCCCAGGACAGGTGCTGCAGCCCCCCCTGCGGCAGGTGGGCCTCCCCAGGGGGCACACCCAGGGTCCCAGCACTGTGAACCCAGAGCAGCTGTGGGGTCACGGGTTTGTAAGCCCCTCTGGGGTCCAATAGAACCCCAGCGCCTCTCTGTCTGCAATCACACAGGGCCGCCCACCCTAGGCTCACAGCGGGGTGGCCCAGATGGGAAGTGGGGCAGCCCAGGCCCTGGCTAGGGGTCCCCATGGCCCTGCCCCACACCCTACAAATTGGCCGACACTCCCAGGGGCTGCAAGGTCCACGCTCGTCCTGGCCCCCCTTGGGATGCGCCCCAGCACCAGGTATGTGGACCGAGCAGAGGCACTCACACAGGTCCCAGGGCTCAGGGCAGGACACACGCCTGAATCCCCGCCCAGGGCAGGGCTGAGGGAGAGGCCAGCAGAGCCGGTCCTGAGCGCACCACACATTCCCTCCCGCTGCTCATCGGATGTAAGGAGCACAATCAGGCAGGACACTCCTGTTAAGTCACAAACGCTGACGCTGCTATAAGAATGGCACGGCACTTTTTATTGTCTTCAATCAGAAAAATAAACCCTGCGTCTCTGGGAGGCCCTGAGTGAGGACTAGGGGACCCCACACCCGGCTGGTCAGGCCCCCACAGGCAGGGTCCTGGTGAGCAAGTGGGGACGGGGAGGCCTGGAGACCAGGACCCCGAGGACGGGTCAGCATGGACATGCCTGTCACGGCAGGCGACGGGAGCATGAGGCTGAGCGGAGCCTGGCCAGGGCACCCCAGGGGGCAATGCAACCCCGGACGGACAGCTGCAGCCCCTCTCAGGGCCCCTGCTGTCCAGGGAGTCCCAGCACTGGAGTGGCTGCCGTGGGCCAGGGACAGCGGAGGCAGAGCTCTGTAGTGTGGGGTCTGCCCAGCAGGGGGAGTCCGGGGCAGCGACTGGAAGGCTGCAGAGGGTACTGAGGACCCAGGGCCCTGCACTCTCTTGGTGCAGAGCTGGGGTGGGGGCTGACCTACTTCAGTGACTGGCGACTGGGGTGTGACTGGCGACAGGCAGGGTCCCGGGGGACTTCCTTGCCACCAGCAGCTTCTACTCGACCACAGATGGCCCTGAACACTCTCACGCCTCCACAGTCACAGGACCTGGAGGTGGAGGCAAGGCTGGCGGGACAAGGCTGCACCCACATCTGCGGGGAGGGGGGGCACGAGGAATGCACGCTGACCAGAGGGGAGGGGCCCTGGGGGTGAGGCCTGCAGCTCTCACACACACACACACACACACACACACACACACACACTGGCACACCTCAGGGGCGTGCACAGACTCAATGTACAAGGACATGTGGCATTAGAGGCACAGAGAAACAGAGGGGCCCCCCGGCAACCCCTCCCAGGGGCATGTGAATGTGTGAATCACACAGCACAGAGCAGGCAGAGGGGAGTGGAGCAGGCATGGGGGAGGGGGGAAGTCAGCGGCGGGGGCGGAGACACGGGGTCCTCTCTTCTCTTCCTGGCGAAGGTGGCCTTGGGCGGGTAGCAGGCCTTGGGCCGCGGTGGCCCTGCCTGGGGCTCTGCCTCTGCTGAGCCAAACACAGCACACGGCCCGGCCACAGCACAGAGACCAGTCCAGCAACACATCTCGGGCAGCAGAGGAGCCGGGCCCAGGGAGCCACAGATGGTGGTCGGGAAACCGGCATCAGGCTCCTGGGCTCACATATGGGGCCTGGCGGGCTGAGCGGGTGGAGGATCGAGTCCGTCGTGACCGCAGGGGCCAG
>NW_006294590.1:2435102-2440555 GCF_000327345.1 Myotis davidii | reverse complement strand
CGGCTGTGGCTGGCAGGGCTGCCCGGGGTCCGGGAGAGCCCGGCTGGGCTGGCAGCGCTGACACGGGGCTGGGGGAGACCCCTGGGGCTGGCTGGGCGGCTGCTGCTGCGGGCGCTGGGCCGGGCCGGTCTGGTCCCAGGGGTTGGCTGGGAGCGGCCCCCCTTCTGGGGAGCACACCTGCATGGAAGAAAGAGCATGTGTCCACCTGGGCCAGTGTGCCTGCAGACCCCCCGTCCAGCCCGGCCCAGACATGCTGCCCCGCACCAGCAGCCCAGCCCCAGGTGAGTGAGAGCATGACACACGGAGAAGACCCTCCCTGGAGGAAGGAGTGAACAGTGAGCCGGAGGGGGACAGCCTGCCGAGCACCTGCACAGCCTGCACTCTGCTCGCTCGCTGGGGGAAAGCCCCCACCAAGGACCACCGGCCACTTGTGCCCCAGACACTGCGCTTCACGCAGGTTAGCAACGGAGAGCACCCCGCAATGAGCCCGGCCCCGCGCGGAACAGACACAGTGGACACCCCATGGTTGGCGGAGCCTGACGGACGCGATGGGGAAACGGGGCCAGCCTATCAGGTGCACCCTCAGGCCCCCCACACCTGCTTCAGCCCAGAATCCAGCCTCACAGAGGGCACTGCCCGGCCCCGGTCCACCTGTGCCCCACCCCCCATGCCCGACAATGACAGAATGCATGCCCGGCAGACCCAGATGCCGACAGGCGGTGTCCAGGTGCTGGTGTGGCCCATGGGTGCCCACGGTTCTGAGTGGGGTGGGCCACGCTCACCTGCTTGGCGGGCTGCAGTGGGACTTTCTTCCCCCGGTCGCAGGTGGGTTCCAGGTCCTGCTCGGGGCTGCCCACCTCCGGGGGCCGGCCGTTCTCACTGGGCTCTGCCGGAGGGCTGTTTTCTGACTCCCGGGGCTTTTTGACGAGGCGACGCTCCCATTTCTCCTTCCGCTCCTGTGGCTTCAGGGCCATGTCCTTCTGTGGGGGAGGCGGGACGAGCAGGTTAACTGGCAGTGACACTGGACACTGTACCTGAGGACCCCCGGGCAGCTCCAGGACCACCTGTTGCCACCATCGCCGAAGGGGACAGAGGCGGCAATGAGGAGACCCTGAAGGGATGCCCAGGTGGGGCCCCAGAGCCCAGGCACCATCTACCCAGAGATTGACCTCTGCAGCCCACCTGGGTCATGCACACCTGTGGGCACACCTGACGGATGGGCAGGTGCCACCACACAGACCCTGCCTGGATGCAGAGCGACCCTACACGGTGGGCCGGCACAGTGGTGCGCCACCCCCAGTGGCTGAGGCAATGGCCCCGCCCTGAAGGCCCTGCACCCAGAACACTCCTGGACACCAGGTGGCTCCGCTGCCTGAAACCACCGATTCTCTGTAGCCGCCTTAGGGCTTGGTCCCTGTAAGCATCATTACCGTACAGCACCCACATTCCCAACCGCACCCACAAACCAACTGTGAAGCTGAGCCATTAACAGTGGCAAACACCACCTCCATGTCCCCTCCCTGGGGCCCAGGCCCCCGGCCCTGCAGGCAGAGGTGTGGCCCCACCCCTCTGGCCACGTGGGCACCCCACCATGCCTGGAATCGGACCGCCTCTTCACGCCCTGCCCTTGTGGGAGGAGGCCCTGTGGGGTGAACATGTCACCCCTGGATACAGCCAGGCCTGGAGCCCCCTCCTTTTAGGGGCCAGGAGGCTGTGGGTCACGGAGGCCGCCTGTCCCCAGAACTCCTGGACTGGAGACCTAGAGGCCCTCACCCGCTCGGTTCAGGAGCTCCGGCCAATCCCACCTGCCCCACCCGCAGGCTGGCCGCCCTTCGCACATTAGCCCAGGGCCTGGCGCAGCCGTTCCTCCCCTCTGGCATCCCTATGGCTCACACTTCCCACCGCAGTCCCGCCCCACCTTCGAGACCTGCCCCTGGGGCACGGAGGACCCTGCAGGGTTCCCTCCATGTGGTCCTCTCCCATTTGCCTGGGACTGAGCGGGTTCCCAGGACATGGGACTTGGGGTGCTAAAATCGGGGGACCTCAGAGACTGCCAAGGCCCCTCAGCCGCCACCAGAGCACCCTCCTCTTTTACTCACAACCTTCACTAGGGTCCCTCCCACCACACCCACTGGGAGGCAGGAGGGGGTTCTCTCTGCCTGGCCCAACTCCCCGACCCCCTTCATCCAGGACGAGCACTTCCAACACCCCACATGGCGCTGACCCCTGGCCCTGGCCTGGGGACCTGTGCAGTGGCCTCCAGCTGTGCTGCGTGCGGGACAGTTCACCCCACACCTCCTTGAGGTGCATCTACTGACCCCAGGCAAGGCCCCTGCCTGGGAGGCACCTCCTTCACCCGCTGGCGCACGGCTGTCCCCATGTTACACCGCCCTCGAGAAGGCCTCCCTGCCCCGGAAGCTTCTGGATCCTGCCTCACTACACCCGGGCCAGTCTCCTGCTGCCCATCCAGGAGATGGTCACTGTGACCCTGCGCTGACCACCTGGGCCACCCCCGACCCACATTCGACGGGGATGAAATGTTCCCAACCTCTGTCAGTTTCTGTTCTCCCAGCCTCTTGCCAACACCCAGCCCCTCCCCTCCGCCCTCACTGTGCGCCAGGCAGCGTGCCCCTGCTCCCCTCCGCCCTCACTGTGCACCAGGCAGCGTGCCCCTGCTCCCCTCCGCCCTCACTGTGCACCAGGCAGCGTGCCCCTGCTCCCCTCCGCCCTCACTGTGCGCCAGGGAGCGTGCCCCTGCTCCCCTCCGCCCTCACTGTGCGCCAGGGAGCGTGCCCCTGCTCCCCTCCGCCCTCACTGTGCGCCAGGGAGCGTGCCCCTGCTCCCCTCCGCCCTCACTGTGCGCCAGGGAGCGTGCCCCTGCTCCCCTCCGCCCTCACTGTGCGCCAGGGAGCGTGCCCCTGCTCCCCTCCGCCCTCACTGTGCGCCAGGGAGCGTGCCCCTGCTCCCCTCCGCCCTCACTGTGCGCCAGGGAGCGTGCCCCTGCTCCCCTCCGCCCTCACTGTGCGCCAGGGAGCGTGCCCCTGCTCCCCTCCGCCCTCACTGTGCGCCAGGGAGCGTGCCCCTGCTCCCCTCCGCCCTCACTGTGCGCCAGGGAGCGTGCCCCTGCTCCCCTCCGCCCTCACTGTGCGCCAAGCGTGCCCCTGCTCCCCTCCGCCGGGACCTGCTCAGCTGCGCGGCTGTCACCCAGAGGGAAGGAGGGACTACAGCCTGCCCTGCCCACAGGGGTAGGGGGGCAGGGGGGCTCTTGGGGTGCTGTCCCAGGATGGGGGACAAAGAGAAAGAACATGGGACCAGCTCAGAGAAGGGCTGCCTCATCCTGGTGAGGAAACCAGTCCCAGAGCAGGCACGGGCTCCTGGTTGCGTGGGGAGGAGTAGAAGCAGCTGTGAACCGGGGTCGCAGGCCTCACAGCTCCGCTGGCCTCAGTGCCCCCACCCCCCGACCTGACAGCCTCGTCAGGCACCTGCCGGCCTAGCCACCTGTCCGCTCCCCTGCTGGGGGCAGGTCCCACAGAGGCACTGGGCCTGGTGTGGTCGGCGCTCAGTAAACGCTCAGCGGTAGGGAGGGGACAGAGCGCGCCCTGCTGGCCAGCAGCCCTTCTTCCCAAGGCCAAGGCCGCCCCAGCACAAGGGAGCATGGCCTGCCCCAGGGCCACCACAGACAGGCCCCCGGGGGACACACATCCGGGCAAGGGCTGCCAAGGGCGGTGAGGGAGGCGGCTCCCATCCCAGGTGGGCCTCCGGCGGCCGCCCTGCTGGCCCTGCTTCTAGCAGCTGGTCCCACGGTTTTCCTCTCACCACCTGCCTCCCCACTGCGGCCAGCGTCTCTAATGGAGCCACAGGTGGGCTGAGCCCGGACCCGACTCTGTCCGGTGTGGAGGGGCTGACGGTGCCCCTGACACAGGACCCACAAACACGATGCACCCGCAGACCAGCTGCGCCCAAACCCCAGCTACAGGACAGCCCCCTGGCTGGCAGGCCTGACGCCCCCACATGGAGGGGAGAGGCCCCCCAGAGGGAGGGGACAGGACACGAGAAGGTGGGCAGGGACAGCACTGCGGTCCGGGCAGATGTGGCCACCAGGGAACTGCCGGAGCCTATGGGAACCCCCCAATCTGCCCAGGTACGAATGAGGTGGGGCAGCAACCTACAGGAGCCAGTGGAACACAGGTGGGCCAGGTCAGCAAACCGCACAGGCCCTGGGCGGGCGGACCTGGCACCACCTCTCAGAAGAGCGACTGCCTTCACTTGTCAAAACCCTGCCATGGGGAACCCCACGCACAGGACGCTCGGCCTCTGTGCTAACCCCGGGCACCTGAGCCTCCAGGCACTCAGCAGAGGGAGGAAGGGGGAGGCCTGTGACACCCCACCACGGTGAGCAGAGGAGTGGCTGGGGGGACAGGAGATGGTCCCTACCACGTGCCTGGGGAGGGGACGAGCAGCAGACAGGCCACAGCCGCGAAGGGCACCTCGGAGCATCCGCTCTGCGGGCCCACCATCCACGAGGAACGTGTGGTGACTGGGGGCGGAGGGGGACACACAGCAGGCCCTGCCATAGCCTGTGGGGCCACGGCCTGCAAACCAGTGTGAACGCCCATGGTGCTGAGCCCAGGCAGCAGCCCAGGCAGCTGGGCACCTGCTGTGGCATCTGCAGGCTGCATCAGGACCCTCCACCTGCCCAAGACCATGGGGAAGACACAGCCCATGCTGGGGGGTAGGGGGGGAGGTCATGGTTCTGTGGGCCAGGCTGCAGTGGCTGGGCCCTGGATGGGGACCTCACCCTGGGCCTCGCCTCGGCTCCCTCCTCTACAAAGTGGGAGCGAGGACAGCGCCCTCTCGGCCAGCATCCTCACTGCTCCCGGCCTCATCTCCCCCACGATAGGCCTGACCCACAAAACAGGAGATGGTGACTGCAGGAACCCCAGCCCACAGTGAGCGGGGCACCCACGTGGGCCACGGGCCATGCGATGGCTTTGGAAGATGCAGCCCGACAGCCGTGGGCTCTCCGGGGGGTGGAGAAGCAGCCCAAGGCCATCCTACGGGGTCCCATCCTACGGGGTCCGTGCCACCTCGTCCCATGGTTACAAAGAGCTCGCCCTCTCTGGGCCTCAGTTTCCCCGTCTGAAGAGCAGGTGCACAGGCTTTTCCACCAACAGCGCTCCTCGCTGAGCCTGGCCCTCGCGAGGTCTCAGCCCGGTGCCCCTGTGGGAGGAGTGAGCTGGGCACATGGCCCCCCAGCGTGGGCTTCCAACACACTGGCTGGTGGGGCCCAATCCCAGCTCCCCATTCTCCCACACCTGGGCCCCCTCCTCAGCCAACAATACTGCCACACGATGGACTCCCCGCTGGGCTGCAGTACTGACGTACTGGGATCCTCTCAGCCCCCCACTTCGAGGCAGGCACAGGGGTTTCCCTCAGGGGCAGACACGGGTGCA
>NW_006294590.1:2433116-2435070 GCF_000327345.1 Myotis davidii | reverse complement strand
TGTAGGGTGTGTCCGGACACAGAGGGGTAGGGGTCTGCCTGGGGCAGAGGGGAGAGGGATAGGGAGTGTTTGGGCTGCAGGGGTCTGGGGCCTGCATCCTCAGGACACGGGTGAGGACTCCAGGGAAACGGACCCTCTTCTCTACGCGGGGCCCACCGCCTGAGTGGGCAGAGCTTGGAGCCCAGACAGGCTGGGGCCTTGACTCATGGCCTCAGGCCTCAGTACACTTATCGGTGCAGGGGGACAAGCAGGCACAGGCAGTACCCGCGAGAGCACACGTCCGCTGCATGCTGGCTAAGAGTGTCTGGGGAGAACCACTGCCCTTAGCAAAGAATGAGGCCCCACCAGCGTGCCAACCTACCAACCAGAGTGCCAATCTAGACGCCACGACTCCTGCAGAAGCCCCGGACTGCCAAGGCGGGGGGGCCCCTCCCTGGCTCAGAAGGGCAGAGAGAGGCGTGTGGAGGGGCCGGGAGTGACATAGAGCAGGCTCTTCCCACTGAGACCTGCCTGGGAGCCCACAGACACCCCCAAACGATGCACTGTCAGTGCCCCGGAGGCAGGGGGGCTCGTGTCACCAGGGCACGCCCAGGGACCTGAGGATCAGATCAGCCTTCCCGAACCCCAGGTTCTCCCCGAGCTTGTCCACTCGATGACTCCACAAATGTGCACGGGGCTCTGGCACCCCACAGGGGACGCACAAGACAGAGCGGTGCCTCTTCACCCCTCGCTCCCCTGCGCCCTCCCTCCTCTTCCTCCCCCTTCCTCCTCCTCCCACGCCCGCCCAGGCGCTTCTGCAAGCTTTTCCAGCCAAGTTGGGGGGGGCGGGGGGGGATAGCCACCCAGCAGAGTGCGAGCGCGGACCCACAGGAAGGAGAGCATGTGAAGTAACGGGGGTCCAGTGGAGGGAGGAAGGAGGGCCCTCGAGGGACACCTGCTCAGAGGCCTGAAGGTGCCAAACTTTGACGCGGGCAGAGGGACCAGCAGACACACAGACCAGGGCAGAAGCCGAAAGGCGCTGACCGGCCGGTGGGAGCCAGCGTCCAGCGGGAGGCTGCTGGAAGGGGGGTGGTCTGACCCCTCTCAGAGGCTGCAGGGGAGGGCTTGGCTTGGATGAAGGCAGAAAGCTCTTCCCAGGACACAGCCGGGCACTGCCACCACACCACACGGGCAGGACCGGAGGGCCCCACCGCGGTGCATCCCCTGCCCGGACAGAGAGCGGCAGGCCGGTCCCTGAGCCACCTTGCCTGGCTGCCAGCACCTGACCGGAGCCTGCCCCAGACCAGCAGACCCCAGGGAGAGGGGCACCTCCCCTGCTGGGGCTCACAGGCCCAGGAGCCCCCAGGCTCCAGGAAAAGGATGGGAGCTGTTCACTGAGTGATCCCTGGGGCCCCAAGCCCAGCAGATGTTGGTCCCTCAAATAGGTGCTGCGGGTGGGGGGGCCCTGGTGGAGGCTCCCAGGACTGGGCCAGCCTGCTACAGGCCGTTCCCAGGAGAGGCTCCCCGCGCCCTGACAGTACTCATGTCCCTCTCCACTCAACTGGGCGCCGAGCAGGGCAGTATTTGCTCAGCAAATATTGTCCGTGACAAGGCAGCCAGACAAGCAGTATTTGTTGTCATCCTGTGAACAGTGTAGCCTGGAGAGAGGTCTGAGCGATGACCCCCCCACACACCCCCGCCTCCGTCCAAACAGAAGCCTCCAGGGGGAGGGAGGCACAGGAAGAACCTTCAAGTATCCATTTTATCTCCGCCCCACCGAGTCCAGCGCGGCGCCTCCTAGCACATCCGCAGCCCCAGGAAGCGATACTTTGATCGAAACAATTGCCAAAAGGGCCGATGGTGCAGCCCGACGGCCCCCGTTTGGATGTAAGCATTTTTCTCCCCCGCAGCTCGACACACCGACACCCCCGAGCCCCCCGCCGGCGGCCGGGTCCTCCGACATGGGTGTGCCGAC
>NW_006294590.1:2428218-2432356 GCF_000327345.1 Myotis davidii | reverse complement strand
CCGGGCCCAACCCCTTCAGGCCCCGCCCCGCATGTAAGCCACGCCCCTCGGATGGGAGTTTGGACGCCACGCCCCTCTCCGTTCTCCACGGCCCTCCGTGCTGCACAGGGCAGATTTCGGGGGGCGGGAACGCCAGCCTCTCTCCCGGGTGCGGGCTAGAGGGTCTCTAGGCCTCCGCAGTCGCGGCCTCAATTCCGGAAGACACTTGCAATGAGAGCACGTGAGCAGAAAGCGGGGACCTCTCCAGCCAGCCAGACACGTGGTGGAGGGTCAAGCTCACCGTCACACCCTGGAGCTGGGGCGTGGGGTGTGAAGGATGGGATACCCTCGTCCCCACTCCTGATGGGGGGGCTAGGAGTGGGGCCCACGCTGCCACTCCTCCTCGGGCACACGAATGGGGGCGGCAAGGATGGGACGTTCCGGTCCCCACTGCTGACACTGGGGGTGGGGACTTGCCGGGCGAGCTCTCAGGAAGCCTAGAAGCCCCGCCCACCTGCAGGGGGCGGTGAAGGCCGGAGGAGGGGTTCTTGGCTCCAGCCCCACGCATCCCTGCCCAGGCTGTCTCCCCTTCCCCTACCCTTCCCCTCAGGGTCTCCCTGCCCCTCCCCTGCTCTGCTATACCTGGCTCCCCATCTTAGGTAGCCCCCAGGTTCAGGTCTGAGGTGGGGAGTTCCCACGCCCTCTCCTCTCCTGGGACAGCACATCCCCCTCCCCTCTCCCGGGATCTGGTCCCCAGGTGTTGGAGGTCAGGCAGCTCTCCCCAGGCAAGCGCCTGCCTCTCCTCCCACTCCCCTGCCCGGAATGCTCCCTGTGGGGACCCCCTGGCCCTTCCAGATGGGAGGCCCTTAGGATGCGACCTGGGCTACCAGGTTCGCACAGAAATAGTTCTCTAGCTGCAGGGGCTGCTCCCCCAGTCCCAGCCCCCAACTCGCCCCCTCCAGGGCCCTGCCAGGCCCTGCCTCTTACCCAACCCAAGAGGACCCATCCTTCCTGGGAGAAGGGATCCCGCACCACGACACTGCCCACCCCAGCCGGCCTTGGAAGCACTGGCCCATCACCCTATGGCCTGCCCCACAGCCAGGCCCTCACCTGCTCACTACCTACAGCCCAGGCCTCCCCCAGTCCCACCCCACAGCCCAGGCCTTACCTGCTCACTGCCTGCAGCCCAGGCCTCCCCCGGTCCCACCCCACAGCCAGGCCCTCACCTAGTCCCTGCCTGCAGCCCAGGCCTCACCTGCTCACTGCCTACAGCCCAGGCCTCCTCCGTCACTTGGCTCCTCTGTGGGCTCTGAGCAAAGTTAATGGACATGAAATTGTATTCAAAACTCCATTTGTTCTCGCAGACCCGACTCAGCCCTGTACCTCACCTGAGCCGGCTGCTCCTTGGGGCTCAGACATAGGCTCTGCTTGCAATCTGCTGACAGGGCAGCCCCCGGGGCCACGTTGGGGACCAGCTGTTTGCCCCACCATGACAGGCACTGGTGGTTCCCACCTTCCTGGTGCCCAGGGGCCGGGCACCTTTTCATATTTTGAATACTCAGCCCACTTCCCTGGATGCTGGCTAGTGGGAGTGGGGGGCAGCTGCCCCTCCGTCCCCCAGCCAAGGAACGGGCAGGTATGGTGGCTCTGGCCGCAATAATGCTGCGTAACAAGCAGCCCCCAGGCCCCCTGCGATATCACCACATCTTTTGTCTTGGTCACGGGCTGCAGGTCAACTGAGGGGCTGTGCTTTGGACTGAGGGTCAGGCTCAGGTCTGTTCCCAGGGGGTCTCTGGGACCCGGGCTGTGGAAATGAGCCACCTGGGTGTGCTCTTTACAAAACTTAGGGCCAAGCCAACCCCACAGGCACGTGGCACATCTCTGCTTTAGGCCTCGCGTTGTCTGATCATATCCTGCCCGAAGCAAGTCCCTGGCCAAGACCGGGGTCCACAGGGCATGAAGCTGAGGCCCCCCCGCTCCAGTGGCAGGCGTGGGGGTGGGGGTGGTCCTGCTACAAAGAGGAAGCCAGGATTGGGGACTGTATTCCCATTTGTCACCGCAGGTGGCCCAGGCTGCACCAATCTGATGTCCAGTTCCTGGAATTAGGCTCTGTCGTGTTTGTTTGTTTGTTTGTTTAATAACATGTTTTTCTTTTTAATATATTTTTATTGATGTCAGAGAGGAAGGGAGAGGAGAGAGAGATAGAAACATCAGTGATGAGAGAGGATCATGGATCAGCTGCCTCCTGCACGCCCCCCACTGGGGATGGAGCCCAAAACCTGGGCATGTGCCCTTGACTGGAATCGAACCCAGGACCCTTCAGTCTGCAGGCTGATGCTCTATCCACTGAGCTGAACCAGCTGGGGCTAAGATGTTTTTCTTTTAAATTTATTTGAGAGCGAGGAAGGGAGAGACAGAAAAAAAAATCACATTGATTTTGTTGTTGTTGTTCTACTTATTGATGCATCCATTGGTTGATTCTTGTATGTGCCCTGACCAGGGATCGAACCCACAACCTTGGTGTATCAGGATGATGCTCTGACCCACTGAGCTACCCAGCCAGGCCAGAGCTGGACTCTGTCTTCAGCTCAGTATCCAAGAGGTTGAAGTTAGGGGTGTGCCTCTTCCCCTGACTCCTTCCCCCCAAGATCTGCTCTGGGGTTGGTTTCTGAACCCACTTCTACTCTAGGGGCTGCTAAGTGTCCTGACCCCCCTCCAACCCCCCACGCGCTATTCACACCCTCCCTCTTCCTCCGCCCTCACTCAGGCATCACTTCTCCACGGGGCTGGGCTGGAATGTCCCTCAGAATTCCCTGGGGGTTAGAGTCGCCCACACATGACACCCGCGTGCCCTACAGGCAGGAGTGAGAGTGAGCAAGCCAGGCAGTCTGTACTTTAGAGGCCCCGCAAGGTGCCTGGTTTTGCCACCGTCCCACATACGGGAGGGTGGGGAACGGGGGTGTTTGCAGGTGTGTGTCCAACAGGGCGAGAGAGCTGAGTGTGCAGACAGGACTCCACACGCACCAGCTGCTCTTCTCTTTTTTTTTTTTGGTGGTTGTTCATCCTCACCCGAGGATATTTTCCCACTGGTTTTTAGAGAGAGTGGAAGAGAGAGGGAGAGACAGAGAGAAACATCGATGTGAGAGAGACACCGCAATCGGTTGCCTCCTGCAGGCGCCCGGACCAGGGCCTGGGCCAGAGAGGAATGTGCCCATGAGCAGAATCAAACCCCAGACCCTTCGGTCCACAGGCCGACTCTCTATCCACTGAGCCAAACCGGCCAGGGATTTTTAATCTTATTTTATTGATTTTTTATAGAAAGGAAAGGAGAGAGAGAGAAACATCGTTGTGCGAGAGAAACGTCGGTCGGTTGCCTCCCGCACACGCCCACCTGGGATATGAACCCACCGGGTATGTGCCCTGACCAGGACCCACGTACGGGGACCAGGCTCACCCACAGGGCCACGCCGGCCAGGGCACCGGCTACTGCTCTTCTGCTTCTAACTCTCGGGACTCACACGGGAGCCGTGCCCTGGTCCTCGGGGCTCACACGGGGTCTGGAGCCTCGGGTCAGTCCGGGTCAGCGAGATGACCGAGCGCTGGCGCTGGGCTCGCCGGGGGAGACATGACACCACCTGCTCGGGCAGCGTCTCCATTTCAAAGATTCCGAACCCGATCGGAGTGAACCCAGCGGTGGCTCACCTGCTCGGCCGGGGGATGGACAGTCACCGCCGAGGCGTTCCAATACCTTCCTCCGCCCCGGCCCCCCACGCCCACCTTCTCCCACCGGGGGTTTCACGCCTCGTCCCCTGCCCGTCTCTATCTGTCACACCTGGATTTCCTTATGTACCTGTTCCCGTGACTCTTTTTAAAAAAAGTTCATATTTTTTAATTTGATTTCCGAGAGGAAGGGAGAGGGAGAGAGAGAGAAATATCCATAATGAGAGAGAATCATGGATCAGCTGCCTCCTGCATGCCCCACACCTGGGATGGAGCCCGCAACCCAGGCCTGTGCCCTGACGGGGAATCGAACCGTGACCTCCTGGTTCCTAGGTCGATGTTCAGCCACTGAATCACGCTGGCCAGGCAGTATTGCAGTCTTTAATCACTTTTGAGAGCCAAGCTTCTCCTGGGAACTGCCGGGTCCAGGAAGCTCAGT
>NW_006294590.1:2425980-2426825 GCF_000327345.1 Myotis davidii | reverse complement strand
CTTGCCATTTCTATTTATTTTGATTGATTTCAGAGAGGAAGGGAGAGGGAGAGACAGAAATATCCATAATGAGAGAGAATCATGGATCAGCTGCCTCCTGCATGCCCCACACCTGGGATGGAGCCCGCAACCCAGGCCTGTGCCCTGACGGGGAATCGAACTGTGACCTCCTGGTTCCTAGGTCGATGTTCAGCCACTGAGCCACACCGGCCAGGCTTTGCTGAGTATCTGTGCAGCCCGGGAGCTGGTTGGACCTGGTCACCTGCTGTCCCCGGACCCACCTGTCATGGGCGGGGGAAGGAGGTGGGCACCCCCTGGCTCACCAGACTCGACTCACATTTTGGCCGGATTTGGTCAGGGTGAGGGCGGGGCCCCTGGGAGTGCACTGACGGGGGCAGGTTGAGGTGCTGTTCGATTAGGCCCGTGGTCGGCAAACTGCGGCTCGAGAGCCACATGAGGCTCTTTGGCCCCTTGAATGTGGGTCTTCCACAAAATACCACGTGCGGGCGCACGTACAGTGCGATTGAAACTTCGTGGCCCATGCGCAGAAGTCAGTATTTTGTGGAAGAGCCACATTCAAGGGGCCAAAGAACCGCACATGGCTCGTGAGCCGCAGTTTGCCGACCACTGGATCAGGGGGAGCAGGGTGGGCAGGCAGAAAGGGCCCCTCTCCTCCCCGAGGGGCTCCTGGGGCCCCTACAAGGACGGGGTGGGGGCCTCACACCGTCTACCCCCCCACCCCACCTGGGGAAGGCGTCGGGCTTTTCCGCCAAGGCTGCCAGGGCAGGTCCCTGTCGCGTGCGCCCTCTGAGCCCGGGCAGGCAGCCCAGCCAGGGCCCCCGGGG
>NW_006294590.1:2424512-2425702 GCF_000327345.1 Myotis davidii | reverse complement strand
CAGCCACCTGGGGAGCCTCTCAGAGGTGAGGCGCGTCCCGCATCCTGATGAGGAGGGAGCCGGCTTGGAGAGGGGACAGCTGCTCGTGCGGCCACACCACCGCCAGGAGGAGACCCCGAGGCCCGGGAGCTCCGGGGCCTGAGGCTTCGGCTTGTGCAAGCGGCCGCCTGGGCCCCAGCATCCTCCTCTGAGGAACGGGAGTAGTTGTGCCCGTGTCGGGGGTTGTTGGGGTTTAAGCGAGATGGAACCCATCTGGCACCCGTGGACGGGGCACCGTCAACAAGAGGCCAGGTGCCAGGGTCTCGAGAAACGCCAGGAGGCCACCTTCATGCCGGTGGGGAGGGACCAGGTCAGAGACTCTGGTCCAAAGAAGAAGAGGTGCCGGGCTGGCTGGTGTGGCTCCGTGGTTGAGCATCGACCCATGAACCTCCTGCACGCCCCCCACTGGGGATGGAGCCCGCAACCCGGGCAGCTGCCCTGACTGGGAATCGAACCCTGACCTCCAGGTTCACAAGTCGACGCTCAGCCACGGAGCCATGCCGGCCGGGCAGGAGGCCTCGTCTACTTCCTGGGGCCGCCTGCCGTCTCCATGACCCTTCCCCTCCGGGGCCTTCGGACAGAGGGGGCAGGTGGTCCGGCCGGAGAAGGGCCTCCCGCCAGCAGGACCCTGGGGAGCGAGGGGACAGGGGAGTGTGTCTCCACACACAGGCCCTCGCCCTGGCCTCTCTTCCTGAAGCAGAGCCTCGAGGAGCAGGCGCTGGGTGTGTGGCCTCGAGGGGGCCCCAGGCCAACGCCCAGACCAGGGCGGGGTTTCAGTGGAGGTGATTTTGCCCCCAGGGCACCTGCCAACATCTGCGTCTCACGCTGGGCAGGGGTGACGTCGTTCCCACGCTCCTGCTCTGTCCGCCCGACCCCCGTGTCCCTCTTCCTTGTAAGGACCCTGGGGAGGACGCGGCCACCCCGATAATCCGGGATAATCTCATTTTAAGGTCAGCTGGTTAGTCACTCTAACTCCATCCGCAGCCTTAATCCCCCTGCCACGGACCTAATACATTCATGGGCCTGGGGATTAGCGTGGCCGGGAGCCTGGGAGGCCACATTTGAACTCCATTAGATCAGCAAAGACTTTGCCAAATAAGGTCAGGTTCACCGGTGGGGGCGGGGGTGGGAGGGACAGGGGGTAGGGCCAG
>NW_006294590.1:2423645-2424451 GCF_000327345.1 Myotis davidii | reverse complement strand
CAGGGGTTAGGGCCTGGGCACCTCGTGCTGAGGGGACGTGTTGTCAGCGCCCCGCTGTGCGGGTGGTGTGGTCACAGACACCCCACGCCGCCCCTGCTGGGGGCCTGACAGGCCTGGGAAGGAGCCTCCCCAACACGGAGCTGGGAGTCCCTCAATCCTGGGGGTGCGGCCTCGGGCCCTCCAGTCGGCAGCCTTCCCAGGGGTCCCCTGGAGGTCAGCCCGAGCTCACTCACACGACACCCCTCCCCAGAGCTATCGGCCACGGCTGGATGCAGGCCGGCCCTGATGTGGGAGGTGCGGTATAGATCCCCTCTTTTTTTTTAATTTCAGAGAAAGGAGAGGGAAGGAGAGAGAAACATCAATGATGAGAGAGAGTCATGGATTGGCTGCTTCCTGCACGCCCCCCACTGGGGATTGAGCCCATAACCCAGGCCAGTGCCCTGACGGGGAATCGAACCGTGACCTCCTGGTTCATAGGTCGGCGCTCAACCCCTGAGCCAGGCGGGCCGGGCCGTGGATCCCCTCTTGACAGGGGTTGTGCGTGCAGGACAGGAGGGTCCGGCCGTCTGCACCCATCATTCACCAGCTCACAGGTGTCCGTGGCGCACAGGTGTCTGCCAACCACACCTGTGCCCTGTTCTTCCTGCCCAGGAGCTCAGAGCGAGCCCTCACAGGGGAGCCTGCCTCCTGCTGCCTGACCCCCACTTGGGGCTCCCACACGGCCACCTGGGGGTCCCCGTCACTCTGCTGACCGAGACCTGTGCCATCTCCACCCGTCCATCAGCAGGTCCTCCCCTGCCCTGACC
>NW_006294590.1:2420800-2422180 GCF_000327345.1 Myotis davidii | reverse complement strand
CCCACCCCAGCAGCCACGCGTCCCGGCCGCGCCCTGGGCTCCCCTCTGGGCGTGGGGGAAGCGGGCAGCGGCCGGGTGGGCCTCATGCCTGGTCAGGCCTCGCACCCGCCCTCCCGTCCGCCATGACCCTGTGACCACGCTGCAAACCAGGCGAGCAGTCCCCGCTGTCACACAGGACGAGGGTCTGCATGCCTGGGCGGCTCTAAATGTTATTCCTAAACGTTCTTCTTGCTGAACCTTAGCACGCAGCACAGGGGCTGGCAGAGGCTGCTGTAAACAGGATGAGCCCGACAGGAACTTAAGAAATGTGGGGGCAACTGCTCAGAAGAAATCCCCGCATCAGGGGCCGATGCAGCCCCAAGCCTCCCGCCCGGGGGACAGGGCCACGGGCGGCATCCCTGTCTGCTCCACTTGCTGCAAGTGAATGGAACAGTCTCACCCCGTCTCCTACTGGAATAGAACACCCCAAGCGGCGGCCCCTTGCATTCTGTAACCCCACCCCGCAAGGAGGAATGCGCTTTCTAGAAGGTTCCAGCAGCAGAGTCTGCTGTGGACCTGCAGGAAGTGGGGTTCCATTATTACGTTAAAGCTGGTTCATAGGTCGGCGCTCAACCCCTGAGCCAGGCGGGCCGGGCCGTGGATCCCCTCTTGACAGGGGTTGTGCGTGCAGGACAGGAGGGTCCGGCCGTCTGCACCCATCATTCACCAGCTCACAGGTGTCCATGGCGCACAGGTGTCTGCCAACCACACCTGTGCCCTGTTCTTCCTGCCCAGGAGCTCAGAGCGAGCCCTCACAGGGGAGCCTGCCTCCTGCTGCCTGACCCCCACTTGGGGCTCCCACACGGCCACCTGGGGGTCCCCGTCACTCTGCTGACCGAGACCTGTGCCATCTCCACCCGTCCATCAGCAGGTCCTCCCCTGCCCTGACCCTTCGAGAGCCATCGAGCAACAGGTCAGATGTTCCCGTGACCCCTTCCCCTGCAGGCGAGGATCTGCTGAGAAAACAGCCAGGCGGGCTGGACACTGGTCCCCCTCTTCCTCCTCTTCCTCCTCCTTCCCTCCCCACTCCTCCCTCTCCTCTCCCCCTCCCCCCTCCTCCTGCTCATTCTCTCTGCTCCTTCTCTTCCTCCTTCTCCTCTTCCTCCTCCTCCGTCCCCTCCCCCCCCTCCTCCTCAGCCCGGCTGGTGCAGGCTGGGCGGAGAACTGCAGGTCTCTGGCTCCCATAACTCCTCCCATCTGATGAGTGACAGGCGAGGCGTCTGCCTGCTCAGCTCGGCCACAGAGAGGGCAGGAATAGGCTTCCCGGCTCCTGGAAGGGCTTCTGGAATTCAGTTACATTAGCGGCTGCGGGCGGGCGGGAGGGGAGGTCAGTCGGGACCC
>NW_006294590.1:2419945-2420600 GCF_000327345.1 Myotis davidii | reverse complement strand
TGGGGCTGTGGCCAGGCCTCAGGGCCTCACTCCCACAGGCACGTGTGGCTTCTGGAGGGTTTTCCGTCCCCGCCCCCCCTTTTGTCCTTTGCTCCTCCTGCAGCCTGAGCTTCAGGGAGAGAGAGACAGACAGACAGACAGAAGCCCAGGGGGTCAGGGAAACAGGGGGGCGGGGCTGGGAGTCTGCAGCCGCCCTCACTGGGCCGCCTCCCCCACCCCACCCAGGTGCACGTCCTCTGGAGAAACACCTGCAGGGGGCCCAGGATCAGCCTCAGAGGCTGACCCAGGCCACTCCCGGCCACAAGGCCCGGCAGCCCCGGCTGACCTGGGAAGACCCCCCAGCAGGTGCATCCTCTCCCCGCACATGCCATGACACACGTGTGCACGTGGGAAGGGAGACACACACACATAACGCAGAAACACTGCCAAGATAAATGTGAGCATGTGAGTACAGTGCACGCGGGAGCACACACCCAACCCTCACTCACACGTGTAAACACATACCCACACCTGCACCCACAACAACCACAAACGTGCACACATGTACACACTCACATGTACCCACACAGCAAAATGCCCCTCACATGCAAGTACATGCTTACAGATACTCATATACCGAAACACCCCTAACATACACATACATGCCCTTACATAC
>NW_006294590.1:2409179-2410458 GCF_000327345.1 Myotis davidii | reverse complement strand
TTGATGACAGGTGTGGGGGGCTCCCCGGCCCCGTCTGCTCACCGGTGGCTGATGCATGGGGGGCCCACAGGGGCGTCGCGCTGAGCAGCAGACAGCAGGCATCTGATGAGCGTTTGTGAACAGGCAGGTGGGTCCCTCAGGTCCCACAGGCCCCAATGATGCCTGTGGCTGCACACAGAGTGTGGACACGCCTGACACCTAGTGGACAGAGTGGGTATTGCCCCCCGGCTCCCGCACGCTTCTTTATGAAAGTAGAGAATAATTTCTTTTTTTAAAAAAAAATGTTCTGATTGATTTCAGAGAGGAAAGGAGAGGAAGAGAGAGATAGAAACATCAATGATGAGAGATCGAGCCTGCAACCAGGGCACGTGCCCTTGACCGGAATCGAACCGTGACCTCCTGGTTCATAGGTCGACGCTCAGCCACTGAGCCACGCTGGCCGGCATCCTCCCACCAATCTTGTGCGTTCCCACGCTGACCACACAGCCCTGGGGGGCGGGGGGGCGTGAGGGGGGGAGATGGTCCACGGGGGAGTAATCCAGCCTCCGCCTGGCTCAGCCTGCACGTTGTTGCCGGGGGCAACTCCTGGAAGTGGTCTGGAACCTTACAAACTGGTTACTGCCCTTGGTCTGGGGGAGGATTAAGTGGGCGGGGAGAGGGTTAGGGACCAGGCAGGGCATCTGGGGCAGCTCACTCCCCTTTCTCAGAGTCAGGAGCTCAGCCAGCCCAGCCCTGTGGCCTGGGAGGCAGGCGGCTGGGTGCCTGCAGCTGCCCCTGTGGGTGGGCGTCTGCTCTTTGGCGCTTGGGGCCTGGGGGCTCCCCACAGGCTCTCCTCACCTCCCTCTTCTGCGGGAGGAGGGTCTCCAGGGCATGGGAGGGTCCCTGTCCAGTGTGGGACATCACACCAGCCAGGGTTGCTTGCTTTTTTAAAAATATGTTGTGTTTTTTTTTTAATTGAGTTTAGAGAGGAAGGGAGAGGGAGAGAGAGAGAGAGAGAGAGAAAGAGAGACCACAATGATGAGAGAGAATCAGGGATCAGCTGCCTCCTGCAAGCGACCCACTGGGTATCAAGCCCGAAACCCTGGCATGTATCCTTGATCGGAATCGAACCCAGGACCCGTCAGTGCGAGGGCCGACACTCCATCCACGGAGCCACACCAGCCAGGGTGGGCTGCTTGACTTTGGATGTGGCTGTGAGCTCCTGGGAGGTGATGTGGATTTTCCCGGGAGCCTCTCCGAGGTCCTGCAATGCCCCTGGTGAGAGGACGCCCTGGGCATG
>NW_006294590.1:2407793-2409031 GCF_000327345.1 Myotis davidii | reverse complement strand
GGTGAGTGGGCTTGGCTACCCTCTGAGGGAGGATTGGGGGGCGGAGGGAGGGCTCCCGGTGCCTGCAATTCCACTCGTGCCCGCTAGATGGCAGAGGCGCCATGGAGCTCAGACAACCTCCCCCGACTCTGGGGAAGGGCGAGTGGTCGGGGTTGGGATGGGGAATAGGGGAAGGGGGGAATGCGGAGGGGAAGGTAGCTCTTCCCTCCTCTCCAGCCGGGCAGATGGGGTCGGCAGCTGGGAAGGGCCGAGCAAGGGAGAGGGACAGAAAGAGAGATAAACATCCATGATGACAGAGAACCATGGATCGGCTGCCTCCTGCACGCCCCCCACTGGGGATCAGACCGCAACCCGGGCCTGTGCCCTGACCAGGAGTCGAACCCTGACCTCCTGGTTCCTAGGTTCCACACCGACCGGGCCCGACTTCATATATTCTGCCCTGAACTTACATCCTTCACATGGAAGTTGATGCACTTTCTCTTTTTCTTTCATTGAAGAGCAGGCTTATTAGGATACTGCATGCCACTCAAATCCCAGGAGAGAAACCGGGAATAAAGAAGCAGTGGTTCCAGCGTGTGAGCAGGCGTCCGGGAGGAGCCGTTCTCAGGGGCAAGCCCCGCGCGGCTTCGACGGGTCCTCTGGCTGCTTCTGGGCTGATAGGAAGCGAGCTGCTATGTCGTGTGCTCGTGTCCCTTCGTTCTGCTGGGGGGGGGGGGGGGTGCCCGCTCTGCCCAGGAGGGCCTGGGTTGCCCCCTGAAGGAGGCCTGTGATGAGGGGCAGAGCCCCTACGTCCGGCTGCTTCGCTAGTTTCCCTCCGGACTCGGCTGTGGTGGGAGCCCCATAGACAGCCCCCCCCCAGCCTACCCGGTGGGGCAGACATCACGCCGCCCAGCCTCACGCACGGCCCCATAAAGACCCATTGATTTGCCGTCCACCCCTCGTCCCATCAGGCAGCTGTCTGGCCTAATCAGGCCTCGGCAAACCCTTCCGACCACAGCAGTTGCCACAGTGACAAAATGATCCATAATCGCTCCTGCCGACTTCAATCAATGAAGGATGGACGGGGTTTCCTATGTAATGAGCCGCTTAGAGAAGGGAGAGGAGGGGCTGGGGAAGGGAGGGGGATGCTGGCAGAGGGGTGTCGGGACCAGGACAGGAAGGGACAGTCCCCCCAGTCCCTCCCCGGAGGAGCCGGCCCTGGAATGGGCGCCCAGAGCAACCCCTCCTGCACACCTGGA
>NW_006294590.1:2404529-2406163 GCF_000327345.1 Myotis davidii | reverse complement strand
GTGAGTGGGCTTGGCTACCCTCTGAGGGAGGATTGGGGGGCGGAGGGAGGGCTCCCGGTGCCTGCAATTCCACTCGTGCCCGCTAGATGGCAGAGGCGCCATGGAGCTCAGACAACCTCCCCCGACTCTGGGGAAGGGCGAGTGGTCGGGGTTGGGATGGGGAATAGGGGAAGGGGGGAATGCGGAGGGGAAGGTAGCTCTTCCCTCCTCTCCAGCCGGGCAGATGGGGTCGGCAGCTGGGAAGGGCCGAGCAAGGGAGAGGGACAGAAAGAGAGATAAACATCCATGATGACAGAGAACCATGGATCGGCTGCCTCCTGCACGCCCCCCACTGGGGATCAGACCGCAACCCGGGCCTGTGCCCTGACCAGGAGTCGAACCCTGACCTCCTGGTTCCTAGGTTCCACACCGACCGGGCCCGACTTCATATATTCTGCCCTGAACTTACATCCTTCACATGGAAGTTGATGCCACTTTCTCTTTTCTTTCATTGAAGAGCAGGCTTATTAGGATACTGCATGCCACTCAAATCCCAGGAGAGAAACCGGGAATAAAGAAGCAGTGGTTCCAGCGTGTGAGCAGGCGTCCGGGAGGAGCCGTTCTCAGGGGCAAGCCCCGCGCGGCTTCGACGGGTCCTCTGGCTGCTTCTGGGCTGATAGGAAGCGAGCTGCTATGTCGTGTGCTCGTGTCCCTTCGTTCTGCTGGGGGGTAGGGGGAGCGGGGGCAGGAGCTGGAGAAGTCGTGCAGAGGCTCCTGTATATGTGGCTGTGAGCCCCGGGGGTTTCAGACACTGAGACCAGCCCCTGGGCAGGTGGTTCCGGGCATCCTCAGGGCCTGGTTGGGGGAGGACGGGGCCAGAGAGGGGACCTGGGAGAAACCAGCAGCCTCACCACGTCCCATTCTTCTCAGTGGGAGGTTGGCCACGGACAGACGCCAAGAGCAGGCCGGGCTGCCTGAGCCAGGGGCTGGGCGGTCTGCACATTTCCAGACTCACACAAACCCATGGGCGTCCAGATTCATGTTCAGACTTGACTCCAACCCCATGGGCACAAACAGGGGAACGCACACGTGGGCCTCTGTGTCCAGGAGCAGAGCCCACACGCATGAACCCACGGGCACATGTACTCCCATGTACACAAGCAGACACACATGCTTCGCCCTGCACATGTGTGTTCCCACAGGCCCAGGAGCTATGCCCACACGTGCCTGCACGTAGCAGGCTCCCGTCTGCAGGGACAGGTCCAAGCATGCAGACCTGCATGCACCAGGCCTGCCCCGGCTCTGTGGGTCTGTCTGCCCAGGCGGAACAACTCTGCTGGGCCCTGGGGCTGGGGGCAGGGCGGGGCGGAGGCCGGCTTGTGGTTAAAGCCTTTGGCACAACCTCCCAGGCGAGAGGAAGTGCGGGCGCAGTGCCCACTGGGAGGGATAGGCTCTCGCAGCTGCAGCCCCGCCCACGGCACTGGCTCTGGGGTGCGGCCGGAGCTGCTGGTTCTGGAGAGGCAGGTGGCGGCTGAAGGCCTGCGAATGCCAGGCCCTCCCAGGAAGCAGGGCCGGGCACGGCCAGGCTGGGATGGGGGCTCTGGAGCGGCTCCCCCCCCAGCAGCCACGCGTCCCGGCCGCGCCCTGGGCTCCCC
>NW_006294590.1:2402218-2402995 GCF_000327345.1 Myotis davidii | reverse complement strand
GAGGGGTTTCAGAGTCAAGTTCTCCCCACCTCCTGATCTCAATGATCGTGGAGCAAAGTTCTCCTTGCCCCCACGTCTCCCCCCTCCTCCCAAGACATACACACAGGGACAAGCACGTGAGACAGAGATGGAGGTAACAATAGATATGAAGACACAGGAATAAAGGTGGATTCACAGTCCAATCTGCGTGGCTCAATGGTTGAGTGTCAACCTAGGAACCAGGGGGTCAGGGTTCTATTCCCGGTCAGGGCACGGGCCGGGTTGTGGGCTCCATCCCCAGTGGGGGGTGTGCAGGAGGCAGCTGGTCCATGATTCTCTCATCATTGATGTTTCTCTCTCTCTCCCTCTCCCTTCCTCTCAGAAATCAATAAAATATATTTAAACACACACACACACAATAATAGACACACACTGTCTTCTTTGTAAACTCTCATCAGGTGGAGTCTCAAGTGGGCAGACTGAGGGGGGCCAGGCCCGGGGCTCAGCTCAGCGCTCTGGACTGGGGACCCCCCACGCATGGCAGGGTACAAGCCTCCCAGCTGGTGGGCGGCCCGCGGTGCCCGGAGCAGGTGGTCCCTGCAGCTGCTGGTCCAGATGGCTCACAGAGGGCTCCGCGGCGTTCCCAGTTCCTACCCCAGCCCCTCCCTCCCCTATGGTGCCGCCCTGCCGCTGGGGAGCGGGGGGCAGGCCCAGTGGGGACGAAGGACTGTGGGCACCGTGTCCACCGCTCGGGGCTCCCAGGGTCCCAGGGCAGCAGCACCGGCAGCTCCTTGGGGA
>NW_006294590.1:2400839-2401179 GCF_000327345.1 Myotis davidii | reverse complement strand
GGGGGGGGGGGGGACCCCTCAGCCCTGGGTGGGTCCCTCAGTCCTGGGGACCTCAGTCCTGGGGGACCCCTCAGCTCTACCGGGCCCCGATGGTTTGCGCCTTCATTGGAGCCATTATTCTCTGGGGGCGGGCGTGGGAGGGGCGGCTGCAGGTGCTAGAAGGCGGCCACCACAGGCCTCATATTTCCTTGAGGAGAAACCACGGAGGCCTGGCCACCGGGGAGACACAGTCCTGGCCCCAGACCCGCGGGGGCTTGGCCGTGCTTTCCCCCAAGGCTGTGTGTGTCCCCGCCTGAAGGTGGGGGTTGACCCCTGGCCATGCTGGTGTGGGGTGTTCCTG
>NW_006294590.1:2397928-2399379 GCF_000327345.1 Myotis davidii | reverse complement strand
GGAGATCCAGCCTCCTCTGGGCCCCCCTCAGGGTGCAGAGCTTTCCCCTCCTCCTCTTCCTCCTGCCCCAGGAGGGCTCACATAGGAGCCCCTGTGCAGCTGCAGGCAACGCTTACAGCCTGAGGTCCAGCCACCGGCCCGCTTCAGCGGTGCCTGGTGCTCTCCATGTCCCCAGGGGGCAGACAGTGCTCTGGCTGGGATCCAGCCTCCTCTGGGCCCCCCTCAGGGTGCAGAGCTTTCCCCTCCTCCTCTTCCTCCTGCCCCAGGAGGGCTCACATAGGAGCCCCTGTGCAGCTGCAGGCAACGCTTACAGCCTGAGGTCCAGCCACTCCGGCCCGCTGCTGTGGCCTGTGGGTAGCCGGAGAGCCGGCCCTCTCCAGCAGTGTCCTGTGGGGTTCTCTGGGGATGCACCCTGGGCCCTCCTGGCAGGTGCCACGTCTTGTCTGGGATGGATGGACGGACGGCAGCTGGGACTCAACCACAAGCCTCTGGCAGGTCTGTCTGTCCAGGCCAGCGTCCTGCAGGCTCCCTGCCCGGCTCCCTCCCTCCTGAGCACCAGGCGGCAGGGCTGGGTGGGAAGCAGCAGTGGGCAAACGCGTCCCCCCCGGGCAGCTGTGCCCATGCTCGGCCCGGGTGCCACCCGGGTGCCACCTGGGGACACAGGCACTCACTGGCGGAGGTCCCCGGAGGCCGTTCAGCTCAATGGGAGGGACATATTCTCCATCAGAAGGCGGCTGGAGAGGTGGCGGGACCCCCTGAGGGGCACATGTGCCTCCCACACCTGCACACACACCCCAGCCCTGCACCCCGAGTCCCACACACCTTATCAGTGGCCGGGCTGCAGGGCGAAGCCGCAGTCTATTAAGATTGAGAGAGATTGAATGGCACGAGACCAGCAGGAGAAGACGTTTAATTTGGTGACAAAAAAGTAATTAAATCTCTACTCTCGGACAGAGAGGGGCCAAGAGCCGCTGCCGAATGGCCGACCCTTCTCACAGGTGGGGCCGCCATGGAGCAATCCGCGTGGGTAGCCGCTGGCTCTGCAGATGCCGCGAGAGCCCGATGCTCCCAGCGCCCCCCCGCCCGCCCCCCAGGCTTCTAGTGTGGTTTCCAGCCAAGTGGTGGGTTGGGGTAGGAGCCGCTTCCCGGCACCGTGTGGACTCAGTCCCACGCCTCCCGAGTGAGTGCCTGCTGGTTAGTCTCTGTGTTGCTCTTCTAGCTCTATGCTTCAGGTATCTGAATTGAATTAGTGTCAAAAAAATCAAGAAATAAAAAATGCAAAAGGAAAAGAAATAGGCATTGCAGGATAGTGATTTGTGACTTTTTCATTGCACTTTGGCCACAGGCATCACATTTCAAAAATTTCGGTCCTATTTTATGCTTTACTATTTATTTCACTTGAAGCTCTTCTGACAGAAGAATATTTGTAAAAGTATAAATGCACATTTTAT
>NW_006294590.1:2397588-2397869 GCF_000327345.1 Myotis davidii | reverse complement strand
GGACAGACCTGGGCGCGGGGGTCCAGGTGGGCAGCAGTAAGTCATGTCGGCAGCACACACCTCGATGTGACGAGAAGGTGCTCAATCCCGTGCGGTTGATCCCAAGAGACGCGAGAAAACATCGGAGCAGCCCAAGCCGGTGGAGGGACAGCCGGAAGGCCCCGGCCGACCAGTGTTCTCAGAGCCGCCCCGGGGAGGACATGCCCAGGCAGGAGCCCGATGGGCAGGGTGCCGGGTGGACATGGGATGGAGAAGCCTGCCCTCTGGGTGATGCTGTGCCC
>NW_006294590.1:2394595-2395942 GCF_000327345.1 Myotis davidii | reverse complement strand
TAGTGTGGTTTCCAGCCAGGTGGTGGGTTGGGGTAGGAGCCGCTTCCCGGCACCGTGTGGACTCAGTCCCACGCCTCCCGAGTGCCTGCTGGTTCATTTATTTATTTAAATATATCTTTATTGATTTCAGAGAGGAAGGGAGAGGGAGATAGAGAGAGAAAGAGAGAGATCAATGATGAGAGAGAATCATGGACCGGCTGCCTCCTGCACGCCCCACACTGGGGATGGAGCCCGCACCCCAGGCCTGTGCCCTGACGGGAAATGGAACCCTGACCTCTGAGCCATGCCAGCCGGGTGGTCCCTCTGGTTTTAGAAAGCTGTGGTCCTGTTACTAAGGTCCTTTTCTGGGGCCCCAGTGCCCTCGGCTTCCTCCTTCGCTGGGTGTCTCCTGGGAGCCCTTCCCACACCAGCACCCGCCGTGGGGAGAAGAGGAAGGAAGGGAGACGGGAGGTGGGAGGGAGGGGCGAGACTCAGCTCTGGGGACGGACAGGAGGCGGCCAGGCTTCCTCTGGGGCTGGGGGCTCCCACCTGGGGCACGTGCGCGTCACCGACGTGGGGTCTGACACCTGGACTTCGCCTGCCAGACAGAACCCCTCCCCCTCCAGGCCCAGAGAGGACCCCAGACCCATCTCCCCAGCAGGACCTTTGCTAACCGGCCTCAACCCCACCCCCACCCCCGGGCCGTCCAGGTGCCCAGAGGTCGCGGGGCCTGAGAAGCCCTAACCCTAACCCTACACCTGACTCCCAGGTGGGGGTGAAATCCTTCAAACTGGGAATCAAAGAAAAAACAACAGACTGTGGGCTGGGGAATGCACCCTCTCCCCTTTAATTAAAAAAAAATACAGCCGAGCCCCGGCCGGGGTGGCTCAATGGATACACCTGCGGACTGAAGGGTCCCAGGTTCAATTCCGGTTTTGGGCTCCACCCAAGGAGCCGGCCCTGGAATGGGGCGCCCAGAGCAACCCCTCCTGCCCACCTGGAGGTGTGCACAGTGGCGAGCTGGCAGACAGCCAACCACGGGCTCTCCAGGAAAACACCTGCGACCCGGCACGTGTCTGTTTACACCGTCTCGGGTGTAAAACGTGGGCAGCGTGCTCAGTTACAAATGATAGACACATACGCCCAGCCGGCCTGGCCCAGGGGCTGAGCGTCAACCTATGAACCAGGGGGTCAGGGTTCTATTCCCGGTCAGGGCACGGGCCGGGTTGTGGGCTCCATCCCCAGTGGGGGGCGTGCAGGAGGCAGCTGGTCCATGATTCTCTCATCATTGATGTTTCTCTCTCTCTCCCTCTCCCTTCCTCTCAGAAATCAATAAAATATATTTAAACACACACACACACAATAATA
>NW_006294590.1:2381212-2390348 GCF_000327345.1 Myotis davidii | reverse complement strand
TTCCTCACCTGCCTCAACCCCCCCCCCACCCCCGGGCCGTCCAGGTGCCCAGAGGTCGCGGGGCCTGAGAAGCCCTAACCCTAACCCTACACCTGACTCCCAGGTGGGGGTGAAATCCTTCAAACTGGGAATCAAAGAAAAAACAACAGACTGTGGGCTGGGGAATGCACCCTCTCCCCTTTAATTAAAAAAAAATACAGCCGAGCCCCGGCCGGGGTGGCTCAATGGATACACCTGCGGACTGAAGGGTCCCAGGTTCAATTCCGGTTTTGGGCTCCACCCACAGTGTGGGGCGTGCAGGAGGCAGCCAGTCCATGATTCTTTCTCATCATGGATGTTTCTATCTCTCTTCCCTTCTCCCTTCCTCTCTGAAATCAATAAAAATGTATTTTAAAAAAATATACAGACCAGACTTGGCCGTTCAGTGGTTAGAGCACCAGCCCCAACACTGAAGGGTCACGGGTTCGATTCCCAGCCCTGGTCAGGGCGAGTGTGGGGACGCCCCTCCGGGCGCAGACACTGCTGTTTGGGGCGGAAAGTGTGGCTGGTGAGAGCACTGGGCGGGCTGGGCTGTGGTTCTGGCCCTACACCTCTCAGGCCAAGTCCATCCAAGCGGACAACCGTGTCCAGCCAAGCGGACAGCCATTGGCGAAAAAGTGGCTGACACTGGTTGCCAGGCAACCTTCTCCCCGGCTCACCAGTCCCCAATTTGCTCAGGCCTCAGGCAGCAGCAGTGAGCTGGGAGCTGTACCTCCCCAGCCCCCACCCCCTGGGGCAGCCAATCTTGCCATGCAGTGGACCGTGGGGAGTGGTGATGGGAGAGTCCCAGCCGCAGGCCACCGGCCAAGGGGACCCGGGAGTGTCTTCCAGGAGCTGCTGGGAAACCAACACGAGGAAGGGACAGGCTCCTGGAGCCACTGGATGGGCTGTGGAGGGGGCTGCCTGGGGCCTGCGCTTGAGTGACAGGCCGTGTGCCCAAGCGCAAGGTCCCGCGTGCAGTAAGAGAAGCTCCGAGCGGACAGAACGAGGCACCGAGGTGCAGGCCCTGCCGTGCGGGGAGGCGGCCTTGGTTGTGATGGGAATGTAAGCCCGCGGCTCCCGGGCGCTGGAGGGCGGGACAGGCCCCACCTGGAAGCAGATAGTGAGGTCGTCCTCCCCGCAGGCCTGGGTCCTGAGAGCCGGGGCGAGTCCCCAAGGGAAGCCGGGCTGTGCCACCAGCAGAAGGGGCGCTGGATTTGAGTCTGAAGAAGCAGCAGGTGTTGCCCGGCCGGCGTGGCTCCATGTGGAGCCCCTTCGATTCCCAGTCGGAGCACATGCCCGGGTTGTGGGCTCGATCCCCCCGATCCCCAGTGTGGGACGTGCAGGAGGCGGCCGATCCGTGATTCTCTTTCATCCTTGGTGTTTTTATCTCTCTCTCTCTCCCTCTCCCTTCCTCTCTGAAATCAATACGAATATATATTTTTAAAAAGGAACAGGTGTCCATTACTCGAGCAATAACTTCCATTGCGAGGCGGCACGGCCAGCTGGAAACGGGGGGAAGAGCATAACTTTGTTTCCTGAGCTGAAAACAGGGCTTCCCGCCTCCACTCGCCAGACACCACGGGTGGGAGAGTTGCCCTCCCAACGGCCCTGCCCTGGTCTTCTCCTTCCCGATTCTGTGGCGGGAGGTGGGGGTGCAGGGCCCCACCCTCCTGGGCGTCCCCGTGTCCTTCAGGCCAAGGGGCCAGGAGAGCGAGGAGGCGGGGGTCTCCTTCATGGCCGCGTGGCACCAAGGGCGTGTTCATCAAGACCAGGCACGGCTTTCCGGTCATTTAATTATATGGGCTTCATTAGGAGGGAAGATCAATAGCAGGATAATGGGAGCTCAGAGATAATGGCCCGATTAAGAGGCTTGTCCTCGGTGACAGAGAGGACGTCCTGTCGGATGCATCCTCCTCAGAGCGGAGCAGCTTCCTGGCCCCTCCCAGGGGGCGATTCGGGTTCAATTAACAAGGACCCCGTGTCCGGTGCAGCATCCAGACCACAGACAGGAGCTTTCTGGAGGGTCACAGGCCGCTCTGACGGTGCCTCTGATTTGGGTGCAAATCCCGTGTTGTTGTTTTTTGTTGTTGTTAATCCTCATCTGAGAACATCTTTCCATTGGTTTTCTAAAGAGAGTGGAAGGGAGAGACACAGAAAGAGAGAGAAACATTGATATGAGAGAGACGCATCGATTGGTTGCCTCCCGCACGCACCCTGACCCGGGCCAGGGATTGAGCCTGTAACCAAGGCACGTGCCCTTGAGAGGAATGGAACCCCATGGTGCGCAGGCCCAGGTGGGTGTGGGGCCCGCATTCAGGGCCTGAGCTCTGGGCTGCTGTGCACCTGGGGTTACCGTTCCCTGGCTCACCTGTCTGGCTGGGCCATTTCTCAGGCCAGCCAAGATCTGATGGCCGGGAGATCCATGCATAACAGCTGATTGGCCAGTATGTGTCACATGGCCACACCTAGCTGCAAGGGAGGCTGGGAAATATGTAGTCTTTATCTGGAGCTTGTCACTCTCTGGGTGGGGGTGGGATTTGCAGGATGGGTAGCTCTGACTTTGCACAGACACCAAGCCTGTCATGTGGGTCTGGGGCCTTGGCACGGAGGATGCCAGAGAGGAAGAGAGGTCGGTGTGGGATGTGGGGAAGGCCTGGTGGAGCCCACAGCTGGGGTTTCCATGGCCTGAGGTCTGTGCCACCCCCAAAGTTAGATTTTACGAGTTATTACATCCAGCTTCTACGTAAAGCGTTCAAATTCGGTTTCTACCACTTACCACCAAGACCCTTGAGGGCCAGTGGGTCCGCTTGGGTCTGGGACCACTCACTCCCCCGCGAGGTCCCTGCCTCAGCTCTGCAGCCTCGTCCTCCAGCCCCAGGGTCTCAGAGGAGCCCAGCAGGGTTGGGCTCCACCAGGCGGCTGAGCGGGGTTTCTGCTCATCTCCCACAAAGGGCCCTCACCTGCCCCCTTCCTGGGCGCCAACCTGGCACCTCAAAGCCACACCTGCCGGCAGGGGTGCCTGCTTCTCAGGGCCCTTTCCATCCTTCCAGAATCACCGGGGGTTCTCCTTGGCGAGGAGAGCGCTCGGCAAAGGCTGTTCCCTCTTTGCTTCTTTTTTGGGCTCGTGTTTCTCCAAGGGCTGGAAGCAATCTGCTGCGTGTCACTGGAACATATGAGGGAAGCGTGTATTTGCCACACACAGTTGCTCCCAATCTCAGACCCAGGATATGCAACGTTTCGGAAAGCGGGCGCCAGCGGGCGCGAGTCGGAACATTCCAGATGGCGGGGCTGAGGCGGTGGAATCGCTCCCCGGGAAGTTGGAACGAACCCCACGCACAGGAGCCACGGGACCCCTCTCTGCCGTGGCTGGGAAGCGCCTGCCTCTCTCTCTCCTCTTCCCTCTTCAAATGTCTCCCCGGGAGCCCAGCCAAAGCAGGGACGGGCCCTGGACTCCCCCGTATTTCTGTCCCATTGTGGAAGGGGGGGCCCTTCCCCCGGGCCAGGTAAAGGTTGGCAGCAGGAAGGCCACAGGGGTCCTGGCTGGATTCCCACCAGGGCAGGCTCACGTGTGGCCAGAGGAAGACTAAGCCTCCCAAACTCCACCATCCATGGACCCACCAACTCCTTCCAGCTCCAGGGGACGCAAGGGGGAGGGCAGGGCGTGGGGAGAACAGGGGACGCTGTTCCCACCTAGAAGGACACATTGGAGACGGAGGGAGCGAGAAGACTCATGTAAAAACGTCACCGTCCACTTCGAGGGTCATCGCCGACGCTACGGCAGGGGCCTGGCGCCACCTGGCCGACCGGGGTCGTTCCCAATCCCACCAGGGTCATTGCAGACAGACCTGACATCTCATTACAACAGAGAAGGACAGGACTCCGTCTGCGGAACAGTGAGCGGGCAGTGATGAGAGTGGGCCTGAACTGCCTTTGGCATCGGGTGGACATCTGACATCTGGGCCCCGGGTGGGGACAGGTAACCGAATCCTCTCCATCACCGGTGCTGGAGGCCGACTGAGGACCAGGTCCAGGCCCGGGCAGGAAGCCCATCATTTCTGCTTGCACGCCATTGGTCAGAATCAGTCACATGGCTATCCTGGGCAGCAAGGGGTTCTGGGAAATGTAGTCCAGCTGCGTGTCCAGGTGGAAGAGGTTCGAAGGCAGGCCCTGTCCAGCTCTGCTGCTGACCTGCTCACCTTGTGGGTTAGCTTCTTGCCAAAGGCTGGACCACTGCCCCCCCTCCCCATCCGCTGGAGCCCGACTCCTCACCCTATGGGTCTACTGGGCCGCATCCCATGCCTGGGACACATGTGAATGACAGAGGCGGTTAGATTGGCAGGTTCTGAGGAAAACTGGTCCCGC
The DNA here is from genome assembly GCF_000327345.1 of Myotis davidii. Classification (NCBI taxonomy): domain Eukaryota; kingdom Metazoa; phylum Chordata; class Mammalia; order Chiroptera; family Vespertilionidae; genus Myotis; species Myotis davidii. The sequence continues at coordinate 2,385,965 of NW_006294590.1, read as the reverse complement.
CTCCCACCAGACACTGGACACACATACCAAAGGGAAGCCGTTCTCACTGTTGAGCTAATAGATGAAGTATTTATTTATTAAAATATATTTTTATTGATTTCAGAGAGGAAGGGAGAGGGAGATAGAGAGAGAAACATCAGTGATGAGAGAGAATCATGGATCGGCTGCCTCCTGCACGCCCCCTCCTGGGGATCGAGGGTGCAACCTGGGCCTGGGTGAACCGGGAGCTCCTGGTTCATAGGTCGATGCTCAACCACTGGGCTACGGCTGGGCTGGACTAAGTATTTCTCAGTGGCTGACGGAGGAGCCCTGTTCGCATCGTCTGGGACATTCACAGGCGTCTGGAGAGGGGAGAGCAGCTTAGCAGAAAGTCCTTGCAGGGCCACTGCTTCCTGGCCGCCCTGAGGGTTACCTCTAATCACGGCTCGTCTCAAGGGGTCACAGACCCAGAGACGGGGTCTCCCAGGGAAGCCAGGTGTGAAAGCCAGTTTTCAGCCTCCTCTCTCCTTCCTTCCCAGGCCGGGTTAGCACGGTGCAGGGCCGACCGTGAAAACAGCACAGGACTCTGCCCCTCACCTCTATTTGCCTTTCCTGTTCCGGCCGCGATTCCTCCTTCCTTTTAGCGCTTGCTGGGGGAAGACGGGGAGGAAGCATGTGGACCGCCCGAGCGGTGGCGATGCCAGGCGGGGGAACGCTGGCAGGAAGAGAGGAGGCTTAAATGCATCCACTTGAGAAACAGTTTCTCTGGGAAGGACCATATGGGACTTGTTCAGTCGACGTCGCCAATCCCCTCCTGCATCTGTGCCAGGAAACTAAGGCGCGAAGGGGAGGGAGCGGAGGGAGGGGAGGAATGAGGGGGGCGGGGTGGGAGGGCGGGGGTCCTGGCATGGAAAGGGGGGGACACGTGTTCTTTGTCTGGGGGCAACAGCAGCCTGGATTCAAATGGGCTAAAGCCCTGGCCAGTTTGGCTCAGTGGCTAGCGTCAGCCTGCAGACCAAAGGGTCCCGGGTTCAATTCCGGTCAAGGGCACATACCGCGGTTGCAGGCTCCTCTCTGGCCTGGGCCCCCGTCAGGGCTCCTGCAGGAGGCAACCCATCAATGTGTCTCTCACATCGGTGTTTCTCTCTGTCTTTCCCTCCTCTCTCCCACTCTCTAACAGTCAGTGGGAAAATACCCTCAGCTGAGAATGAAAAACAACAAAAGACAAACAGGCCGGAGCAGCACTGCTTCCTCCCACCCCTTCTCTGCCCGTCTGTGAGCTCCGCCAGACACCCCGGCCGGCCCGCCGCGGACAGCAGTCATCTTAGCCACCCACAGAGGACCACAGCACATCCGGGCGCCCCAGCCGGCAGCCAGGTAGCCAATACACGTGTCTGCGCGTGTACCGCAGCGGTGGCTTGTTCCACGGCACGCCCGTGGCAGCCACGGAGGCACAATTCAGCGAGGGGGATGGAACCACAGGGTCGATGACCAAACCCCGCAAGTCCCCGGGAACAGTTTCTTTTGATCAATGTCATTAAGGAAATCACACGTAGTCCTGCCATCCTATCGCTGTCATTACAGCTTCTTTAAAAATTATTTGGATTTAATTGATTGATTAGATTAGATTACACAGTAGTGAGCGCTGGCAAAGGCCCAGGCCAGAGCTCCCTGCTGTGGAAAAGCCCACATCCCAGCCCAGAAGCCTGACGCCAGCACAGACATATTTTAAGGGGCTGTAGCGGGTCACTCCCGAGGGCTTGTTTAACCCGGCGCTGGCGCTGACCCTGGGCCTGGACGGCCTCCTGGCGGGACAGGCGAAAGGGCCGCCGAGTGCGTCCATGGCTCTGTCGCGCGCTCCTGGTGCCTGCACAGGGCCACCTCCTCAGGGCACCCTTGCAGACAAGGCCATGAAGATCAGGCACACGAGGGGGCAGACGGGGGGCAGCTTCCCGCCGTCTTTATCTTATTATTTATTTAAATATAGTTTTACAGATTTCAGAGAGGTAGGGAGAGGCAGAGAGAGAGAGAAACATCAATGATGACAGAGTCATCCATCGGCTGCCTCCCACACGCCCCCCACTGGGAATCGAACCAGAAACCCGGGCACGTGCCCTGACCGGGAATCGAACCCTGACCTCCCGGTTCACCGGGCGATGACCAGCCACTGATCCGGGCTGAGACGTCTTGATTTACTGATGGGAAACTTTGAGTTCAGATGTGTCTGAGGCACCGCCTTCGCTGTCACCTCCTGTAGCCGAGCCTCAGACACTGCTACCTCAGCCCCCAGGAGCTCAGAGGCTGGTCATAGGCATATTTAATCATTCATCCACTCACTTACTCATTCATTCATTCATTGCTCACTCTCTGGGGCCCCTGAAGCTGGGTGTGATTGACACTGTCCCCAGCTCTCGGTGGCCGACCACCCCCTCAGGCGTCGGCGGTGACGGCCTGCCCAGAGCCCGTCCCAGAGGCGCTCGGGGACGTCTGATTTATGAGGAACGTGTTCTTGTGGTTTCGGAACAGCGTGCTCCTTCGCACTAAATTACCGGGGAGGCGGTGGCCGGGCCGCCGGGCGGGCGCACACTCGCGCATGCGAATGGCTGCCATCAATCTTTCCCGCAGCCTATCTTTGGGGAGCTGGGCTGAGAAACCCGAGTGGGAGAGACTGGGAGGGGAGAGGAATGTTGCATCGCAGGCGGGGGCGGGGTGTGGGTTGGCTGCGTCCCGGCCACACTTTCCCTGTCACCAGCAGCACTGAGCCCGCTATACTTGGTCAAACATTTAATTAACTCACCCGTAATGCCTTGGCAGGGCCAGACCAAGCGGTTGCTCAGGCCTCACACAGCCCTCGGGCCGAGTGTTCCCCACCCCGGCTAAACCAAAACTCACCTCCCAGTCCTGTGTTGCTTTGGTCGTCTCTTGCATTAAATTCTAACTTAACGCCCAGCCAGCGTGGCTCAGTGGTTGAGCGTCAACCTATGAACCAGGAGGTCAGGGTTCGAATCCTGGTCACAGCACGTGCCCTGGTTGTGGGCTCCATCCCCAGGAGGGGGCGTGCAGGAGACAGCCGATCCATGATTCTCTCCCATCATGGATGTTTCTGTTTCTCTCCCTCTCCCTTCTTCTCTGAAATCAATAAAAATATATTTTTAAAAAAATCAATGAAAACCAGTGTGCTGGACTATGAGGTCCATTCCCTCTTTGTAGAGCACCCCCCCACACACACACACCCAGTTTTCCCCAAGTCCACGCACGTGCTCCTATTTCAATGAAATCTAGCTAAAGATTGATGCCTATTTGGGAGGTATCGTTCCTGCTAAATTTTAGAATGCGGCACAACGTCGTTACAAGAACAAAACGACGTTTTCTCCTGCAAAACCACGTTAACGTCACTTTCAATAAGCGAGTAATGAAAAGTGCTTTATTTCTCTTTTTTCCTTGAGCGACAGCGGCTGTGAAATGTGATTCCGGAGACGAGCTGTCTGGGCTCGACTCCGAATCCAGGCTTTGCCATTGGCGTGACCTTCAGCCAAGCACCCGCCTTGGGCCGCCTCAGTTTCCTCGTTTGTCAAGTTAGGTGAGGCCAGCTGGGACCACCGGGCGGTGGCTGTGCCGTTAACCGGGTAATAGCCAGACGGGACCTGGATCCACGCCTGGCAAAGTCTGCCCACTGGGTACACGTGCCCTGGCTGTGTTATGATTCCAAAAGCTACCCTCGCCGCCTGGCATCTCAGACGCAGAAAAGCACAGTGTTTCCTAGGAAGGGACAGGGGGAGGGCTATTTACCAAAAACAGGCCGGCGTTTGTCAGACCTGCTGCCCGGAAAGGCTGTTCTGGAGGGAGGCGCCCGGGCTCCGCTCGGAAAAAGTGATTTATATGGTGAACTCTGGGCCGTGGGCCTCACCTCCCAGTGGCTGGGCCCTTCCTGGTGGTGGTCCTCTGAATTCCTCTCTCTCTTCCTTTCTTTTTTAAATATATTTTTATGATTTTTTTAAAAAATCCTCACCCGAGGATATTTTTCCATTGATTTTTAGAGAGCGTGGAAGAGAGAGGGAAAGACAGAGAGAAACATCGATGTGAGAGAAACACATCGATTAGTGGCCTCCTGCTCACGTCCAGACCAGGTACATGCCCTTGACCGGAATCGAACCCAGGACCCTTTGGTTCACAGGCCCATGCTCTATCCACTGAGCCACACTGGCTAGGGCATAAAAATATTTTTTTATTGACTTCAGAGAGGAAGGGAGAGGGAGAGAGAAAAACATCAGTGATGAGAACCATGGACCGGCTGCCTCCTGCGGCCCCCACTGGGGATGGAGCCCACGACCCGGGCCTGTGGCCTGGGCAGGAATCGAACCCTGACCTCCTGGTTCCTAGGTCCCCGCTCAGCCACGGAGCCTCGCCGGCCTCGCCCTCTGAACTTCTCTGGACAAAATGTCCTGAGAAGGGAAAGGAAGTTTCCATAAGGAAGGGACATGGGTCTCTCAGATCTGCCTGGATCTACCCGGATAGGCTGACCTGTAGGAGGTCAAGAAACTTGGGTGTGGGGAGCAGGCCAGACTGGGGCCAGCGGGACCCCGACCTGCAGAACCTGACGCCCGGGGGTCTGTGTCCTCTGTCCTGGCCCCTGACCCGGCGGTGCCTCTAGGTCCCAGGAAGTCTGGAGCCCAGGCCACCTGTCCTGCAGCTCAGCCCTTCCCAGCCCGCAGCCCCAGGGCGGAGGGAGGGCTCAGGGAGGCGGGGAGCCCACCCAGGAGGCCCTGACCTCCTC
>NW_006294590.1:2378751-2380178 GCF_000327345.1 Myotis davidii | reverse complement strand
CCCGCGCTGACCCCGGGGGCTGACGGCCGCAGGGGCTGGGGTGGAACTTTTGGGATCGGGAGGCAGGAGGGGACAGGGGGCTCTTGGCTGGTTCCCGTCGCAGAGGCGTTGCCTGATGACCCCTGGCCACCCCGCTGCCCAGTGGACACTTGAGACCACCCCTCCCCAAATACCCCGGGACTCAGCTCTCCCCCTGGTGGGACCCGGCACTGGAGAGAACTTCCGAAGAGGCTGTAGGACCTGCCCTGGCCGGGGTGGCTCAGTGGATGGGGCCTCGGCCTGTGGACCAAAGGGTCCCGGGTTCGATTCCGGTCAAGGGCACGCACCTCAGTAGCAGGCTCCTCCCGGGCCAGGACCCTGGTCGGGGCACGTGCAGGAGGCAACCCATCGATGTGTTTCTCTCACATGGATGTTTCTCTCAGTCTCTCCCTCTGTCTCCCACTCTCTCTAAAAATCAGTGGGACAATATCCTGGGTGAGGGTTAAAGACAAAGAGGTCATAGGTCATAGGACCTGCATGAGGGCAGGCAGTGCCCAGGTGCAAGAGTGCGGGCATACTGTGCTTCTCTGGCTGCTGAGGGGTCAGGGGTCAGGGGTCGGGTACCGGCGGGTGACGCTGCCCTTCGGAGGTGGCTGGCCTGGCCCTCTTTTTATTTTAATATTTTTTATTAACTTCAAAGAGGAAGGGAGAGGGAGAGGGAGAGAAACATCCATGATGAGAGAGAATCCTGGATCGGCTGCCTCCTGCACGCCCCCCACTGGGGATGGAGCCCACAACCTGGGCCTGTGCCCCGACTGGGATTCGAACCCTGACCTCCTGGTTCCTAGGTCGGTGCTCAGCCCCTGAGCCGGTGCTCTTTTATGCGAGTGGGAAAAGGGGCCTCGCTGACCACGGGGCTCACTCAGCTGCCCGTCCTGGGGGGAGCCCGGGGCTCGCTCCCCCCAGAAAGGGTTGGGGGTCAGGCGTGAGGCTGGGAGCCTGTGACAGGGGCACAGTAGTCAGGGGCCTGGCAGGTGTTCAATGAGCAGGTGGGCCCTGGACCCAGGGGACTGTCCGTGGGAAGCCCAGCTGCTGGCGGGGCTCCTTGTTGCATCGGGAGCAGGTGTGGGTCACCCCCGAGAGTCAGCGTCGCTCTCAGGGGTCAGCGCCGTGGCCACCGCTGGCGGGAGGAGCGCGTCCCTGCTTAGGAGGCGGCTCTGTGCGGGTTCTGGACAGAGGAGGAAAGTTTGTGTTTATCTCTTTGGGGCTTTTCCTCTGGTTTCTGTGCTGGCAGCCCAGCCACACTCAGGAAGCGGCAGTACCAGGCTCGCCGGGAGGTGCCTGGGCCGGTCTGCAGGCAGCCCTGCCTGATGCGGGGTCCTGGTGGGGTTCCCTTCAGGGCACTCTGCCCACCTCTGAGCAGCACCTCTAAACCGGGAGCTCGGTGA
>NW_006294590.1:2372420-2378607 GCF_000327345.1 Myotis davidii | reverse complement strand
GCGGTGCATCTCCGGGAGGCACGTGCCCCACGGCAGCCCACAGCGTCTCGGAGGGTATCTGCCGGGTGTGAGGCTGTGTTTTCTGGGAGAGAGGAGGGTTATGTAAAGTCGGTGCAGCTCTCCCGGTTGTGTAACACCAGGCCGGCCGGCCCTGCACCAGCCCTTCCCACCGCGCCCTTCACCGGGAGAAGGAAGAGCCAGACTCTCGGGGGCGGAAAACGCAGGTCCTTCCCTTGGCCTTCCCCCTTCCCAGCTCTGATCTGCGATGAGGATGTGTCTCCGGACAGAGGGTCACCCAGGCCCCCCGGCCTCTCCCCTCTCCCCTGGCATCCCCCGCCACCCTCTTTCTCTCCCCTCCTCCTGCCCCTCCTTTTCCTGTAAAACATCTTCTCTCCTCCCTCCCTTCCTCCCCTAATCTCTTCCCCCTCCTCAATGTCCCTGTCTCACCCCCCCTCGCTTTCCCCACCTGTCCCCCATCTCTGTCTGTGTCCCTCTGTCTCCATCTGTCTGTCTGTCTCTGCCTCTCCCTCTCTCTGTCCCTCTGTCTCTGTATCTCTCTGTGTCTGTCTCCCCCGCCCTCACTCTCTTTGGGGAGTCTGTCTTGCCCCCTCCGGCCAGGTACTCACCCAGGAGCCACTCGGCGTTTGCTCCTGGAAATGACAGGGGAGCCCCAAGGCCACACGCACCCTAGGGAGTCCCTACGAGGGGGGCAGTGCAGGAGTGGGGCTGATGGTTGATCACAAGAAGCCACGTGAGAACAGGCTGAGCCCCGTGGGAAGGATGCGGAAGGACAAGAGGACACGCAGCCTGCTCCATTTTACTTTGTTTATTTATGTTTAAATATATTTTTATTGACGTCAGAGAGGAAGGGAGAGGGAGAGAAACATCAGTGAGGAGCGAGCATCATGGCTCGGCTGCCTCCTGCACACCCCCTACTGGGGATCGAGCCCGCACCCCGGGCCTGTGCCCTTGACCTGAATCGAACCCGGGGGGACCCTCCAGTCTGCTGTCTGGAGCTCTATCCACTGAGCCCACTGGCCAGGGCGCAGACCTGGATCTTCATAGTTGGGGGAGAGGCGATGCAACGACCCTCACCCTGCGATTTACACCCCCACGTGTTTCCCGTGGGGGGAGCGGACCTCACCAGGCCGGCCTCAGCCCGGGAGATGGGCCGCGCTTCCGGAATGATCCCTGCGGGCGGCCGGCTTCCGCGTGCGTGGGACTAAGTGGCACCGCCTCCACAATGCAGCTCAGCGTCCACAGGTCCCAGAGGCTCCGCACTCTCCTCTGAAAACCGTTTACCCTCCGACGGTTGGAAACTCGGGAAAACGAGTCTCAGCTTCCGCAGCTGAGGGCCGCGCAGCTTCCCCTGGAGGGCAGTGGCCGGAGGAAGGACAGGCCCGGGGGCCCCGGGGACGCCGCCTGACTGGGGTTGTTCTCACGGGGACCCCGCTGAGCAAGCAGAGGTTGGGACTGTCTCCCCGGCCTGGTGACAGCTGGTGTCGCCGGGACTCGCGCCTGACACCCCCCCACCTCCACTGCTGTTCACTCAAAGGAAAAACGCATTTCCAGGTGGTTCATTTATTTATTTTAAAATATATTTTTATTGACGTCAGAGAGGAAGGGAGATAGAGAGAAACATCAATGATGAGAATCAGGGATCGGCTGCCTCCTGTATGCCCCCTACTGGGGATCGAGCCCACAACCCGGGCCTGTGCCCTGACGGGGAATAGAACCTTGACCTCCTGGTTCATAGGTCAACGCTCAACCACTGAGCCACACCGGCCAGGCTGCCGTAGGGATCTGAGCAGAGACCTGAGCCGAAGGAACAGAGCCCTCCCCCGTCAGACCTGGGTGGGCGTGGGGAGCCGGGCCTGATCACCTGACCCTCTGGGGCAGGGTCCCTCTGAGCCAGGTGGCTGCGAAGGTGGCAGGACGCCTGGACGTCCCCACACCGCACCCCCAGCAATAAGGAACCTGCGGCAGGTGGGCCCCGGCGTTGGGAGGATCTGTGGGGCAGTCCACACCCTCCCCGCCCCTCCCCTCCCTCGCTGGTGCAGGCAGAGCCAGGAAGTCATCTTCCCGACATTTCCATCCCTTATCCCCCGGCCCATCCGTATTCATCTTCCTCGGACGCGAGGATTATGGAGGGGATTTATCAAACGCTCTATTAGTCTCGGCGAGAAAATATTTTACAGGTATCGCGGGCCTGCGAGGTATTCATGACTCCATTGTTTCCGAGGGCCGTCTGTCTCCCCGCCATCGACAATATGTTATCCGATTCGGCCCCGGGGGAACCTTAAAAGTCCTGTCGGTAATGAAATTAGCTGCTGTTTTCGAGAGAGTGGATCCAGCTGAGGCTGGGAGGGAGCGAGGTGATCTTCGAAGGCCCAGGCAGCGTGTCTCCCGTCTTTACTGGGTGGACGGGTTACTAATGCGGATTAACCATCAACCGGTTAAAATTTGGATTAACCATCACCCAGTTACTAATGCAGATTAACCATCAACCAGTTACTAATGTGGATTAACCATCAACCGGTTACTAATGCAGATTATCCATCAACCAGTTACTAATGCAGATTAACCATCAACCAATTACTAATGTGGATTAACCATCAACCGGTTACTAATGCAGATTATCCATCAACCAGTTACTAATGCAGATTAACCATCAACCGGTTACTAATGCAGATGAACCAACTGGTTACTAATTCAGATTAACCATCAACCAGTTACTAATTTGGATTAACCATCAACCGGTTACTAATGCAGATTAACCAACTGGTTACTAATTCGGATTAACCATCAACTGGTTACTAATTTGGATTAACCACCAACTGGTTTCTAATGCGGATTAACCATCAACTGGTTACTAATGCGGATTAACCACCAACCGGTTAATAATGCAGATTAACCATCAACCGGTTACTAATTCGGATTAACCATCAACCGGTTAATAATGTGGATTAATCATTAACCAGTTAATAATGCGGATATTTTTCAATAGATGGGGTTACACATATATTGATAAATATGTGATTTGATATTTGTGCTATTTTGTTGTATTGACAACAAGCTTCAAAACTTCATATGTCAAATTTGCTGAAGGTGTTAACATCATAGATATTTTTACACTTAAAAATGTCGAATTTTGTGCCCCAAAAAAGAGCATTTGCGGGGAGTTTTAATTCATTACTTTATTTTGAAGAAAAGTGCTGCTGAAAGTGATCCTATACTTCAGGAAGCTTATGGTGAACATGCTCCATCTCAAGACACTTGTGAACGCTGGTGTAAACGCTTTAAAAGTGAGGATTTCGGTGTGAAAGACAAAGAACGTCTAGGTCAACCGAAAAAGTTTGGAGACCGACAATAACAAGCATTATTGGATGAAGATGCGTGTCAAACTCAGAAACAACTCGCAAAAAGATTAAACGTTGCTCAGCGAACAATTTCTGATAGTTTACAAGCAACGGGAACGATTTTAAAGGAAGGAAAATGGGTGCCACAGCAACTGAATGAAAGACAAAGGGAAAACCGAAAAATCCTCAGTAAAATGTGTGAAGACCAACAATTACAAGCATTGTTGGATGAAGATGCATGTCAAACGCAAAACAACTTGCAGAAAGATTAAACGTTGCTCAGCAAACAATTTCCCATTTACAAGCAATGGGAAAGATTTTAAAGGAAGGAAAATGGGTGCCACATCAACTGAATGAAAGACAAATGGAAAACTGAAAAGTCATCAGTAAAATGTTGCTTCAACGGCACGAAAGAAAGTTTTTTTGGCATCGAATTGTGACTGGCTATGAAAAGTGGATTTATTTTGAGAATCCCAAATGCAGAAAATCATGGGTTGATCCCGGTCAAACATCAACATCGACTGCAAGGTCAAATCGCTTCGGAAAGAAGACAATGCTCTTCATTTGGTGGGATCAAGAAGTGTGGTGTATTATGAGCTTCTAACACCAGGTGAAACCGTTAATACTGATCGTTACCGACAATAAATAATCAATATGAACCACGCTTTCATCGTGAAACGGCCACAATGGGCCAGAAGACACGGAGAAGTAATTTTGCTTCGTGATGACGCACCGTCACACACTTCAAACCAGTGAAAGACACGTGAAAAGATCTTGCCCGGGAAGTATTAGCCCACCCGCCATGTGCACCAGCCCTGCTCCTTCCGATGACCACCTGTTCCCATCAACGGCACATGCACTCTCTGAGCGGCCCTTCAACACGTGCGAAGACGTGGGAAACTGGGTCTCTGAATGGTCGGCCTCAAAACAAGGAAAGTTCTATTGGGACGGACTCCACCAATCACCTGAAAGATGGGGGATGTGTAGCCAGCGATGGACATGACTCTGAATAAAGCACTTTCCATATTTCTCTTGAAATTATCGTGTTTTCTTTGATTACAAAATCCACATGTTTAACCGGTTAACAGCTAATCCAAATTTTTAACTGGTTAACAGCTAATCCAATATGGAGCCCACAACCTGGGCATGTGCCCTGACCGGGAATCGAACCGTGACCTCCTGGCTCATAGGTCGGTCTCAACCACGCCAGCCGGCCCAGTTTGCAGTATCTAGACCCCCCCCCACCCCCACCCCCGCTCCCAGGGACCCAGTCATCGGCTCGGTTCCCATTTTTCCTCCTTTGGGCCTGGTCATCCCTGGCCAGGTGGCCCAGCTTAGAGAAGTGGAGGCTATCCCTGGGGTTTACATCTCTAGTGGTTTACACACCTAGTGGTTTCCAGGGTCCCGGTGGGTTCGACCAGCCTGCCCTGCCCTCCCGGGGCCCCCGGCTGACCCCGAGACCCCTCCTGTGGGCTGCCAGAGGCCGTCACGCGTCCCCAGGGGTGCCCGGACCCCGAATCCTGAGCCAGGCCGTATCTCACAGCCGCCCGATGCCGCTAGCGGGCAGCCTCCCCCCTCCTCGCAGAGGAGCGTGTGACCGGCAGCCTCTGCAGCGGCTGTTTCCTCTCCGGGAAGATTGGCTTACGCGCGGTGACAGATGGGACTCAGTGACTCAGAGAGAAGCCGGGAGCTTGGAAACCACACTCCTTCCGAGTGGAGAAATCACAGCCTCCCACACAGCCCGGCGGCCTGGGAGGAGAGGCCAGCCACACGGGAGAGGACGCTTCGGGGTGGGGAGGCTGCCCACAGGGCTCCCGGGAGCCGGCTACGGCCGGGCAGGGCCAGCGAGTCCCCGGGTGGGGCCTCTGGCCGGGAGGGCAGCCTGGCCGTCCTTGTCACAGCGCCTCTCGTCCCTAACGCCCACCCCTTGCTCCTCTGAGTGGGAATTCAGGGCCCCTGACGAACCCTGGCTAACGGGGCCCCTGTGTTGTGCTTTGTTTTTCTCATGGAACATGAAATCCAGACGCTGCCAGGCACCCTCCGGACCTCTCCCCTCCCCCTCTGGACCTCCTCCATCCCCCCTCCCCCCAGTGCCCAGCCGGCCGGCGTGGCTCAGGGGTTGAGCGTCAACCTATGACCCAGGAGGTCAGGGTTCGATTCCCGGTCAGGGCACAGGCCCTGGTTGCAGGCTCCATCCCCAGTGGGGGGCGTGCAGGAGGTAGCCGGTCCGTGATTCTCTCTCATCATGGATGTTTCTATCTCTCCCTCTCCCTTCCTCTCTGAAATCAATACAAATACATATTTTTAAACAAGAAAGTCTAGAAGATCTGGTGTCTTTGGACCCGAGGCCACACGGGTGGGGCTCCTGAGCCACAGGCCCCCCCACTCCCTACAGCCCCCCACCCCCTGTATGTGCGGGTGACAGTCTCGGTGGATCATGAACCCCCACTTCGCTTTTCTCAGGGCACAAGAGAAGGTGCCCGGGAAGCAGGCCTCACCGCTCTGAGTCCAGGCTCCGCGTGGCCCGCACCCACACCTCCGTGCGGCGTCTCTCGGCCCCCGAGCCTCCCACTTAGCGCCTGTCATTAGCTCCCTCGGGTCACGGACTTCAGACAATTCCTCCTCGAACGCGGAATCGCTGTGGGCGGCCAGCGGCCTCTGCAGAGGTGCCCGACCTCATCCAATGACAGCAACGATGATGAACTCGGACAAAGGAGATCGCCTTCCGCCTGATTCGTTAACAGGAGCTGCCTGGCTCTCCAGTCACTCCCTGCCTCTGACAGCAGCGCGTCCCCGCAGGCGTGCCCTCGGGCTCCGGGCTCTGGGCT
>NW_006294590.1:2371394-2372379 GCF_000327345.1 Myotis davidii | reverse complement strand
ACGGGGTTCCTGCCCCTGAGGAAGCCTCCTGGGCGCCCGCTAAGGCTCACGTTCCTGAGAGCGACCCCACCTGGGCATGAATGCGGGTCCCCCAGGGCCCCCAAACCGGGGCTGGCGATGGGACGGCTGGGGACAGGGGACCCCCTTTTCCTGTCTGGGTGGGATGAGGTGCACAGGTAGCCCGTCCCTCACAAAGCCAGGTGTGTCCAGAGATGCTTCCCCGGGGAGCAGCCTTCTTCCCACCACCAGTGGTCACAGCAGTCGGTTCGTCAAAGTCCTTGCTGGTTTAGCCGGGCCGGCGTGGCTCCGTGGGGCGTGGCTCCGTGGCTGGGCATCGACCTATGAACCAGGAGGCCACGGTTCGATTCCCGGTCAGGGCACAGGCCCGGGTTGTGGGCTCGATCCAGGCCTGTCACATGCGGATTTGAGGGGGCAGCACAGAAGGGACTCAGACCAGAAGAAGCAGTGTCCCCTGGAGCGGGGCTGGCAGGCCAGGGGCAGGGGACACGGTGACTGTGGGCAGCTTTCTGGGTTGTTTTTTCTTTTTTTATGTATTTACTAGAGGCCCAGTGCACAAAGTCATGCATGAATGGGGTCTGTCAGCCCGCCCCATGGGGGCCCATAGGGCCAGGCTGGCGGAGGTGGGGAGAGAGGCAGTGGGCGGTTGGCCAGCCAGCCCCACCCCCAATCGGGGTGTTGGGAGCCGATCTGGCGTGGGGCCGCCGGGGGACGGGGTGCGGGGGGACGATCAGGACCCGGGTCAGGCTGGTTGGCTGCCGCAATGCGTGTCATGGCCACTGGTTGTTCTGGTCGTTCCAGTCATTGCACTGTTTGGTCGCTGGGCTTTTCTATATAGAATAGATATTGTTTTTATGTATTTACTAGAGGCCCAGTGCACAAAGTCATGCATGAATGGGGTCTGTCAGCCCGCCCCATGGGGGCCCATAGGGCCAGGCTGGCGGAGGTGGGGAGAGAGGCAGTGGGC
>NW_006294590.1:2368875-2371368 GCF_000327345.1 Myotis davidii | reverse complement strand
GCAGCTGAGCGACCGGATCTCCCTGGACAGGACCATCCCCGACTACAGGCCCAAAAAGTGAGCAGGGACCTCCCACGGGGTCCTCCCCCCGTCTTCCTCCTCCCCTTTCCTCCTCCCCTCTTCCTCCTCCCCTCCCCCTCTTCCTCCTCTCCTGCCTCCCCTCCCCCTGCCGGCCGTGGGCTCCAGACACAGCCTATCACACAGACCCTGTCCCTCCCCCTCGGGGACCTTCCCTCCTGGTTTCTGAGCTTGTGGCGAGAGAGACATCAGTGAGGAGAATCATGGATCGGCTGCCTCCTGCACGCCCCTATTGGGGATCGAGCCCTCAACCTGGGCAATTGCCCTGACCAGAATCAAACCCGGGACCCTTCAGTCTGCAGGCTGTTGCTCTCTCCAAACCAGTTAGGACGCCACCGTGGATCTTTTTACTGATCCACAGTTTGCCTTTCCCACCTCATCTGCCCGTCCGTCCTTCTGTCCGTCTGTCCCGGAACCTGCCTGACCCCTCTTTTCTGCTCCCCTCCAGGCCTCGCCAAGCCCATGGGTCTGGTGGAGGGCCCGGGGGGCCTGGGCCAGATCTCCCTGGACAGGACCATCCCCGACTACAGGCCCAAAAAGTGAGCAGGGACCTCCCACGGGGTCCTCCCCCCGTCTTCCTCCTCCCCTTTCCTCCTCCCCTCTTCCTCCTCCCCTCCCCCTCTTCCTCCTCTCCTGCCTCCCCTCCCCCTGCCGGCCGTGGGCTCCAGACACAGCCTATCACACAGACCCTGTCCCTCCCCCTCGGGGACCTTCCCTCCTGGTTTCTGAGCTTGTGGCAGGGGGTGGGCGTCCGATTCGCGGCCCAGCGACAGGACTGGCTGCTGGGTCCCTTTGACGCGGACGTTTGTCGGTCTAAGAAAGCCAGGCTGGGCCACCGCAGGCCCTCACGGCGCTGCCACGGACACGAATGCCACACGTGGCCGTGTTTTTGGTCCCGAGACGGCAGTTCTGTGCCCGTGTCGCCGCCGCAGGGCTACCCCGTCGCACGCCTCTCCCCTTAGCACCGTATCCGTGCCCCTCTCTCTGGGGGTGGACAGCTTTCTAGTTAAGCGGCGGCTTCATGTGCCACGAAGCACAGGGCATAGATCTAGGCCACTGAGCCTGGCCCAGGGGACCCTGAGAGGAGAACCAGCAAATCCACGTGAAGCAGGATCGTAACCGCGCCCCACCTTGCATCCCAGCGCTTACGGTCCCCTCCGCCCCGCGTCCCGAGGTCTGCGTGCGTGTTAACGTCGAAGCTGGGAGCAGCGAGGCGTCCAGCAGGTGCAGACCGAGTGGGTGGCGAGCGGGAGGCATCCCCGGTGCCCGTCCGGGCGCTGGCCTGGGGTCTGCTCCCCGCCTCCCGCCCGCAGGGCCCGCGAGGCGAGAGGGTGGGTGTCTGTGACGACGAGCAGGGAGACTCGGTGTCCACACGGACGTGACCATGTTGTGTGGCTTGTTCTGTGGGGAAAGGCACCTGCTCTCTCTCCTCGTCGGGAGGGACTGCGCAAAGCCACGCCCCCACAGACAGTTCGTCTGCACGGGGGGGCCACCCTGCCTTCCGCCAGCCCCCAAGCTGTCTGTCTGTCCGTCCGTCTGTGGCTGGGAAGGAGGTGTGTGCAGGGAGGGCAGGGGCCTCGGGAACAGGGTCTCCCAGGGATGGTCGCGAGGCCGGCAGCCTCCCACGGCTCTGTCCTCTGAACAGGCTGCAGGCCCGTCCTGTTTTTAAAAATACATTTTTACTGACGTCAGAGAGGAAGGGAGAGAGAGAGAAACATCCATGATGAGAGAGGATCATGGACCGGCTGCCTCCTGCACGACCCCCCACTGGGGATCGAGCCCACGACCCGGGCCTGTGGCCTGAGCGGGAATCAAACCCTGACCTCCTGGTTCATAGGTCAACACTCACCACTGAGCCACGCTGGCCGGGAGCGGTGGCCCATCCTGCAGAGGCTAATGGGAGGCCGAGGGGACAGACGGACGGGCGGACTCCGTCTCAGAAGGACAGTTCTGTGGGGCTCTCCAGGCTCCTGCCTCGGGCCCCACGATTGCCCCGCCAGCTGGAAGGCTGGTGTCAGTGTGGCCCCACTCACATCGGTGCCCCTGGGTGGGTGGGACAGTGTCACCCGTGGGCAGATGCCGCCACCAGGAAGGCCTCCAGGATGTCAGGGGCAGAACCGTCTCGGGTGACACTTCTGCGAACCCTCTCCAGCTGTTCCCAGAAGCCTCGTCAAGGTCTCGATGTGAGGCAGCTTCCTGGCTGCGCTGAGCCCAGACCCGGGGCCTGGGCAGGAGGCGGACGTGCGCACGGTCCACCAGGCAGGGCTCACGCTCCCTGGGAGGCACGCCGCTCTCCATCCTCTCCCCGGAGCTTTATGTCTCCAGAGGCACAGAGGGCGTCCCCATCAATCTCCATCAGCGTCGGCCGCGGCCCCGTGTCCCACGAGGCCAGCCCGGCTCCGCCTGCCCGCGACC
>NW_006294590.1:2368349-2368780 GCF_000327345.1 Myotis davidii | reverse complement strand
GTGGCTGTGAGGCCTGAGCCGGCCCCCCTGTGGCCGGAGCCCAGCCGTCCTCCCCGGGTGGGCCCTGAGGCCCCTGCCCTCCCCCAGCCGTGTGCGGGCAGCACTGTGTGCCCAGCGCTGAGCCGGACCACGCGTCCCAAATCAGCCAGACTTGGGAAGGGCGGGTTCTGGTTACCACGATGCCAGCAGATGACATCACAGTCCGTGCATTTGAACCACGTTGGGTTTTTAATTAATTCTCTCTGGAGGATATTTTTCCCAGTAATTTTTAAAAATATATATTTTTATTGATTTTTTACAGAGAGGAAGGGAGAGGGATAGAGAGTTAGAAACATCGATCAGCTGCCTCTTGCACACTCCCTACTGGGGATGTGCCCGCAACCAAGGTACATGCCCTTGACCGGAATCGAACCTGGGACCCTTCAGTCCAC
>NW_006294590.1:2367905-2368259 GCF_000327345.1 Myotis davidii | reverse complement strand
TGTGTGTGTGTGTGTGTGTGTGTGTGTATATATATATATATTTCTGTTTATATGTTGTTTTTATTGATTTCAAGAGGAAGGGAGAGTGAGAGAGAGAGAGAGAGAGAAACATTAATGATGAGAGAGAGTTATGGATCGGCTGCCTCCTGCACACCCCACACTGGGGATCAAGCCCACAACCCCGGCCTGTGCCCTTGGCAGGGAATCAAACCCTGAACTCCTGGCTCATAGGTTGACGCTCCACCACTGAGCCAGGCGGCCGGGCTGTTCTGTTCTTTGTTAACTCTCACCCTCCGTCGTTGGCGGTGGGACGGGCACGGCCGAGCTTGCCCTCGTGGGGGCAGCAGGCTCCCG
>NW_006294590.1:2365175-2367395 GCF_000327345.1 Myotis davidii | reverse complement strand
GCGGAGCTGGAGTCGGGGTGCAGACCCGGAAGCCGTCGCCACCGTCACCTCCAGAACTTCCCATCGTCCCAACCCAAGGCCCCGTCCCCATGAGACACGCCCCGCAGCCCCTGGGAACCACCACCCACATCCTGTCTGTGCGTCTGACCTCCGGGTCCCTCACAGACGCGTGACCTTCTGTGTCCGGCTCGTTTCACCGAGCACAGTGTCCTCAAGGCCCGTCCACGCTCACAGGTGTGGAATGTCCTTCTTTGTGTTAATCCTCGCCCGAGGATATTGTCCCATTGAGTTTTTTATGTTTCGTAGATATATCTTTATTGATTTCAGAGAGAGGAAGTGAGAGATTGAAACATCAATGATGAGTCCTTGATCAGCTGCCCCCTGCACGCCCCCTACTGGGGATCGAGCCCACAACCCTGACCTGGAATCGAGCTGTGACCTCCTGGTTCACAGGTCGACGCTCAGCCCCTGGGCCACGCCAGCCGGGCTTCCACTGATTTTTTTTTATAAAGATTTAAACATTTTTTTAAACGGCTCTGACTTCTGACAATTTTTATTTTATTTTATTTTAGTATATCTTTATTGATTTCAGAGAGAGGAAGTGAGAGATTGAAACATCAATGATGAGAGAGACCCATTGATCGGCTGCCTCCTGCACGGCCCCCACTGGGGATTGAGCCTGCCACCCGGGCCTGTGCCCTTGACTGGAATTGACCCAGGACCCTTCAGTCCGCAGGCTGACGCTCTATCCACTGAGACACACCAGCTAGGGCTCCACTGATATTTTTAGAGAGAGTGGAAGGGAGGGAGGGAGAGAGCGAGAGAGAGAAACATTGATGTGCGAGAGACACAGCAATTGGTTGCCTCCTGCAGGAGACCCCATTGGGTCTGGGAATTGAACCTGCAGTCCAGCTACATGCCCTTGACCAGGACTAAACCCCTCAACCCTTTGGTTTCTAGGCCAGAACTCCAACCACTGATCCACACTGGCCCGGCCAGCTCCCTCCTTTTTTAAGGCTGAATAATATTCCACTGTCTGGAAGGACCACATTCACGGGCGTCATTTCCTCTCACTGCTGAATAGCTCACCCGTGTCCTCCCACCTTCACAACACCGGCCCCCGATCAGTCTCCTTCGTGTCTTGTTCCGTCTCTGCCAGGGAAGCCCCGCTTCCTGGGTGGGTCTGTCTCGGGGGTGGGTCTCCAGCACCGTGACGCACGTCCAGCCCCACAGGCCCCCGCGCACGTGGATGGGGGCACTCGGCGCCCGACTGTCCCCGTGGACCTCGGGCCCTCCGGTGTCGGGCGCTGAGGCATCTCTGTGTCCTGTCCCCACCCCCCACCCCCTGACAGCGGAGCTCAAGTTCAGCCTGGACCAGTACGTCAACAAGCGGTACCCGGGGCTGGTGAAGGTCGTCCGCAACAGCCGGCGCGAGGGCCTGATCCGGGCGCGGCTGCAGGGCTGGAAGGCGGCCACGGCCCCCGTCGTCGGCTTCTTCGATGCCCACGTGGAGTTCAGCACCGGCTGGTAAGGGCGTTTCGGAGCCACGAGCCTGCCACCTCCAAATGCAACTTTAAATAAAATTATAAATATATTTTTATGGATTTCACAGAGAGAAAGGGAGAGGGGAAAAAGAGAGAGAAACATCCATGATGAGAATCATGGATCGGCTGCCTCCTGCACGCCCCCTGTGGGGGATGGAGCCCAAAACCCGGGCCTGTGCCCTGACCGGGAATCAAACCCTGATGCTCAGCCACTGAGCCACGCCCGCTGGGCCGGCCCACGTGGTCTGATAGCCTTGGTGTCGATTGGCTGTCGCTGTCGCTGCCCCCGGCAGGGCAGGCGAGTGGGTTGCAGGGCCTGCTCTGGGCTCCTGCTGGGGTGCGTGGCCCCACCTTGGCCCTCCCTGAGGCTCGTTTACCGCAGGGCCGAGCCCGCCCTGACGCGGATCCGGGAGGACCGCCGGCGCATCGTGCTGCCCGCCATCGACAACATCAAGTTCGACACGTTCGAGGTGCAGCAGTACGCCAGCGCCGCCCACGGCTACAACTGGGGGCTGTGGTGCATGTACATCATCCCGCCCCAGGACTGGCTGGACCGCGGCGACGAGGCCGCGCCCATCCGGTGAGCTGCCGCCGGGCCCCGGGGGCCAGTAGAGCCGAGGCTCTAACCACTGAGCACCGGCCGGGCTGGGACCTGGTTTCTTAATTTCCCTGCTCT
>NW_006294590.1:2359622-2365135 GCF_000327345.1 Myotis davidii | reverse complement strand
CGGGCGGGTCACCAGGCCCCGAGGGACGCAGAGACCAGCCGGTGGGGGGCCCCCGCCTCAGTCCTGGTGGCTGAGGGAGGCCAGGAGCCCAGGGGAGGGGGGTGAGGCGTGAGGTGTGAGGGCCTGGGGACAGCACGTGGGCCAGCAGGCACTGCAGGGCACTGGCCGGGCCCCGCCCCCTCATCCGCTGTCTGCCCCCGCCAGGACCCCCGCCATGATCGGCTGCTCCTTCGTGGTGGACCGGGAGTATTTCGGGGACATCGGCCTCCTGGACCCAGGCATGGAGGTGTATGGCGGCGAAAACATCGAGCTGGGCATGAGGGTAAGTGACCGCTGAGGAGGACGGCATGTGGGGCTGGCCTGGGGGGTCGGGCGGGTCGGCCAGAGAGCTGCGTGTCCCCCATTGGGACACGGAGCCCCCACTGAGAGTCCACGTACGAGCTCGATGGCACTGGGACGAGGAGGGTGGTGTCTGCTGAATATAATAAGAAAAGATTGCACATTTAGGTTAATTTTAATCATTTGAGCCATTTATTCATATATTTTTTTTTTCAGAGGGAGAGAGAGATTTAAACATCAATGATGAGAGAGAATCATGGATCGGCTGCCCCCTACTTGACCCACAACCTGGGCGTGTGCCCTGATCGGGAATCAAACCGGGACCTCCTGGTTCATAGGTTGATGCTCAACCACTGAGCCACACCAGCCGGGAGAGCCATTCATTCTCGCCGCGTCACGCTCAGGGGTGGGCAGCGAGGACGGCTGGGAATTCTAGAAGCTTGTCCCTTTGGCGCTGGGCGTTTGAACGGTCCTCGAGCTGTTTGTGTGTTTGTCTTCTTCGGATGTGGAAAGTCGGGGTGCAGAGGTGGATATGGGCACCCGAGTCCCCCTGGGTGGGGGGGCATGGGGGCAGCTTGGTTCAGGGGCCGGAGGTGCTGGGCCCACAGGATGGCACCTCGCCCGGCACGGGGCACCTCCGCCGTCCCCTCGGACTCCACCCTTGACCCAGCGAGGATGCGAGGCCCACAGTGCCCTCCTGCTCTCTGTCAAAGGGGGTGTGACTCGGGGTGGCGGGAGGACCGTGGCCTGAAGTCCTCTGGGGTCGCCGTCACCCACCGACTCTCAGGGGCTGTTCATGCGGCCGGTGTGGGGGCCGCCGCCTGCCCGGGGCCTCTGGGGCCTGCTGTGCCTGGGGGTGACCGGGGAGGTTGGGCTGCTCCGTAAATACCCCTGGAGGAAGCCCCAGGGACCTGGGCCACGCGGGCTCCCGGGCGTGGAGCTGTGGGTGAGCTCTGACTGGTGTGTGGCTCTTGTTTTGTGTGCTCTGTTTCTGGAGCTTCGTCTGTGGTTTTTTGTTGTTGTTGTTGTTTTGATTTTTGCCTGTGGCCGTTATTCACCAAAAAGACTATTTAAGGCAAGTTTTTAAAAATTTATATACAGTGTATTGAAGTGGCCCATTTCAAACCTCTTTGCTGTAGGCATTGAGGTTAAGCCTAGAGATCGGGTGACGATGGCTATAAATCTAATAGAATAACACTCACCCCCCTTTTCTTTGATTAATGTTCGATTACCGCGGCTGCACAGACTAAATGCCATTAAACAATCAGCTCCATTGCTGCCTGCCGTCAAATCCCCTTGAACCTTTTAAAACGATGCTTATAAATGTGTTTTCCTTTCTCTTTAAGCATTTCCATTGCCTGATATCATAGCAGGAATCCCCCCAAGTGCATGAAACAATCCCCGTGTGTCTGATAAAGTGATCGTTTGCCGAATCTCAGGTCCTTGGGGACATTTCAGGGCTGTTTGCAGCCGTATTTAAATCTCTGACATGACCCAGTTGTAAATCACAAATTTAGAGCCAGCCCGCAAGTACACATGTTAGCAGTGGAGTCGGGAGGTGAGTCCCACAGATTCTCCCCGATGCTGACTTCCCTCTGTCCAGCTTCAGCCCAGACCCCACTTTGCAACATGGAGACCAAACCAGGGTCACGGCACCTGGTCTTTTGCAAGATGCCCCCTCTTCAGACCCTTGGAGATGTCTGGTGACTGAGGTGATGCAGGTGCAGGTGCAGGAGCAGGAGCGGGTACAGGAGCAGGTGCAGGTGCAGGTGCAGGTGCAGGAGCAGGTGGAGGAGCAGGAGCAGGCGCAGGAGCAGGTGCAGGAGGAGGAGCAGGAGCAGGCGCAGGAGCAGGTGCAGGAGGAGGAGCAGGAGCAGGCGCAGGAGCAGGTGCAGGAGGAGGAGCAGGAGCAGGCGCAGGAGCAGGTGCAGGAGGAGGAGCAGGAGCAGGCGCAGGAGCAGGTGCAGGAGGAGGAGCAGGAGCAGGCGCAGGAGCAGGTGCAGGAGGAGGAGCAGGAGCAGGCGCAGGAGCAGGTGCAGGAGGAGGAGCAGGAGCAGGCGCAGGAGCAGGTGCAGGAGGAGGAGCAGGAGCAGGCGCAGGAGCAGGTGCAGGAGGAGGAGCAGGAGCAGGCGCAGGAGCAGGTGCAGGAGGAGGAGCAGGAGCAGGCGCAGGAGCAGGTGCAGGAGGAGGAGCAGGAGCAGGCGCAGGAGCAGGTGCAGGAGGAGGAGCAGGAGCAGGCGCAGGAGCAGGTGCAGGAGGAGGAGCAGGAGCAGGCGCAGGAGCAGGTGCAGGAGGAGGAGCAGGAGCAGGCGCAGGAGCAGGTGCAGGAGGAGGAGCAGGAGCAGGCGCAGGAGCAGGTGCAGGAGGAGGAGCAGGAGCAGGCGCAGGAGCAGGTGCAGGAGGAGGAGCAGGAGCAGGCGCAGGAGCAGGTGCAGGAGGAGGAGCAGGAGCAGGCGCAGGAGCAGGTGCAGGAGGAGGAGCAGGAGCAGGCGCAGGAGCAGGTGCAGGAGGAGGAGCAGGAGCAGGCGCAGGAGCAGGTGCAGGAGGAGGAGCAGGAGCAGGCGCAGGAGCAGGTGCAGGAGGAGGAGCAGGAGCAGGCGCAGGAGCAGGTGCAGGAGGAGGAGCAGGAGCAGGCGCAGGAGCAGGTGCAGGAGGAGGAGCAGGAGCAGGCGCAGGAGCAGGTGCAGGAGGAGGAGCAGGAGCAGGCGCAGGAGCAGGTGCAGGAGGAGGAGCAGGAGCAGGCGCAGGAGCAGGTGCAGGAGGAGGAGCAGGAGCAGGCGCAGGAGCAGGTGCAGGAGGAGGAGCAGGAGCAGGCGCAGGAGCAGGTGCAGGAGGAGGAGCAGGAGCAGGCGCAGGAGCAGGTGCAGGAGGAGGAGCAGGAGCAGGCGCAGGAGCAGGTGCAGGAGGAGGAGCAGGAGCAGGCGCAGGAGCAGGTGCAGGAGGAGGAGCAGGAGCAGGCGCAGGAGCAGGTGCAGGAGGAGGAGCAGGAGCAGGCGCAGGAGCAGGTGCAGGAGGAGGAGCAGGAGCAGGCGCAGGAGCAGGTGCAGGAGGAGGAGCAGGAGCAGGCGCAGGAGCAGGTGCAGGAGGAGGAGCAGGAGCAGGCGCAGGAGCAGGTGCAGGAGGAGGAGCAGGAGCAGGCGCAGGAGCAGGTGCAGGAGGAGGAGCAGGAGCAGGCGCAGGAGCAGGTGCAGGAGGAGGAGCAGGAGCAGGCGCAGGAGCAGGTGCAGGAGGAGGAGCAGGAGCAGGCGCAGGAGCAGGTGCAGGAGGAGGAGCAGGAGCAGGCGCAGGAGCAGGTGCAGGAGGAGGAGCAGGAGCAGGCGCAGGAGCAGGTGCAGGAGGAGGAGCAGGAGCAGGCGCAGGAGCAGGTGCAGGAGGAGGAGCAGGAGCAGGCGCAGGAGCAGGTGCAGGAGGAGGAGCAGGAGCAGGCGCAGGAGCAGGTGCAGGAGGAGGAGCAGGAGCAGGCGCAGGAGCAGGTGCAGGAGGAGGAGCAGGAGCAGGCGCAGGAGCAGGTGCAGGAGGAGGAGCAGGAGCAGGCGCAGGCGCAGGTGCAGGTGCAGATACAGGAGCGGGTGCAGGTGTAGATATGGATTAGGTTGGGGAATGCTGACATCAGTGTGGGAGCCTGGCATTCACTCATATCCGAAAGGCCTGTCTGACCTTGAACTCCAGCCAAGGGGACTGGCCCGCCCTGTCCTGAGGGTCAGTGGGTGGAGACTGACTGTGGGCACCTGGGGCCAGGTGCTCCCAGGCAGCTTGGAGAGGGGATCCATGCATTTTCCCCGCCCAAAAGCACCCCCCTCCCGCCTCTCTGATGCCTCCGACTGCCAGGCCCCCTCCTCCACCCCAGCTGGTGTCGGGAAGGGTGCAGCCAGGCCTCCCCTCGCTTCTGCAGATTCTTCCTCCTGCCTTTCCGGGACCTGCTCCCGTGCACAGGGGCCTCCAAGCTGCCGCCCCCGCCTCTGATCCGTCGTTAACACGGGCGCCCGCACGGCCCTTCTGATCGATGCAACCTAATTAGAGGAGTAATTCTGTGGTCTCGGGGCCAATGTCACTTCTCTGATTGTAGAAATGCCAACTGCTCGTCTCCTAATGAGGAGAGTCCTAGAGCCAATTAGGGGGAAATGAATCCATCCCGTCCGTCGGGTTAATAAAGGTCAAGACGAAACCAGGTGCTGAGCGTCCCGGTTAGGAGAGCCGGTGGGGAATGGGAAACCCTTTGCATCTCTGTTTCAACACATTCAGACTCCCTGCTCCCCCAGGGGTTGCAGGAAGCCCCCCTCCACCACCGAGGGCAATTGCTGCCCTTCCAACCGGCCCTTTGAGGGGCCACATTAGTGAGAGAACATCTGGGGCTGGGGGTCCTCCCCCTCCCGCGTGGATTCACAGGGGCCTGTCTTGCGAAAGCAAAAAACAGTGTTGTTACCCACCGAGGGAGCAGGGAGGGGTACCCACCTAGGGGGTCCCTACTTGGGAAGAGGGGCCCTGCATTCAGACAGCAGAGGGGTGGGGGCATGAGTGCCTCGGGCGGGTCCTAGACCTTTCTCCGTGCACAGTAGGGCAGCAGGGAGGGTGGGAGTGGACTGATGTCCCCTTCTAGTCTGCTTCTACTCTCAAATGGTCGGTCTGCCAGGTGAGGTGAGGGTGCATCCAGGGCCTCAGCCCAGGAGGCAAGGCTGGCCCACGGGGTGAGCCCCTCACCCGCCCAGCCTCCTCTCTACCTGATCAGGGGGATTGGGCCTCCGGAGGGGAGCAGTAGTGGCCACTCGAGGGAGGGCAGTGTCTGTCCACTTGAGTGTCTTGTGGGAAAGCCCGTGGTGTACATGCATCTCCCGAACATCCATGAAGACTTGCATTTGGAGCCTGTCCCACCCCCATGGAGGGTCCCTCTGTTGTTTGTATCCTGTCACGGGCAAGAGACGTGCAATTTGATAGCAAATGCCCAAGGGCAGCCTTGTCCCGGCTTTGGTAGACTGAACCCAAGGCCGAGGTTTCTCTTTGGCCATCGTCCTGGGACAAGCGCACAGGTGCCAGGCGTCCAGGTGCCCCCAGGGCAGGTGTGTCCTGGGGCCTGTGAGCAGCGGTGGAGCTGGGGAAGAGCTAGGGCTGTGGCCGGGGGCGTGGCCGGGGCGGGGCGGGGAGTGCTGGGAAAGACCGGGCGTGGCTGGGAAAGGCTG
>NW_006294590.1:2358038-2359288 GCF_000327345.1 Myotis davidii | reverse complement strand
GAGAGCGGGCCTCCAGTGGGCTGTCCCGCAGGTGTGGCAGTGCGGAGGCAGCATGGAGGTGCTGCCCTGCTCCCGCGTGGCGCACATCGAGCGCACCAGGAAGCCCTATAACAACGACATCGACTATTACGCCAAGCGCAACGCCCTGCGGGCGGCCGAGGTGTGGATGGACGGCTTCAAGTCCCACGTGTACATGGCCTGGAACATCCCCATGACCGTAAGCCGCTCCCATCCGGGACAGCTGCCCTGGGAGGGCCCCAGGCAGGAGGGCCCCCAGTTCCTGGAGCTCCCCCCTCACAGCAGGGGCCTGGGTCAGGCCTGGGTGGCCCGTGACCACCCTCGCTCACCCCTTCCCGCCTCGCAGAACCCAGGGGTGGACTTCGGGGACGTATCCGAGCGGCTGGCCCTGCGCCAGAGGCTGAAATGCCGGAGCTTCAAGTGGTACCTGGAGAACGTGTACCCCGAGATGAGGACCTACAACAACACCCTCACGTACGGAGAGGTACCGCCTCCACCCGGTGGCCCTGGTCAGCCAGGCTTCCCACCTGGGCCGCGCCCCACGCTTTAGCTGGGAGGCACGTCTGTCTGTCTCCCCCAGTGAGGATCCTGCCAGTCTGTCCCCAGCGAGCCGGGCTGGACACCCCCACTTCTCCTCCCCACCCCTCAGTTCCCTCCTCCACCCCCCTCACTTGTCCAGAGCAGACCCCTCCGCTGGTGGGTCTCAGCGCCCCTGGGTGTGTCAGCCTCCTGCCTGCCCGCTGCCCCCATCAGGGGCCAGGGTGGGTGGAGCCCCCTCGACCCTCCCCTCGGCCATGGGTTTCTCCTTTGGTTTCTGGTTGTAGGTGAGAAACAGCAAGGCCAGTGGCTACTGCTTGGACCAGGGAGCGGAGGACGATGACCGAGCGATCCTCTACCCCTGCCACGGGATGTCGTCCCAGGTAGGGGCGGGGCTGCCCCAACCGCAGAAGAGAGGTGGGGCGGGAGGTCAGGTGCCCGGGGGTGCGTGTGGGGTTCCTAGCAAAGTTCCAGGGAAGGAGACTGAGGCCGTCCCACAGCCCCTCGCCTCCTTTTATAAATAAAGTTTTATGGGTGCACAGCCAGCCACGGAAGGAACAGGACAGGCTGGGAGCAGGGCTGTCCCTGGGCGGGCTCCCCTGTGGTGATGGGCTGGCCCGGGAGGTGATGCCCACCCTGCTCCCTCCAGGGTCCGCCCCCCAGCCCAGGGTCCTCCCAGCCCAGGGTCACCCTGC
>NW_006294590.1:2352368-2356906 GCF_000327345.1 Myotis davidii | reverse complement strand
AAAGCCGGGGCCCCCCCCCCCCCGTTCCCCTGCGCGCGTGCACACACACACACACACACACACACGCACACATGCTGTCCTGGGGCCTCTAGGACAAGAGAGCACCTCGTGACTGCGGGGAACAGCACAGGAGAGAAACTCCCCTCTCCCATCACATCCAGGGCCAAGCACTTACTCCCGCCTCCGGCCCGACGGTGGGAGCCTCAGGGGCCCAAGGACCCAGGGCCCCAGGACGGGAGCCCACAGCAGACAGATGCCAAGCTTCCACAGAGCACGCACCCAGCTCCCCCCGGCTAGAGGGCCTCCCAGGGCAGAACTACGGGCACCAGCGGTTTCCCGGTTTCTCCTTTTTTAAAACATATTTTTATCAATGTCAGAGAGGAAGGGAGAGGGAGAGAGGAACATCGATGATGAGAGAGAATCATGGATGGGCTGCCTCCTGCACGCCCCCCACTGGGGATGGAGCCAGAAACCCGGGCCTGTGCCCTGCCCGGGAATGGAACCCTGACCTCCTGGTTCCTAGGTTGATGCTCAAGCCCTGAGCCAGGCCGGCCGGGCATCTCCCCATTCCCACAGCCTCACCTGACAAGCAGGCCGGCAGGCTTCCGGGCCACAGGTTTCAGCTGGGAGTGTACCCAGCCTACCAGGTGTCCCCTCGCTGCGTCCAGGCGGGTCCCAGGCTTCCAGAGAGGACGGGAGCCTGGCTGCCCCCCAGGGAAGCACCGCGGTCACTACCCCAGCCGAGTCTCTTTCAGGGGAGGAGAAGCCCCTCCTGCTACTGCCCAGGCCCCCAGGTCCCAGGAGGGCGTTTCCCCAAAGGTCAGAGGAGAAAGCAGGGCACCGGGCGGTGTGTGGGTCTCTGTGTCGCTGGGCTGTGAGGTCACGGGGCCTCCCTGGTTCCCGTGACCTGGGGACAGAGAATAATCCTGCACTGCCTGGCTGGTGGGGCTCAGTGGATAGAGCATCGGCCTGCAGACTGAAGGGTCCCAGGTTCGATTCCCGGTCAGGGCACATGCCCGGGTTGTGGCCTGGATCCCCAGTCAGGGGCGTGCAGGAGGCAGCCGATCCATGATTTTCTCTTATCGTTAATGTTTCTCTTTCTCTCTCCCTCCCTCTCTCTGAATTCAATAATAATAATAATTCTGCACTTTCACCGTCCTCTGTCCTGGGACCCGAGGCAGGTGCCACTCCCCCGGCACGCTGTCCACGGGACACCCCTCCCTCAGAGCCCCTCCTCCCCGGCTCCCTGGGGTCCCTGAGCCCCCCAGCCCTCCGGTTCCTGGCGTCCTGCTGCTGGAAGGTGTCCCACTTTCATCATCCTCAGCAGAGAATTCTGCCGGCTCCAACCCAAATCCCCAAAAAGCCCAGGGGTAGCAGGAAGAGGTGACGGTGGCCAAATGCTGCCCTTGGAGGCCTGGCTGCTGGGGTGCGAGCCCCCAAACTCAGAGTCCCTGACGCCCCCTGACGCGGCACCAGGTGAACGAAGGCAAAGGCGTGGGGCCCGCGGCGAGCGGCTTCCTCGCGTTGATAAGAGCCGCTTCCCCAGACGCCAAAGTTAATTAAACTGACGGCCTCGGGGGCCGCGCAGTGACTGCTCCGGATAAACAAGGCGCGAAGCCTCGTCTGTTATTCCTCTTGCTCTTTTAAGCACCCGACAGTCGTTTCGAAATTAAATTAAACGGCTTATCTGTGCTAATGCAGACGGACAGGCCATCTGTCTCCCGCGACGACGACGCTGCTGCCGCCGCGCCCGCAAACATCAGTCATTTCAGGGCGTGTGGGCGCCGCGGAAGTGATGCATCTCAGGCCGGGCCCATTCATCCCGAGGTCACAGTCTGTGGGCTGTGAGTTCTAGCTTTTCTTCTTCTTCTTTTTTTTTTTTTCCTATTGAGCTCAGAGAGGAAGGGAGAGGGAGAGAGAGATAGAAAGATCAATGATGAAGGAGAAGCATGGACCGGCTGCCTCCTGCACGCCCCCCACTGGGGATGGAGCCCGCAACCCAGGCCTGTGCCCTGACCGGGAATCAAACCGTGACCTCCTGGTTCATGGTCAACGCTCAACCACTGAGCCCCACCAGCCGGGCTCCAGCCCCTCTTTCTCCTCCCGGCCCAGCATGACCGTCCTGCGCTGGCCGAGGCAGGTTGACCCTGGCCTTCTCGGATGGCGGCCGAGCTCTGGCTGAACCCCACCCTCTGGACAGGAAGGCGGGGTACCCTACCCTCCTGGAGCCGCCTGTAGCAGCAACTCCAGGCCTTGGACACAGAGCCAACCTAGGCGAGAGCTGGGGAGGCTGCTCTCCTCCCACTGCCGAGCGGGGTTCTCTGACCTGTGACCCCAGGAGCCCGGTGAGGCCCGTGTCCCGGCCCAGCTGCAACGTCGTTCAGCCTGGGATCAGAGGCCACACGCTCCCGGGCCCCAGCGATTCCGACGGGAAAGCTGACCCCCGGCTACGCTCAAGCACAGGCCTGAGGAACGGCCACGCGCTCAGGAAGCTCTGTCCTGGAGGTCGGCCGAGACTCACCCAGCAGCGTCTCCCAGGACGGAGGCGCCCTGCACCCCGAGGCCTCCCCCGACTGACCGCGGCCCCTGCACCCCGAGGCCCCTCCCCTGACTGACCGCGGCCCCTGCAGCCGGGGCCTTGACACAGGGACCTGGGAGTCAGGACTCACCCCCTGCAGCCTGCGGACCTGACTGTTCTCACGAGCCCCCAGGTTCCCGCTCCGTCCCAGCCTCCTGAGCAGCGGGGACCTGGGAACAGCGCCCGTGGACACGACAGGTGTCATGAGGGCACACAGCTCCCCGCCTGCTGGAAGGGGCTGTGGCCCTCTCCAGCCCCCGGCAGGGGGACAAGCTGTCCTCACGACCGAGGGGCAGGACCTGCCTCCTGACACTTGTCTGCAGTGGGTTTGCTAAGTGACAATCAAGCCCTGGAGCGTCGAGTGGCAGCTCCTTACCCAGGATGCATCCTGTCATTCCCATGGAGCTGGGACTCAACTCCCCAGAGCCCCATTCACCTCCCGGCAGGAGCCGGATGGAGGGAGGGAGGGGACCCTCCCCCCACAGTAGGTGACCAGGGAAGACCGGCTTCCGTGATGCTTCTCCTAAAATTCTGGACCCAACGTCACGGGAGCAGGGAACGCACAGCAAGTTCTCGCGTCCCTGGCCCCTGGGGGCTCCCTAACCGAGCAGAGCAGGACCCTGGGAAGGAGGGCGAAGCTCGGTGCACATGCCAGGCCAGCGCCTCAGCCACGGGAGGCAAACTCCATTTTACTTTAAAATATATTTTTATTGGTTTCAGAGAAGAAAGGAGAGGAAAGCAGCAGCAGTGATGAGAGAGAACCATGGATCAGCTGCCTCCTGCACGCCCCCCACTGGGGAGCGAGCCCCTAACCCGGGCCTGTGCCCTGATTGGGAATCGGTCCGTGACCTCCTGGTTCCTAGGTCGACCTCAATCACTGAGCTCTGCCTGGACGTGATGGAAGTGGGTCTGCGGGTCAGGGCCCCGCCCCTGGGCTGGCCGGTGAGGAGGGAGATGTTGATGTTGGGGTCAAGCCCGGAAAGGGTGTCTGACACGGGCTGGCTCCTCAGGACAGGAAGTTGCTGAGCCACATGGAGGGGGCCGCCCAGACTGGCAGCAGCGGAAGACACTGTTGCTGCCCTGGAGGGACGGGGGACAGGGAGGGCCAGGCGCCGGGACTGCTCTGTGGTGGGGCCACCTGGGAGGAGCCTGAGTCAGGGCCCCCGTCAGCTCTGGGGACGCACCCCTGGCACACGGGAAGGAAAGACCCCCTTGCTGTCCCCTGCTGGGCGGGGCTCTGTGGACTGCAGCCCTGTGGGCACAGCCCCAGGGGGAGCCAGGCCCCTGCCCGCCCCCAGCCCACCTGAGTCGCTCCTACAAAACCACTTATTGGGGGGAGGGGGGCCCAGGGTCAGCTGAGTGTGAAGTGCTGGGCGCAGAGGTCGTCACGCCGGCCCAGCAGGCCCTGCGCGGGGATGAACTCCAGCGGCACCGCCTCGGGCCCCTTCTTCTCCAGGTCCCGCTCGAAGATCTGCGAGGACAGGCAGACGGACGCTCTCACTCGGGAGTTCCGAGCCAGCCCCCCCTCCCCACAGCCGGCCCGCACCTCGAAGGCGGTGAGCTCCAGGAGGGGCGCGATGCTGGCCTCGGGCACAGACAGCGCCTGGTTGATGACGCTGGCGGCCTTGGACACCTCGGGGTGGTAATGCCGCTGGAGCGCCTGGAGGGCACGCGCGTTCCCAATATTCTCCCTCCTCCAAGTTGTGAAGGTCTTAACTCAATACTGTGAGCACTGCAGTGAAGAAATGGGTTCTTCCACAGCGTTCTGCAAAGCTCTCCCTTTTCCCCATAGCAGAGGTCATTGCAGGCCAGGTTCAGCCACACACTGTGCCACCTTGAAGAAGGGATTGTGCTGGCAAAATTCTTACCTTGTTCAATGCATCCAAACATGTATTTTATTTAATTACTAGAGGCCCGGTGCACAAAAATTTGTGCACTCGGGGCAGGGGGGGTCCCCCCC
>NW_006294590.1:2351147-2352309 GCF_000327345.1 Myotis davidii | reverse complement strand
TGCAGTGCAGCCCGGGGGATGGGCTGGGGCCCAGGGGACGGGGGGCCTGTGCCTCCTGACGCTCACGAGGACGACAGGAAGAGGTCGGCCAGATGGAAGAAGCGCGCCCGGTACTTGACGTGGAAGACGGACGGGTCCAGGAGGCCGTAGAGCTTGCGGTAGAAATCGGGGTACTCCCTGTGGGTGTGGGAGTGAACGAGGGAATGAGGCACGTGGGGGTAAAAGCATGAAGCAAGCGGACAGGTCAGGGCCCCAGGGAACCACAGTCCCAGGGGCTCAGCCCCCCCCCTCCCCAGGGGCTTTGGGGGCCGAGGAGAGGCCTGCACTCCCCCCAGATGGACACTCACAGGTTGTGCTCATGAATCAGGATAAAAAGTCCATTCAAGGCCAGGAGGCTGATGGCGCCCCCTGCAGACAGACACACAGCCGTGGAGCTGCAGCCCAGCCTGCACCCCCACCCGCAGGGTGAGCCACACTCCAGGCTCCTGGAGCCAGCTGCCCACAGGCCGGCCCGCCCCGCTCCGTCTCACAAGGGAGGAAAGGGACCCCAGCACCCACCCCGCCTGGTCGGCCCCTGTTGCAGCCCCTCTGGGCGCCCGCTCACCGATGTCGTAGGCGCGGGTGAGGAAGTCGATCATGAGGCTGGGCTGGGCCAGGTGGGGCAGGATGGACTCATGCATGATCACCAGCACCTTCTTGTAGAGGCTGAGGGGCAGCTGTGGGGGTGGCTGAGGGGCAGCTGTGGGGGTAGGGGGGTGGGGAGAGTGGGTCAGGGGTCTGTCTGCCACACCCCACAGGCCAGGCCCAGACTGGAGCCTGCTCCCCCAGGCCCTACCTTGTGCTTGAGGAAGCCGAGCCACATCAGCTGGAAGGCTTTCCTGTGCTCCTGTGTGTGGGGAAGGGTTCAGGCTGCAGTGCTGCTGCCCAGCCAGGTCCTCCCCCGCCCACTCCAGGCGGCCTGGGGCCTCCTCGCCCCCAGGGTCCTCTGAGTGACCCAGGGGCTGTCCCAGCCAGGAAAGAGGCGGCTGCCTTCTCCCCAAGTCCCACACCTGCTGCCTGAGGCCGCACCCAGGATGGGGCCAGTTCCCAGGGAGGCCCCCGCCCTCCCTCCGGACATCTCACCTTCAGATGAGTGACCTTCCACTTGTCCGACAGCTCTGCG
>NW_006294590.1:2350665-2350947 GCF_000327345.1 Myotis davidii | reverse complement strand
GCGCCTGGGCTCCGCATGCCCCCCCACCCCCCCGCCAGCTGCTGGGCTCCGCCAGCTCACCTCGGGGTGTGCGTTGGCGACCCTGGCCACGGTGTCTGTGGCCGCCTGCATCGTGTGGTAGCGCACATCATCCTGCTCCAGGTACTGGCAGAACTGGGAGAGGAGCAGCGAGCAGTCCTCCTCCAGGGACAGCAGACCGTCCACCACTGCCTGGCCAGGCAGGGGGAAGGCAGGTGAGCGCTTCTCCAGCCCAGGATGGCCATCCGGGGCCGAGCCCACACA
>NW_006294590.1:2349717-2350555 GCF_000327345.1 Myotis davidii | reverse complement strand
CCATCGCGGCTCCGGCCAGAGCTCCGCCGGGACCCCCAGGCGCCCCTCACCTTGAAGAGCTGGCGGGGAAACAGGTAGCTGCCCTCCCACTTGGGCTTCTCCAGGGGGTGCGCCCCTTCCAGCTGCACGAGATTCATGAGGGTACTGAGGGCCAGCTCCTGGGGAGAGGGGGGCAGTGGCCGCGGTGCCCCGACAACACGGCCCCTTCCCATGGACCGGCCCACAGAGCTCCCCCGAAACTTCAGCCTGACTGTCCATGAGAGGACAGAGCCACCCACCCAACAAAAGGAAGCCAGTGCGGGAAGGCAAGCGCCCAGCCTGTGTGTGCATGGAGGGGCCCGTGGTTGGGGTGCAGGGACGCTCAGGGCGAGAAGAGAAGGTCGGGTCCCCAAGACTCACCTTGACCTGGAAGGAGGGATGGGCCAGGAGCTCGGCCAGGCGGTTGCAGCAGCTCTGGTAACGGTGCCGCATCCACACCTTGTACTTCCGCGTGGCCCCCCGGGACCCTGCCGTGGGCGAGGGTGGTCAGCCCAGCCAGGCACACGAGTGGGAACCATAGGCCACCATGGCCCCATGGCCCCCAGCCGGAGAGAGAGAGAGGGAAGAGCATCACCAGGGTAAGCCCTGTGAAGAGGTTTTGGGGGGCTCATCACGTCTCCCTCCAACCTCGCCAGAGAGGAGGCCTGGGCCCCCAGGACATTCACCTGCCATGACGGTCTCCTCCGGGGGCAGCTGGCCCACGAACAGCTCCCCCCGCTCCAGCAAGGCCCCGAACAGGCGGCTGCAGGCGCGCACCGCATCCTGGATCTCCTCCGGGTCCTCCGACTGCGGGGAGAGG
>NW_006294590.1:2348239-2348521 GCF_000327345.1 Myotis davidii | reverse complement strand
GGTGGGAGGGCCGGGCCCGGGGCGGGAGCTGCAGGGCTGGGTGGCTGTCAGTCCAGCGGGGCTTCGCGGGGAAGATGGGAGGAGGGTGTCCGCGCTTCCGGGCGTCCATCGGTGAGCAGCGGAGGAGCTGCGTCTCAGCTCGCATCTTGCAGGTTTTTTTTGTTGATCATCCTCACCCGGGGACATTTTTTCCATCTATTTTCTTTTTCAGAGGGAGTGGGAAGGGCTGGGGAGAGAGAAACACGGATGTGAGGGAGGCACATCCATGGGTTTCCTCCCCTC
>NW_006294590.1:2347244-2347927 GCF_000327345.1 Myotis davidii | reverse complement strand
GGGGCGGGGCGGGTCCCAGGTAGAGGCTGTGGGGCAGCGATGAGCTTGGTGTGTGAGGACAGAGGTTTGAACGCCTGGGGCGTGGCCACTGATGGAAGTGAGGTCAGGGCAGGTGAGTGCCCGGTGTCGGGGGGCCTGGCAGGCTCTGCCCGGTCGGTGTGGACGTGTGGGCCCCGCAGGCGGATCTGGTCTGGGAGCGGCGCCCAGGTGTGTCTCCTAATTCCTCAAGGCTGAGTGGGACGTGGGTTGGGGAACCGGGGGAGCCGGGTGCCAGGGAAAGCCTCTGTGGCTGTGCTCCCGGGCGAGGTGGGGAAGTCACCTGGCCGCTGTTTCTTACCTTTTGCAACAGGTCCAGCCTTTCCTGCCCACGTGGCTGGCCGAGCCGAGCTCTGTCGGGAGGAACGTCACTGAAGACCTGGTGCCTATCGAGGACATCCCGGAGGTCCACCCTGACCTGCAGAGGAAGCTGCGCGCTCACGGCATCTCGTCCTACTTCCCAGGTGCTCCAGCCTCGGGCCGCGGGCCGGGGTTCTTCCAGAGCCGTGCCAGCCACGGGGCAGCCCTACACGGACACAGCGTCTGGTGTTCCCTCGGGAGAGCACTCCAGCTTGGAGGTCACAGATTGGCCCTGGTCCCGGTGCTGACGGGGCGCTCCTGCACAACCCTGACCGGCTCTTCTCCCC
>NW_006294590.1:2346708-2347186 GCF_000327345.1 Myotis davidii | reverse complement strand
GGTTCCTCGTGGCCAGAGGCGGCTACCAGCCCAGGGACCTCTGTGTTTCTGCCCCGACGGGCAGTGGGAAGACCCTGGCCTTTGTCATCCCCGTGGTGCAGGTGAGCGCGAGGGCCCCTCCCTCCTAGCAGGCTGGCGGGCGGAAGCCAGCTCTGCTCACACAGTGGCCCTCCTTGCCCGCAGGCCCTGCTGCAGCGAGCTGTGTGCCAGGTTCGCGCCCTGGTTGTGTTGCCCACTAAGGAGCTGGCCCAGCAGGTACGAGGACCCCGTGCCTGGGGTCACCCCAGAGTCCTTTCACTGGTGTGACTCCTCCGGTCAGGTGGTGACACGGCCTCTTGCAGGTGAGCAAAGTATTCAACGTCTACACCGACGCCACGCCTCTGCGCGTCGCCCTGGTCACCGGGCAGAAGTCGCTGGCCAAGGAGCAGGAGAGCCTCGTCCAGAAGACGTAGGTCCTGCTGGGCGCGGGCCCTGGGGA
>NW_006294590.1:2345434-2345693 GCF_000327345.1 Myotis davidii | reverse complement strand
CTACGGGCCCGGCCAGAGGAAGGGGATCCTGAAGCAGTTTGAACAGGGAAAGATTCAGCTGTGAGTGCCCTGGGAGGGTGCTGGCTCTGGGGTCTGCCTGGCCCCCAGTAGGGGGGGTGTTCCGGTCTCAGGCGGGTCCCACACCCCTTGTTTCTCAACAGCCTCATCAGCACAGACGCCACCGCCCGCGGCATCGATGTGCAGGGGGTGCAGCTGGTGGTGAACTACGATGCCCCCCAGTACCTGCGGACCTATGTGC
>NW_006294590.1:2331099-2345302 GCF_000327345.1 Myotis davidii | reverse complement strand
TGTCTGTGCTTGTTTCAGGGTGGGAAGAACCGCTCGTGCTGGGAACACCGGACAGGCCTTCACGCTGCTCCTCAAAGTGCAGGTCAGACGAGGACTGGTCGGGAGGCGGGGCAGGGGAGGTGGGAGCCCCTTCCGGAACTGCATGCTCCCCCAGGAGAGGAGGTTCCTCCGGATGCTGACTGAAGCCGGGGTCCCTGAGCTGGAGCGGCACGACACCCCCAGCGAGCTCCTGCAGCCGCTGGTCCCGCAGTACGAGGAGGCCCTGTCCCAGCTGGAGAGGGCCGTCAAGGTGAGGTCCTGGCGGTTCTGGGAGCACTCGGGCTGCTCGCAGCAGGACTCCGACGGAGAGCAGGTCCCGGGCCTTTAGCTTCCTGGCTGAGGGCAGGAGACCCTGGGGCTGGGGTGGAGGTGCAGGGCCCGGGAGGGGTGCTGGGTGTCTCCTCTTGGAGTTGGGGGCTGGGCGGGTCGCACACCAGTGAGGGGCCTGAGCTGCGCTGCTTCCTCTCCCCCAGGAAGAATGGAGGCAGAAGGCGGCCTAGGCCGGGCCCTGAGGACGATGGGACCGAGCCTGGGCGGACAGGCCTCCTGGAGGAGCCTCAGTGCACCGCCTGCTCAGCCCACGCCCGGGTGCGGCCCTTCGTCACGGCAGCAGGCCTGGCCGGAGGCGGCCAAGCACACGGGTCCGCCTCTGATCGGTTGCTCCTCTGGGGCTGGAGCGGATGGTTCGGACGGGCCCAGAACCGACAGGTGGGTGAGGTTGGCCGAGCCGAGTTTTGGACTTCAGCTCGTCTACACCTCAGGATGCTCCCATCTCGTTGGGAACGTGCCCCCGGCCTTACCTTAGCCCCCACCACACCGCGTGCAGAGTAACGAGCACGAGAGGCTCTGGTGACTGTGACTGCAAACCGGCTTCCGAGCTCTGACCTGCTGCTCATGCTGACATGAAGAGACTGAAGGGACGCGCTGGTGTCTCCCTCTGCGCCAGAGTTCGTCGTTCACCCGAGCAAAACAGCTGGTCCCAGGCTCGCGGGTAGACACAGGGCAGGGACGGGTCAGGAGGCAGAGGCTGTCCGAGTGCCAGCGCTTGTCCTGAGCCAGCTCACTTGACTTGCGGTCCCGCCCACACCACCCCTGGCACACGAGGCCCGGGGCACAGGGGCGATGGGTGGAGCCGCCAAGCGTGGAGCCGGCTCGCTCAGGCTCTGTCATCTGGAACGCAGGCCCCTGCAGCCATCACGCCGCCTCCCTCAGCGGGGGCCTTGAGCCTGGTGATGGCCTGCGTCTGAATTGAGGCTGCTGGCTGGGGCCTGGCTGGCCCAGAACCCCGTGTGTGGGGAGGTGGTCGCAGCTGCTGCTGCGCTGCCTTCTGTGGGGCCACGGGAAGCCCCTGAACCTGATCGTGGGGGGCCCTCTGGCAGGATGATGCTGCTCTCAAGGTCTGAGGAAGGTTTCCCTGATTTCCTGAACATTCTTATTCGCGAACAGAGCTTTGGCTTTGCCTTTGTAACCAAAGGCCTATTAAAATGATTTCCCCGACAAAAAAAAATGCGCCATGATACAAAGTTAAGGGCTGGGAGCCCTGGCCAGTTTGGCTCAGTGGATAGAGTCGGCCTGTGGACTGAATGGGTTCTGGGTTCAATTCGTCAGGGCACATGCCCAGGTTGTGGGCTCGATCCCCAGTGCAGGGCGTGCAGGAGACAGCCGATCAATGATTCTCATCATGGATGTTTCTATCCCTCCCTCCCCCTTTCTCACAAATCAATAAAAATATATTTTTAAAAGTGCGAGAGTGAGACCTGTGGCTGCTCTAGAGTCCGCTGCGCAGAGGGGTCGCAGCCCAGGCTTGTTTCCTGTCCCCCCTCAGCCTGCACCCCCACCTGCTGGGGAGCCTCACCAAGCAAGCCCTTTGCCAAGTGCCTGAAAGAAACCACCAGCACCTTGCACTGCTTTTCCACGAGACAAGACGAAAAACATATGAAAAAGACTTTTATTATGCTGGGGGGGGTATCAGTGCTCTTCAAAACCCTACTGTTCAAGTACAAATGATTGTTTACAAAGTATTTACAGCCTCAGTCTTTTAAACACAACTATTTGGTTACAACACTTAACAAAAAACCCTAAAGGTCACAAAAGGAACGCATCTGCGCGTGCGGACCAGCTCCTGCTTCCCATCGGACCCCTCTCCTAGGGAAGCCTGCTCCTGGGGGGCCAGCTCGAGTGGTCAGTCCTGCTGGGTCTGCATCCGAGAGCTCCCTCGTTAGTGTCGGCAGAAGCCTGGTCCCTGGCAGCACGGGGTCCACCAGCAACGATGGGAGGCCCCGGAACAGCCTGCGAAACCCTCTAACTTCAGTGTGGACTTTGGAAGGAGGGTTTTTACCTCCGTGACCATGGACGAGCAGGTCGGTGACCCGTGATGTGACGAACCCAGAACAGGACAATCTCCTGTCGCACGTCTTGCATCTGAGTGGCTGCCGGAAGCACCTGAGCGAGGCTCTCCCTCCACAGAGCAGCTGCGCTCTGCCTGGCCGGCAGCCTCCGTCCCCGCTGGCTCTGCCCGGGGGCTCCCGCTGCCAAGGCCCGGGGCGGCCGAAGTGCGTCAGTCAGTCAGTCACCACTGCCTGAGGGACGGCCAGCACCCTCGGGAGGACGAGAATGCAAACTGCACAACAAATAAGCCCCAAACACGGCCTCTGCTCCCTGCACACGAGGATGAGGGCGAAGAGCAGGCAGTCTCCCAGGGACAAGGCGGAGCCCTCTCAGCGCCATCCTGCCGTCCTGCCCGTCGGCTGGTAGCGAACGTTCTGTTTCCATACGTGCAGCTCACTGAAATGTTAAATAAACACCTTCCCTTTTCAGCTTTCCTCCAAATGTTGCACAAGAGTTTCACTCACTGGCTCCCCAAGCGTCGCCGCCCTGCTGTCCACACAAACGGAGGGAAACCAACACCTGACGGAAGCTGTCCCTGCCAGTGAGCAGTTCGGTGGGGAGGGGAGCAGAGATGGTCACGCGTCTCCCAGGCGCTGCAGCTCATCTCCGCGCACAGACCTGACAGCCCATCTGGACCGAGTCGGATGCCCCGAGCAGGGAGGCGTCCTCGGAGTGCAGTATGCGTGGCGAGCACTGCAACTCTGCTGCCATCTCGCCAGAGAAGACACGGATACAAGTGCAAACATAGGGCCTCTGCCCTCAGCCGTGGTTCACCCTCGCACAACCACGATGGCCCGGGCCTGCTTGTGTGGGAGGCCCTGGCCCAGAAACCAGAGGTCTCGTCTACGGGAAAGAGCTACAGCAGACCAGCTGTGTGAGCAGGCGCCCAGCTCTGCGGACAGGCCGGGCCGGGCTGGGCCTGAGCCAGGGGACCTGAGCCCCACGCCGAGCACGCACACGCACACGTACACACACGCACGCACACGCGCACGCACGGCTGTGACACCGGCCTGGGCCCGACCAATGTAGACCAGGGCTCAGCTCCTGGAGCCGCCTCGGCGCCAAGTCCGAAAGCCGGGAAGGACCGAGGTGCGTGGGGACGGGGAGCGGCCGGAAGGCGCCATCTGCATGGAAAAGAGTCACACCGGCTGCTCTGTGGAATGAAAGTCCAACCCCAGCGTTGTCCCTCCCTCCACGCCAGCTGGTACGCAGAGCTGCCTCGATGGCACGAGGGCCAGATGGCTCCTGGGAAGGTCCCAGAAGTCACTCTGAGGAGGAAGCAGCCACCCTGGCCGCCCGGATCTGAGCTGACTGACCTCAGGTGGCCTCTCCTCCAAGGACCAGGATGCGTTTTGCGTTGGGTCTAAAGAACCACATAGAGCCCGACGCTGCGCTGCCCGAGACCGTGTTTATGACTCACGGGTCTGAGTCGCCCCGTGATGTGCGGCCCTGGAGGCCCTGGAAGGTGGAAGGACCTGGAGAAGCTGCGGCCCGAGAGCGCTGCACAGGCGGCTCCCCTCGCCGCAGCGTCGGGCTGGACCCCACAGGACACGGCCCCCAGTTCCACAGGACGCAGCCCTGCCCTTCTGGCCCCATGGGGCCCTGCTCGGTGAGGGCCGGAGGCACCCGCTTTCCTGACTAGGGGCACGGAGGCTTGGTGGGCGTCTTTAACCGGACGGCAGGGACGCGCATCTGTAGCTTGGGCTGCTGGTTGGGGCTGTCAGCGCTGGCCGGCACCTGTGTGGGGGTGGGAACGCCCGGGGTCTGCAGCTGGGCCGCCGCCGTGGTCACCACCTGCTGCTGCAGGAGCTTCTGCTGGACGGCCTGGGCGGCCGCGGTCACTGCGGGGATCACCTGGACCTGCGGCCCCGCTGCCGCCGCCTGGGTGAGCGTCACCGTCTGCGGGGAAGCCTGAGCCAAAACAGAAACATGTCACCAAGGCGTGCAGACCGAGCCGCAGGACAGACCCCAGGCTCCGGGCCGGGAGGGGGTAGGAACAATGAGCGCGGATTCTTTGGAGAAATGTGAGGACTACCCAGCAGGCTGAAGCAGGGCCTCTGGTCTTTAACCAACGAGTAGAAAACGAAACCTCCCGGGCTAGAGCGATGCCCTGGGAGAGGCGAGGGCCGAGGGCCGGGACTGGTGGTGGTGGTGGTGACATTCAGCCTTTACTGCCAGGCTGTCCCTTGAGCCACGCGGCTTGAACGTGCACGTGGAGTCTGCTAAGGGCAGCCGTCGAGGGTGGGGCGGGGGGTGGAGGGCAGACTAAGCCAGACGCTCTCAGCTGCTGGGCTGGTGCGAGGCCTACACCCACGCTGTTCAAGGGTCAACATCTTTGTTTCCTTGAAACCCACACTCAGTGAGGTTCTGAAAACCAAGGTGTCTGAGTGGAGATCAATGTCACAGCCGCCGTCGGGCACCGGGGGGGAGTCATGCTGCCCCCAGCCATGGTGCTGACACCTTTAGCTTCCCTGCCACAAGGGGCACCTG
The DNA here is from genome assembly GCF_000327345.1 of Myotis davidii. Taxonomy (NCBI): domain Eukaryota; kingdom Metazoa; phylum Chordata; class Mammalia; order Chiroptera; family Vespertilionidae; genus Myotis; species Myotis davidii. The sequence goes on along the minus strand of NW_006294590.1, from coordinate 2,340,385 downwards.
GCATTGCTGGCGAAGCTCTGATCCCAGAGTGAGCTCCGCGGGTGCCTTTGGCCCTGAGCCTGTGGGGTCTTGTGTTACGAAAATCAGTGATTCTCTGATCATCAGAATCCTGCGTCCTCAGGAGGAAGACCAAGAGCTCTTTCTGTTTGGAAACACGGAGGCTGCCGAGAAGCCCCCGGGGAACTTCCCAGGCGGCTGCCATCTCCGCACCTACCTGCTGGGAGGCGGAGGCGACCTGTGGGAGGCCGGCCACCGGGCTCTGCTGCTGCACGACCTGAGGGAGCTTGGCCACCTGGGACAGAACGAGAAGAGCCACGCGCAGAGTTCAGAGCGTACGCACAGAAAGGTGCCCCTTCTTCCCTTCTCCGTTATTAATTTCAAAAAACCAGGTGACGGGAAAGAGCCTTCCCCAAGGGGGCTCGCCTGGCCCGAGAGAAGACCTCACGCTGCGTGCTGACCCGTCCTGGCCTGCAGCCCATGTCACCTGGTCTCGCACTTTCTAAGAGGACAAAGGAGGGAGTGACACCGTCTAGCCGTTCACGGGTCTCAGAGCCCCTTCCTGAAGTCTGGGCGACACTCCAGGTTGGGAGGGGGGCCCACAGGTGAAGTGACTCAGGCCAAGGAAGCGGTGTGGCCCCTCCCTGTCCTGGCACCTGCGGCCCCTGCGATCCAGCGCGTGCACTGGCTCCTGCTCACCTGGATCTGGGTCTGCACCTGCTGCGTCGCGGCCAGCTTCTGCGCCTGGGAGATGGGTGTGCTGAGAAACTGGGTTTTCAGGGCTGGCTGGGCGGCGTAGGCGACCTTCTGTGGCTGGCCCTGCGCAATCTGCTGAGCGGTGATCTGAAGAGACGCCCGGGTTAGAGCCACGAGGCCCCCCCCAACTGCAGCCCCGGCCTCTAGCCTCTCCCGAGTCCCCCGCCCCAGGTCAGCCTACTGAGGAGGGGTTTGCTTTGGGGCCTCAATCAGTTCAGTGCTGCCTCCCCCAGACGTCCGAGTCAGACACTGATAGGCCTCCTTCGCGTTGGGATGTCTCCCCCTCCCCCCTCGAGCACACACAGGACCAGGTCCCCGCCTGGATCCTCGGTTCTGTGCACTAGCGCCTAGGTGGGCACACACTATGACCTACATCTGCTTCCCCAAACCCTGTGGCCCTTATTAGCCATGCAGCCCACAGCCCGAGTCCTCACTATTCCCCAAAAGCCCGCAGTGAACACAGCTCCCCATCTCATACCCCCCTCCCGCCCGGGGCCTTAGAGCAGCACCAACATCCAGGCCACCCTCTGTGCAGCCCAAATGCACGTCCTTGGGGTCCCCTGTGTGGGTGTCAGGCAGCGAGGCAGGGCCCATTCGGACCCCGTCCTCTGCGCCCTGTGCCTAGTGGCAAGGCCCGGCTCAGCAGACAGGGTGACCCCAGAGCCCGCAGGAGCCCGTACCTTCTGCTGGACGGCGGCCGGGCCTGGGGCGGCCTGCGGCTGGATGGCCTTCTGCTGCTGCACAGCCTGCTGCTTGAGCTTCAGCAGCTGCTGCACGTGCACGGGCTGGGCCACCACGGTCTGTCCTGCGAACACCATCGAGTGGGTGAGTCAGGCGCGGAGGCAGGCTCGCCCTGCGTCCCCGCGCTTCCCTGAGTCACTGCCTGCTACAGAGAACGGCACCCTGACCCTGCAAGACAGACAGGCACCTCCTACACACACCGAGATGCTCTTCGGCCACCAGGACACTCAGAGCAGCGACTGTCAACTTTCCCACCTCCTGGCACACCAACAACACTGCTCACCGAACTGACAGAAAAATAGGTAGTTTTGGTTGCTTCACAGCGAGGGCTATTACTGTTGGTTGTCAGTTTTTTACTTGACAATCTAAGGCAGGGTGGGGAACGTCCAGCCCTCAGACCAGATGAGGCCGTGAAATCATTGGTCTGGCCCTGCCAAGGCCTGAGGGGTGAGTTAGTGAAATGTCTGACCAGATGTAGCAGGCTCACGTGTAAGCTGACAGTCTGGCCTGTGAACAATGCTGACGTACCCAATGCCCTGGGCAGAGCCAGGCTCCCAGCCCTGCTCTGGGGGGAGGAGGTCAGTGCCCGATACATGACCAGTTACTGCCGGTTGGAGCATCCCTGGGGCACAGCAGCTGGCAATCGCTGAGATAAACGGGTGGGAAGTTCCCAATGTTCACGGTTAAATCGAGGGTCAGAGCTTGTACTCGGGCAACGCGGCGAGGCTGCCCCTCGCGTGCACCACGGCCCTCAGCACGCCGTGTGGCGAGGGAGCCAGCCCCTCCCGGCCCCGCGGACGTGGGCAGGCACCTGTGGCTTTCTGCGGCTGCCCGATGGCCACACTGATCCCAGCAACGTTCATGGGCAGGGTCGTGACGCCTGGCGAGGAGACCACGGCCGCGGGCACGGACACCACCGGAGGCTTCGCCAGGGCCCCTGGTTTTTTACCTGGGCCGGAGGGGGCGCCTGTGCCTGCATCTGGCCTTGCGCCTGCAGCTGCGACGTGGGGACCCGCGTCTAAACAGAAAGAGGGGCCCAGAGGTTCAGCCACCTGTGTGTCTGCAAACATCGCCCACAGGAGGCCACGTGGCGAGACGTGGACGGGCCGCAGGGTGGGAAGTGGCAGCCAGCGAACGGCTAGCATCTCCCTGGAGGCCGACCTACGCTGTCCAACCATCACCAGCACGCGGGACCCAAAGCTCATCAGTCACACGGCGTCCTGACCCTGCAAGGGCACCTCCTGTCCTTCAAGCCGCCCAACTGCGCTGTGCCCCACAGGCCCTCTCGTTCCTAGTCCTAACGATCACCCCTGAAGCCAACTTCCTAACACACTGTGTTCAAGCCCCTTCTTGTCACGTGAACACGGGTGGAACTACACGTGTCTGCGGGCTTTACCCGCTCTGTCCCGTCTGGCAGAGCTGAGCCAGAGAGCAGGTGACTCCCTGGGATTTGGGCAGGCGACCTCACCTACCGGCTTCAGGTTCTGTACGTGCGAAGTGGGGTAACATTAAAACACCCCCTCCTGCCTGAGCACCCATCAGGGGGCAGGTGCCACCTCGGGCAGGTGATGCCAGCTACACCCGTGCCAGGATGGGGTCTCTAAGCCGGCCACCTGGCCTGACCGGAGGGCCTGCATCGACACGGCGGAACGTGAAGGACCTCCCGACTTCCCGTCTCTCGGGGCTTCCCAGGTGCTGAGCCGTCCTCAGAGCAGCCGAACCTGCTCCTCCCCGGCTCCTCCCCACAGGCCCCACAGCACGGCGACCCCTCCCGCATGCCCGTGTGCCATCCCCGACGTCGACCCTGCCCTCCCGCCAGGTCGAGCTTCTGCCCTCCTTCCTCCCCCGAGCGCTCAGCCACGAGCTGTGACACTTCCGTTCCAGGAAATACAATCACTTAAATGCTCCCCAGGGGCCGTTTCATCCTCTCCAAGGAGAACAGGATCTTGGGGGGAAAGCGCACCTACTCGACTCCCAAGTCCACCACCACACCTGCGTCCACACAGCAGGAGCCGCGCAGGAGCGTGGGAAAACCAACGCCTCAGGGGAACTTACGAGCCGGGCCACCTGGAGGTTGGCCACGGTGGTGCCCGTGAGCAGGGCCCCAGGCCGCGAGGCGGTGACGGTGGCGGGTGGGGCCTGTGGCGGGGGGGCCTGCTGGGGCAGCTGCAGCTTCTGCTTCTGCATTTTGATCAGGTGTTCCTAAAACCAGACGGAGCGGCTTTTCAGCAACGCCAGCAGCACCACGTGCACACCCTGACCGACACGGCCAGCTGAGCCTCCCATGCTGCAGCGACACCGCGGGCGGCCATGAGCTGGCACGTGGCTGGAGCGACCAGGAATGGATGGCCTGTCTGGCTGCACTCTGATTCCCTGGGAGGCGCCTGTGCCCTCAGGAGGAAGCTGGGTGCAGGCCGCTGTCCCTGTGAACGGGGAAGGGACAGGCGCAGGGTGACGGACTGGGCAGGCCCGACAGCCGGCGGGAATTTTTATTTCACGTTCTTTGGTTGCTGCTTATACCTGGTCTTAGTGCTCTTCCAGTTACGGCAGGAAGGTCATGTTTCCTTTAAGAGGAATGTGTTCACAGCCATGTCAGCACGGTGTGCAGCCTGGCAACGCTCGGGCATCGCCTGTGAGACCCGAGGCTGCACGGAGCTGCCCGCCCAGAGCCTGCCCAGCACACAGCACAGAGCACAGCAGGCGGGAGGCGCCTCCAGAGGCTGCCAACAAGCTATTTCTGAAGACAACACTCACCGCCCGCCTGCAGACGAGGTGCGTTTATGCACAAAACACCTGAGCTACGCCACGTCACGGCGCCACCCACGGGCCCGTGGTTCCCCGGAGGGCTCACCGGGGTCAGCTTGCTGACAGCTTTGATCTGTGCGGGCGACTGGGCCTGGCCCTGGAGCTGCGGGACCTGCGCCTGGGAGGGCGGTGGAGGCGGCGGCGGCGGCTGCTGCTGCTGCTGCTGCTGCTGCCGGAGGAGCTGGAAGTGTGCGGGCGTGAGGGTCTTCCCCGGGAGCTGCACGCCTGTGGCTGGAGAAGTTGTTTCATTAGCGGACACTGCTCCCTCCCCGACAACACACGGAGGCCGAGTCCTGCCTCTCAGGGGGGACGGGAACCGGAAACCCACCGCCTTTACCTTGGGACACCTGCGTCACCAAAGACCGGGCTGGGGCCTGCACGGCAGCCAGGCTGGTGGTGACCACGGCCGAGGCCGTCACGGAGGTGACCGCACGAACGCCCTGCGTCGGCGCCAGGGACACCAGGTCAGACGTGGCCGGGGAGCCCACTGCTCGGGGCTGGGTGTGGACCACCTGGGCCGGTGTCGAGCCTCCGGAGCTCTGGAAAGGCAACACGAGGGCCCGTCAGGGGACTGCTCTCTCCATCACTGGGTGGAAAGGGCACCAACTAAATCCATGGCCATCCTGGAGGTGCTGAGCCTCCGGGAGACGCCCTTGCACACTCAGCGCTGTCCTGAGCTACAGCAGGTTGCTCTGCACCTCCCTCAGTGGTCGGCAAGTCCCTCGCGGTATTTCCAAAGGAGACAGAGCCGGGGCTCCTGTGGTCCCCTCGGCCCCTGGCTTCCCCACAAGAGGGAGAGGTGAGCTGCTGGCCTCCAGAGACCCTGCCCCAGCCTAGGCCAGCAGAGCCCCGTGCAAGCACCGTGGGCTTCAGCCATGTTTGATCCCCACATCACAGGAAGCGGTGCTCAAAAATGCATCGTGGATGAATTACTTTATCTTTTAAAATACCACAGGTCCGCCCTCGCCAGTGTGGCTCAGTGGATAGAGCATAGGCCTATGGACTAAAGGTCCCAGGTTCAGTTCCAGTCAAGGGCACATGCCCAAGTTGCGGGATCGATCCCTAGTAGGGGGCGTGCAGGAAGCAGTTGATCAATGACTCTCATCATTGATGTTTCTCCCTCCCTCTCCCTTCCTCTCTAAAACCAACCAAAACATATTTAGGGGGCGGTTAATTGGGGGAAAAAGAGACGTATGTAAATCTTTAGACAATAGAAAATAAATATTGCTAAATAAATATATATGTGTGTATAATTATTATTAAAAACTGAACTGAACTAAAGCATCTCAGGTCCATGTTACTTTATGAAACTCAGCCAGCTCAATACGTTTCCCAACAAGCCAACGACTTGCACAGCGTCCTCGACTACTGACCCCCCAGGAGCAGGCAGCTCACCGTCAGGGCTCCAGGCGCCACGGGCGAGGCCAGGCGCTTGTTAATGGACTGGAAGGTGGCGGCAGGGACACCCGCGATGGTGTTCACGATCACGTTTCCGCTCACTGTGCCTGCAGAGAGAGGGTCTGTGGGGCAAGAGCACGCGAGACAAGTGAGTTCCCACTGACATTGCTGGCCCTTACCTGCTGGCATGCTTGTCCCCGTCACCGGCGTCTTGATGGCTCCGGCCTGCTGGAGAGAGACGTGACTTGCACAGGCACACGGCACACCCTCCCAAAGCTCCCATTCTGTCAGCATCAAATCCAAACTCTTGACCATGGCTCCTGGCCACACAGCCGACTCCAGCGCTGTCCCAGCCCCTCCCACACTCTGGTGTCCACCCCTCAGTGAGTGGTACTCCAGCCACGCGGACCCTGCTGGCCCCACAGCTGCCAGGCTCGGGCCTGTGCCTGCCAGTCTCCATTCCTTCCCGACTCCTGTCGCTCAGGCACAGCCCCTCCTGAGCACCCACCAGGGTTCTCCGGGTGCTGCCTGGCCGGAGGCCTGCCCACAGACAGAGTCCCTGGCACAGGAGCTCCTGAGTGCACTTCCTGAACGAATGAGGAGGCTGCCCAGGCACAAGCGAACCCCCACCCCCCGCAAAGGAAATCAGAGCAAAGGGGTTGGTTCTGCAGACACCCCAGGCCTGGCTGACAGTGCAGAGCAGCTGAGCCTCCATCCACTCCTGGGTCTCGTCCCACTGTGAGCTCAGCGTGGCCACATGGGCACCAGAGGGAGGGCACACGCCAGGGCGGGACGGTGCCAGCGTACGGCCTGTGAGATCACCAGCCCACTTTTCTTTCCTTCTTTTGTGCATTTTACCCCTTTTCTCTGACAGGCACTGAGGGTTCACGCGTGCACATGCTTTGAGGAAAACTACCAAGTCAGAAGAGAAGTTTGCAAACTGGCAAACAGTGTCTGCTCTGCAAGTTCATGGGGAGGAAGGGCGACTTCCTCAGTTAGGCTCACACATCCTCTCTGACTCCGAGGCTCCTGCACCACTGAGCTCTCCCAGCACAGGAGCCCTGCAGGAGACACCCGTCTCCCCGACAGGAAGGCGCCTGCTGCTCTGGGCGCTGCAGGAACCTCAGGCGCTTGAGGGCAGGGAGGGCCTTCTCACCAGCACGGCGGCACTGCCCACCGTAGTGATCGCAGGGGGTGCCTTCTGTGGGGGCTGCACAGGCTGTGCTGGAGGCTGCGCCTGGGCCGGGGGCTGCACGGCGGGCGGCCCCGAGGGCTGCTGGCTGCCGGCGGCCGCTGGGGGCTGGGGCAGAGGTGGTGGTTTGCTGTGCCTTCTGCTGGTCGGCCAACGCCTGCAGGGCAGGAAGAAAGGAGATGGAGCACTGGGGCTTCGACTGCCTGATGGTCGCTGCCCCGTGTGCCCAGGCCCCACACCTTCTTCTCTTTGGCGATTCGCTCGGCACGGAGAGACGCAACCTGGATAGGAGGCAGGGGCTTGTCGTAGTTGATGCCACTAAAGACAAGAGAAGAAATAAAAATAAGCCGCAAGTTCTGAAGCACAAATATTCCTGAAACCCACAGCCCATTCTTAAAGCTGCCGGGTGCTGGAGGAGGCTCCCACCCAGCCCAGAGGCGGGGTGTGGGGCGGACCAGCCTGGGAAGGAGAAAGGCTGCCCGTCACCCCCGCCCACGGTCGGTCCCCTCCAGGCCCGACAACAGATGCCCAGGCCTCCAGCTGCATGAGCACTGCGCCCCCACCCCGGGCACAGCGCCCGGCCAGCAAGCCCCAGGGCTACAGGTGCCGCAGGTCTCCTCACCCCCTCACAGACCCCTGCTCCCGGGGCTCCTGCGTCCTCCCCCACATTGTCACCTACAGGCCGCCTTGATCCAAAGCAAGTACGTGCACCCACAGCTGGGCACGTTTTTACAGAAGAGCCAGCACAATGTTTGCAGGGCAGGGGTGAGGCGGAGAGGAGAGTCCCCCGTCCCGCTGCTGTGCCCTCTGCCAGGCCGGCAGGCAGGACGCCGCCTCCACACCCTCCTGTGCGAACAAGGATCTCCCTGGACGAGCCCCTGCCGGGCCTGCCATTTGCTAACAGCTCAGTAAACTGACGGCCTGTCAGAGGACTGGGAGGTACCGTCTCAGAGGGAAAGCACGTCACAACAGTACCTTTCTGCCAGCACGGACGCGTGCTTGGGGTTTTTCTGGAAGGGGTTCATGCCAAGCCTGCAGCAGAGACGGAGACAAGTCACCGCGTGAAGGAAAAAGGAGACACGCAGCACAAACGATAGGACGAGCCTCCCGCCCTGGCCCCGGCCGCCGCGTGCAGGGAGCGTGGGCCTACAGGGGCTTGATGGGGGGGCTCCTCTTGCCGGCGGTCATCTTCATCAGGTCGAAGTGGCTCGTGTACAGCTGGGTGTGCGTGGCGTTCTCGTCCTGGGCGTAAATCTGGCCCGTGCGCAGAGGACGGTTGTTCTTGCTCTGGAACAAAATGGTCGGTTAGACCGCGACCCTGGGACGGGGCTCACTGACTGGGAGGCCTCAGGTGAGGCCGTGATTAAACCCCTTCTTCCTGGGACAGCACACACAACAGCAAGGGCACAGCGGCCGGCACCTGCCGCCCGCCCACACCTCCTCGGTCTGTGCCAGGCCTTTCCACACGTCCCTGAGTGAGCCGCCCGATCAGCAGCTGCAGACAGAGAGCCGCTGGCCCAGCGCTTGAGGCCACAGACAGGGATGAAGCCAGCACCTTCCCCAGCAGCCTGACCTTCCCTGGGGCCTCTGCCCACAGCGAGCTGTGAGGGGGCGGACATTCCTGCCGCCAGGCTTTTCTCGGGGACTTGGCACTGCTGGTGCCTGGTGACGCTGCCTTCCTGAGTCCCACAGCGACACCAAGTGCCTGCCGGCTCCCAAGTCACCCGTGCCCGCCCAGCGCTGACTCCCCGGTTCCTGGCGACGGACGCCAAGGACCCAGCTGTCCGACGACCGCAGCAGCGTGATGCTCGGTCCGTGTGGACCTGAGGCCTGGAGTCACCAAACCAGCCCAGCGGCCAAGTCAGGGAAAGCACAGACCAGGCTTCACAGGAGCTACCGCGCACGCGACGCTCCGCTTGCTGACCTGAGGCGGCAGGACCTGGCGCCCGGAGCCACACAGCACCTTCCAAGGACCAAGCAGCACGGTGCCCAGACCGCCAGCCTCAGGCCCCGTCCCCTGGCGGAGCCCCTGTGCCCTGTGCCAATGGCCCCGGTCTCACCTTGCCCTCCTCCCTGGGGATGAGCACGCTCTCATAGCGGCTGCGGCACTGCTTGGAGGAGCGGTAGGTGCGGCTGCAGGAGTTGACGACGTCGCTGACCAGGTCCCAGTTGGGCGTGTGGGCCGGGGACACGATGGCGAGGCTCAGAGGCAGCTCCAGCAACTGCTTCACGGCCTAGAGGGCCAGGCGGGCATGGTCAGCACAAGGAGGCGGGGAATCCCCCCGCGTGGGCAGGGCGTGGACGGACACATGGGAAGGGGCGCGGATGGACACGTGTGGAAGGGGCGCGGACGGACACGTGGGCAGGGCGCGGATGGACACGTGGGAAGGGGCCGGG
>NW_006294590.1:2314402-2330710 GCF_000327345.1 Myotis davidii | reverse complement strand
CCTGCCTCCCTGCCCACTGGCCTGCACGCCAGGCTCCTCTGCTCGGGACACGACGCGGCGCGAGGGGAGCACGGCCCACGGGGCACACCTGAGGGGTCCGTCCTGTGCCGCCGGCGCTCCTTTCTCACGTACACGGGGGGCAGCTTGGACTCGGGGATGGGCGTGGTCTCGTACATGAGACACATGACCGAGTCAATGTAGATGTCGTTGTCGTCCTGGGGCGGCGTGGGTGGGGTCCAGAGCTGCATGGAGAAGGGAGAGGCGTTAGCTGGCGACTCGAGGAAGGCAGCCACCCATAGGGGACGGGGACGAGGCACGCACCGGCATGACTTCCGTCTGCCCGTCCGCTCCTTCGTAGATGTATTCCTGCGGGAGACAGAGGGGAGCTTTCAGTGTGAGTCTGCTTCACGCTGCTAGCACCTTCGTCACCTCAGGGCCCTCACTACACCCCCAGGGAAAAGCAACATGGAACCGGAAACCGTGCAGCGGGCTGAGAGCACGCGTCTGTGTGGTGACGCGATGAGGGGGTTCGCACCGCGTTGTAGGCGTCCTCCCGGGTGTAGGTGAGCAGCTGCTCCTGCTCCTGCTCCTGCAGCGCCCGGGCCTCCTGCTCCTGCAGCGCCCGCAGGTTCTGGGCCTCCCAGGCGCTCACTGCAGTCAGCACGGCGTCCTGCTGGGAGACCACAGGCTCGGGCACAGCGTCCAGCACCGTCCCCACGGGGAACACACCTGCCCCCCAATCTGGTCTCACACTCAGACCCAGGACCTCTCTTCCCGGTCGCAGCCCCTCCACGCTGTGGTCGCCATTTCCCAGCACTTCCTCGGGCCCAGCACGGAACCTCTGTCAGGCACCATTGCTTCCCCCACTTGGAGCCGCCCGCACGGGGCCTCCCGGACCTGCATGGCAGCTGGTGTCGGCACTGGTGGGTTTGGGTTCATTCCTGCGATTCCTGGCAACTCACTTCCCTCCAAACCAAACGTAACCCCACAGACCTGAGCTGCTCGCGTGTGAAGATGGTCCCTACCTCACCGTTCCTCTCTTTTTCGTGATCGATGGAAGAATGGAACAGTTCCAGGTAATTCAAGGCATATTTTTCAATTGGGGTGAGCTGTTTCAAAACACATTTTTTTGGATAGTTAATTGCAGGCCAATAGGGTTAAGTTCCTTACAGCCCCCACCAATACGTCAATCAAAAAAGTGGTTGTGCCGTGGCCAGTTGGCTCAGTGGGTAGAGCACTGGCCCGAGGACTGAACGGCTGCAGGTTCAATTCCGGTCGCGGGCACATACCTCAGTTGGAAGTTTAATCCCCAGCCCTGGTAGGGGCATGTGGGAGGCAACCAATCAATGTGTCAATGTTTCTATCTCTATATATCTCACTCCATCAATGAAAAAAATATCCTTGGTGAGGATTAACAACAAAAGAGTGACTGTTCTCGGCCAAAGTGAACAAGAAACATTTATGAAAGGAATACATTTTTAAGACAATGACTTGTACAGAAAAACATGAAGTGAAAGCAAAGGAGAAAATGTCCAAACCTGTTCCATGAAGTCGGCCAACTCCTCCAGCTGCGAGGGCTCCTGGTCCCTCAAGCCGTCAGGGTCCGGTGACCCAGGCACGGCCTCCCCTGCGGGCTCCTGTGTGTCTCCCTCCAGACACTCGATGCTCTTCAGGGCCTGGGGAAGTGCATGCTGGGTCAGATGGTGCTGACAGAGCAAGCTTTTGTTTTTGTTAGTCCTCACCCGATTAGAGAGAGTGGGAGGGAGAGGGAGAGACAGAGAGAAACATCGATGTGAGAGACACATCGATTGGTTGCCTCCTGCATGCACCCTGACCAGGGCCCAGGCCAGGGAGGAGCCTGCAACCAAGGTACGTGGCCTTGACCAGAATCGAACCTGGGACTTTTTGGTCTACAGGCCAACACTCTATCCACTGAGCCAAACTGGCTAGGGCCGAACGGTTAATTTTTTAAAATGGATGAGGCATGTAAGCGTAACTAATGGACACGGACAGTAGGGGGGTGAGAGCATGAGTTGGGGGTTGCACGTGGGCGGGGAGAGTTCAATGGGGAAAAGGAGATATATGTAATACCTTCAACAATAAATTTTTAAAAAAATGGATGAGGTAGCAGCGAATCTCCTCACCAAGGAGGCGGGGGTGGGGTGCTTCCCAGCAGAGGCCCCTGCACAGCCAGGACCCGGGAGAGACCAGGCAGGAGCGGCCCCCGGAGTCGGAGAACACAGAGCGGCTCCGCACCCAGGACCCGAGCAGGCTCTGTCCTCACCTCGATGAAAGGCCGTGCGATCTTGGGTGCGATGGTCTCCGTGACAGTGGGCTCCTGGGGAAGGACCACAAACTCCTCGGCCGTCACGGGGAAGACAGGCTCCTCCAGGGGAACGCACACCTCAAACAGCTCCTGGATGGTGCGCTGAGCACAGACACGCATGTTACCCCCGCGAGAGGGCTGGCTCTCGCCCCCCCCCGAGCTCGGGCGTGCTGCCGGGGAACCGCAGAGCACGCCTCACTGGAGTCCCCAGAGCCACGCACCCTGTGCCACGTGGAAGCCCTTCTGTGGCCCCACGAACGGGGTACCTGTGTCAGGAACGCCATGGAGTAGTCGTTTCCCTGAGCAGCCACTTCTCGGATCAGATCCTTGGTTCCATTCTTCAAAAGTTTCTCTTCAATGCAATTGGCACTCACAAGCCTACAGACAAAACAAGACCCACAGAGGCAGCTCAGTCCTGAAGCCCGGGCCCCAGGAGCAGCCGGCGCAGAGGCCACCTGAAGAGCACGCCCGCAGGGGGCGCCGCAGGCTTCGGAAGCGCACGCATCAGCGCTCCACGGGCTCCGTGCGACCTGCCCTCAGTGGCGGTCAAAGGCCTCAGGCCCACTGTGACTCCCCATCTCGTCTGGCCACGTCCCCACCCCACCAGCTTCCGCCTGGAGCCGCCCTGTTCCGCCGTGTGGCGAGTGCCCATCTTCAGTGCAGCAACCTAGGGGCGAGGCAGCCTGCGCTCTGCCCGGGGCCAGCACCGGGACCATGGCCGGAAGTGGCAGGATTTCACGCCAAGTGGCACAGCAAGTGCTCAGCACACACGGCACGAAGAGCAACAGAACGCAGACCGAGCAGAGCACTGCCCTCCTCATCGCACCTGTCAGGGAGTGGAAGTTCTCTGAACATCCGATTTGCCCGAACACACACTTGGTAACAGCGGAAACACCCTGAAGCCTCCCTCCTCTGAAGGTGCAGGCTCCAGAAGAGGCACCACACACAGTGAGTCAGCAAGCTCCGTGCACAACATTGGTCCCCGCGCCACGCGCACCCTCCCCCCACCAGGCGTCACTCGCCGGGAAGAAGGTCCAACAGCCGGGGTTCCCGCTGCCTGAGGGAGAGAGGACCCGCCGGAGCTGCTCCGTGACCTGCAGGGCACCCGCAGTGCCCCCCCCCACCCCCCGGCCTCACCTGTACACATGCACGTCCTTGCGCCTCCCGATCCTGTCGCACCAGTTCTGGGCCCGGGCGTCCAGCACCGGGTTCAGGTCGTGGTCGTAGAACACCACCGCGTCGGCCTCCATCAGGCTCACCCCTGACGAGCGGCTGCGCGTGGAGAGGATGACACAGAAGATGCGCCTGTCTCTGTTGAAGCTCTTCACCAGCTCCTGTGATGGAACAAAACCTCACTCAGGACTCCAGCACACGGGGGAACGCTGACCTCTCTCCACCAGACGTCTGGCCCTTTGTACACGTGCGTCCTGGCTCACCAGGCCTCCATACACAATTTAAATCTCACAGGTCGTCACAGGAGGCCGCCAGGCTCCAGGCGACAAGTGCTGTCAGCACAATCGGTAGGCCCCACAGGAGAACGGAGCCTTCCTGGGGAGGGATGTGCGCTTTTTCGTGTGCCCCCAGGCAATGCCAGGGCACCTTACAGCAAAGGCCCCTGGAGTAAGGCTGAGGGAGCGGCAACAGCCTGAGAGGCGCCTCCACCACTCGGGCCGGCACCGGACGGCTTCCCTGGACACAGCTCCTCTGCAGTTAGTGCGGCGCCAGATCAGACCAGAGCAGGCAAACAACCCTCCTCCTTCAGGATAGCCCAGCCCCGCCAGCACGGCTCAGTGGTTAAGTGTCCACCCAGGAACCAAGCGATCACCGGTTCAATCCCGGTCAGGGCACTTGCCCAGGTGGCAGGCTCGATCCCCAGGAGGGGAAGGCAGGAGGCAGCCAGTCCATGATGTTTCTCTCATCGATGTTTCTATCTCTCTCCCTTCCTTTCTCTAAAAACCAATAAAAATATATTTTTTCAAAAAAGGGATTCTCCATACAATGTGTTACTCCACTACCAAGGAAACCTGTCAGTGAGCTCGGGGTGTGCAGCACGAGGTGCTGATGCTACAGAACGTGACGCGGCAGCGGACGCACGGGCCAGCAGCTGGCCTCTGCTCTCGGGAACATCGGCGCACGCTGACCTGCTCCCAGGGCCGGGGACGGCTCGGGACGCGACAGCCCGGGTAGGGGCGGGTTAAGCACTTCTACAGGAAACAGCTGCGCACTCCAGCCGTCAGGAGGGGGTGCTGGGAGGGAGCGACCACGTCGAGGGTCACACGCACCGTGAGTGGCCGGGAAGCTGCAGCACTCAGGCCTGGCAGCACTGCTCTGACAAGTGACCATGGCAGGTGGCTGCCCAGGCACTTCTTTAAGGTAAAGCCGTCGGGCGGTTTCCTGTTCCCACCAGGGCTGCCTCCTGAAGGGCACAGTCCTGCCCTGCAGGGAGCACATGTCACAGACCTGACTGCGGCACTGGGACGCCGGTGCGAGTCCCGAGTGGAAAAGTATGGAGAGATGGGGCTGAAAAGACTCTCGAGTTCCAGGACCCAGAGATGTCACGCCTCCCTCTGTTCGGAGGGGGGGACAGCACCGAACATGCATGGACCCGAGCGTCCGCCTGACCTGCTGCTGCTCGCTGTTGGCGTTCTCGTCGATGCGGATGTAGGTGACGAAGTGGAAGTCCAGGAACATCTCCAAGATGTCCAGCATGAGGACCATCTGCGACATGATCAGCACCCGGCGTCGTTCCAATTGCAGCTTCTTCAGCAGCATCGCCAGGGCCTCCAGCTTTCCTACGGGGGAGCAACGCTGAGTGTCTGCCCCCAGAGCCCGGGTGCGACGCGTGAGCGTGTCCTCTCCTACCTGAGTCCAGCTGGACCAGCCTCAGCTCGGGGAACTGCAGCGAGCGCGGGGCGGTCACCCGCTGCAGCTGCGGGGCGTAGGGTGCCGCGTGCTCCTGCAGGCGGTGCCGGAAGATCCTCATCCTGTGGCTGTAGAGGGCAGGCGGCCGCGACACCCACAGGGTTGGGGGCGAGGCCACCACCGACGGGACCACACAGGCCACCCTGAGGAGCAGGAAGCACGTTGTCACGGGCAGCACTTGGCAGCTCTGACCTCAGTCACCATGGAGACAAGCCAGCTGCCCACACTGTCCCAGCAACCATGGGCACAGGCCCGACAGCCCTGGCCGATGAGTGCCACCCAGGGAGAAACAGCAGGGCAAGGCCCCCCAGGCTCCCAGCACGGACACTCACAGCCCATCCCCTGCGAAGGGCAAGTCTTTTGATGGGAACTTTGGGACATGGGGCTCTGTCTCCTGGACGGGGTGGGGGAAGAATGAACGCTGAGCTGCTACAGCCCCTGTGCCACCAGGAGGGGCAGCCCGGGAGGAAGGGCCGGTCTCAAGGCCGACCTGACACCCATCGCCCGGCCTCTGGACGCACCTGCACCAGAAAGCCCTTCCTCGGGTGGTCAGCTCAGGTCGGTGTCCATTACTTGCTGCCACTGCAGCAAACCAGAGCCACCCACCATCCAAACACCGACCAGGAAGACCGAGGAACTAAGGAGACGGAGGGACGTCCCACCTTCCTAGACAGACAGAGTCCCTGTGCCGGGGGCGCTCTCCCAGCTTGATTAGAGGCTCCACACCAGCACAGTCAGAACCCCAGCAAGTCGTTTCGTGGCTACCGACCAGCTGATTTTAAAGTTTATCTGGAGGCAAAAGACCATCACAGCCACACAACATGGAGAGGACTGAGCCTGAGGACGCCACACGGCCCCCAAGGCAGACGACGGAGTGGCAGACATCCAGACAGTGGTGCTGATGAGAGACCAGACAGCAGGCCCTGGGGCGGGGTAGAGAGCGCAGGAGCAGACCTCCTTGTTCTAGTCGCCTGACCCCCGACAGAGGCCCAGGACGACCAAACCACAGACACCACTGCAGGGAAGGCCCAGACGCCGGGCTCACCCTCACACATGCTGACTCGGGGCCACAGAGCTGAGTGTGAGCTGCACAACAACCTCCGGGAAGACAGCTCACAAGGAACCTGGGTGACCCTGGTGTGGTGACAACTTTTCTAGACACAACACCAAAGACGTGACCCATGAGAGGAAAGACTGACCAGCCGACTCCACTGAAACGAAAGACTCCTGTTCTGCAAAGGACGCTGTCAGGAGAGCCCGAAGGGAAGCCACGGACTGGGACACGTGTGCAAAGGACACACCTACTGAAGGACCATTGTCCACACGTACAACGAGCTCTCAACACTCAACAGAACGAAGGCGACCTGATTAAAAACGCACCGAAGGCCTGAGCAGACACTCACCACAGACACATGCAAAGGAGCCACCGAGAGACACTCCACTTCCTGCGCCCCCCACGCAGACGCCGCCCAGCCTGGAGGCGGCACCAGGACCCGCACTCCCTGCTGGGGAGCAAGGGGCCGCCACTAAGACTGTTTCTTACAGAACTAGGCAGTCTCACCACACGGTCCCCCATCACGCTCCTAGCTTTTTGCCCGAAAGAGCTGAAAACCCATATCCACGTGGAAACCTGCACACAGATGGTGACTGCGTGGTCGTAGTTCCTGAACTTGGAAACAACCCAGATGTCCTTCAGCCGGTAATGGATCAAGAACACTGGTCCATCCGGACAACGGAGGACGCGTCAGCTGACAAGAAATGAGCTATCAGCCAAGACAAGACAGGGAGGAACCTTCAATGCACACTCACACCTGGAAGAACCCCATGGAAACAGAAGCCCAGGGGCTGGCACGGCAGGGGGGGGGGGGGGGGGGGGGGGCGAGGTGAGCACCAGGCCCTTCCCGCAGGGAAACCACCTCACCTGTCGATAAGATCCTGGAGGGACTCTTGACGTTGAGTCAGCGTCAAAATCAGGTCCCTGTGACGGTTTGAAGGTGACGTGCAGACACTCGCTGGCCGGGCCCCCTTCCCATGCCTGCTCCCCAGAGCCCCGGGCCCCAAGCCCCGTTCTCCGCAGGCCAGGGAACAAGCCGCCAGCAGGTCTGCCCCGTAGATGGGGGCGCGGGAGCAGCGCCGCTCATTGACAGAGTGGACCTGGTCCAGCCGCTCTCTCAGGAGCCGGGCCTTGTCCTCCTGCGTCAGAAAGCGATGGGAACGGCCCGTGAGAAACCCCACCCTGCGGGGCCCTGGGCAGGGCCTGCCCCCAGAGCACCCCAGAGGAGAAAAGCAGTTTCTCGAGACAGCATTTCCCACATCACAAGAATATAAACTACGTGAAAGGAGACGTTTGCCATCATAAAGACAGTTTCATTCCTTCTGTTAGGAAAGCGTTTTAAATTGAAAGGTACGTAACCCAGCCACGCCCTCCGAAGGCCCCACACGCCCGGGGAGGTGCTCAGTACCTGGGTAGGCCCCCCGATGGGAGACGCTGGTTTGGGGGCCAGGCCGGATTCTCCCACAGTCAGGGGGTTGACCGCCACTCGACCAGGCACACCAACTGCAAATCAAAACCAAGGGTGGAAACAGCTCCGGACGCTGCGCACCACCTGCCCCCAGCGCGCCCTCAGATCAGTGCTGCCTCTCCCTGCACATTCACGCCTGCATTGGTCAGAACCCATGAGGCACCCTGCCCTCTGGCCACATTCTGAGCGAGCGCCAGCCTGTCTCCTCCCGTGGCGAATGCCTATGCGCCATCCTCACGGCCCGCATGCCGGCACACCAGCCACCAGGGCCCTGGCCCTTTCTCAGCATCAACCTGTCTGCCCTCAGGCCAGGAGTCAGCTGCCCTCCAGACCAGCACAAAGCCACCCCCAAACGGTCAGGGCTGCTGCTGGCCCTGACACGTGCGCTCGGGGACGGCTCCAGGAGCCCGGTTAGGGGGCACTGGGGAGCGTCATGGTGATTCGGCAGGAGCGGGTCCAGGGAGCAAGAGGGCCCTGGCGGGAAGCAGGCTGTGGACCAGGCAAGAGGCAGCATTATCTGTCTCACACCGAGGACCCTGCCTCGTGGTCTGTCCCAGGGAAGTCCTAGCACCAGAACCAACATCTACAGTGAGTGGAGGCTGGTGAGTGTCAACCAGTCACTCTGAGAGCCAACAACAAAGGAGACCCAGTGGACACTGGTGTCCGTGGAAATCGGACACGGCCACGGTGGGACCTTCAGGTTCTGAGGCCCCACGGCCAGAATCCTCAAGGCCTCCCATTACCTGCGAGGGAGAGAGCCAGAGGCAGCCTCACAGCCAGTCTTCCCCCTGCTCAGAGCACTCTACCTGGTGGGGCCACGGGAGCGGGGCCGGGGCCGCTGGTCGGGGGCTTGCTTCCCAGGGCGCTCAGGGCACCCGCCTGAGACACGGTCTGCATCACCATGGGGCCTGGCGGTCGCAGGTAGGACTGCCCGGGGGCGGACACGATCTGAAGGACGCTGCCTGCAATCACACGGTGCCAGGGCCATCAGTCACGCCCGCTCCAAGGGTGCAGACACAGGCCACGAACCTAATCTCCAAAACCACACTTGCCCCCACATGGCAATGCAAAGTTCAGTTACTTGTAGAAAAAGGAAAACACTTTATTCACAACGAATGTAACTCTAAGAAGCAGCTCAGCTGGTGTGGCTCAGGGGTTGAGCGTGGACCTGTGAACCAGGAGGTCACAGTTTGATTCCAGGTCAGGGCACATGCCCGGTTCCAGGCTCGATGCCTAGTAGGGTTGTGCAGGAGGTAGCCAATCGGTGATTCTCTCATCATGGACGTTTCTCTCTCTCTCCCTTCCTCTGAAATCAATAAATAGTAAAAAAAAAAAAAAGGAAACAATGTCGCTTTTCTTAATGTCACAAGGAAGCTCATCGATTCCTAGAAATTCCTAGGAATTCGGGGCAGTGCAAGGGGCACTTGCTCAGGGTCGGTCACGTCGGGTGAGGCCCGAGTCCCAGGGAAGGTGCCAGCTGCCTGACCACAGGTTGGCGCTGGCCGACCCGCCAGCGGATGAAGAAAAGGCTGGCGTGTGTTAAGTGCAAACGCTGTGGCTCTGCTTACGGAGCCGGCACGCAGCCTCGGTGTGACCGAGTCTCTCCCCATCTGCTCCGCAGGAACCTGCCACGTCCCACAGCAACTACAGCCCCAGGGATGGCCTCGCCCCTTCGACCAAAACCTGGAGCAGCAGGAAATTAGACCAATTGAATGTCTCTTCGCTGCAGGCTTCCTAGGGGCCTCTGCTCTGCCAACTGTGCCTCTCCAGTGACCTTCACAACCGCGTCCCAGACACGTGCGGGCAGGGCTGCTGAGGACACCACCCCTGAACCCAAACCCACAACTGAGGGGGACACACGTGACTGAGCTGCTGCCCCGTGGTCACTCAGGACTAGCCGGAGCACGCACCCTCCTTTCTTCCAGCAGCAGCCGCTCCACAGACACATCGCCCTCGGCCACAGGCGGGAGCTCTGGCCTGGAGCTACCTGCAACCTGAGGGCACAGCTGCAGGCCTTGGCCTTTTAGGACAATTCACACTTCACAGTCAAATCAGAAGCGGCAAGTGTTTCTATTCTGATTTTAAAAATAGGAAACTTTTATCAAAGGGTAGATTTTTTATAGATTTCAGAGAGGAAGGGAGAGAGAGATAGAAACATCAATGATGACAGAGAATCATGGATCGGCTGCCTCCTGCACGCCCCACACTGGGGATGGAGCCTGCAACCTGGGCCTGTGCCCTGACCGGGAATCAATCGTGACCTCCTGGTTCCTAAGTTGACGCTTAACCACTGAGCCATGTCAGCTGGGCAAAGGGTAGGTTTTTTAAATGATTACCAAATACTGAGCCCGTGTCAACGACTGGGCAGCCAGGTACACACACATTACCCACTAGTCCTCCCAGCCCCTCGGGCCAGGCTCGCTGTGGTGTCCAGGGAGGCACTGTGCGGCGGGGCTCACCTTGCAGCTGCAGGGGCTGGCCGGCGGTGAGCTGCCGCAGCTGGCTGTGGGACAAGGTGAACTTGTTCCCTTGGAACTGCAGCGTCACCGGGGTCTCTGGCTGGGCCACGCGGCTCGGCGGTCCTGCGAGCGACGCCAGCTGTGCTATTTTGACCACCTCCCCGCCTGAGGGAACAGAGGGAAGGGGAAGGAAAGGTCTGTGCAAAGTTTTCGAATGTGCGGCTGTCACACAGAACGACCTCGGGCATAAACAGAAGAATCAGAAAAACAGTGATGACGCTTTCAGGAAAGAGCGATTTTAACAGGAAAGAGAAGACCCAGATAACATCAGATTTTAATGGTTAGCTCCTGCCATCGTAACTGGTGGACTGTACAACAGTACCCACACTGCGAGGGGCACCTTCCTTCCCTCCCCAGCCAGGGAGCAAGCAGCCACCGTCAGAGCAGAGCCCGTCCTGCAGCCTCGGGGCAGCCTCCGCTCAGAGACCCTCCCCAGCGGGAAGCCTCGTGCAGCTGAGCTCAGAGGGAGGCGTGACCCGCGCTCCCCCCGTCAGTACAGAACAAAAGCTCCCGTCGCAGGGACGTGGGGGCTGCACTGCAGTGTTTACTGTCAAGAAGCGCGAGGCGTCACGCTGCTTGTACCCTTTCTGTGGAAAACAAATTCGATGGAGTCACATGCACTTCATTCAAAGAGGCTGTGATTACACAGGACTAAAGGATTTTTTACCCAACGGTTGATATTTGAGTCTAAATGTTCCTCCTATGAAAACCCATTCAAGAATTATTAGTGATAAAAACCATTAGGAAAAGACAAGAAAAACACCCAGGAATCTTGTGCACAGAACCAAGATTAAGGACAGGAAGGCGAGAAAGGAGAGGCAGAGAGTGAGTCCCGTTAGCCCTCGAGGTCCACAGAGGTGAAGGCCACCGGACGGAAGGCGACCTGGTGGACGAGGCCCCAAGCACAGCCACAAAGCCCATCCCAGACCAAGAAACACGTCCTGCAGGCAGGGGGCCCAGCGGTGACTGCGGGCAGCAGACGAGAGGACTGCAGACCCAGCCCGAACGCGGGGTCCTCAGGACCCCACGCCCCCCTCCCTTCCCCGCCCCTCCAGAGGCCTCGGCACAGCCCGTCATCCCAGCGAGTGTCCGAGCAGCACCTGAGACCAGGCGGCTGTGCCAGGAAGGGCACCTTCCACAGCAGAGTGGACAGGGTCCGTGTGAAATTTGGAAATATGCCAATCTCACTGGTCACAATGAAAAAACTCTATTAAAATCTGGGGAATGTCTTGGGCGGGGGGAAAAAAATGGACACATATGTAATACCCTTTGGATTAAAAAAGTGCCCATATAAAAATAGCATAAGGTATCACAAAAACTCTATTAAAATCTATAATAAAAGCATAATATGCTAATTAGACCGGACATCCTTTCGGGCGAAGCCGGGGCTGCGAGGGCCGAGCCCCCAGGCCTCTAGTATTTAATAAAATTGAGATCTTAGTCATTAAATTATTAAATGTCTCGGTTGAGCAGTAATTCATCCCAGGTTTAAATCTGGTAACAGCGAGAGACGAAAAGGAAGTCCTGGTTTCAGAAACCGAACGCTAGGCCCATGGCTGTCCAGGAAGCGGCCGCTTTCATTTCCCTCCTTTGCTCCCCAGCTGATCTCGGCCCTGGGCCAAAGCCTGGCTCCCAGTGAGGGAGGCGCAGTCATCAGCATGAAGCTCAGAGCGAGTGCGGGAGGAAAGCAGAGCTGACGGACGGACGGGACGGGGTCAGGAGAAAAGGCAGAGGAAGGACAGGCCCTGGGCACCGGCCCTGAGATTTAGGGCCGGAAAGGACAGCAGGGCCACAGCACGGCAAAGGCAGCGCCGGCTTGGGGGGGACAGGAGTGGACAGAGAGGCTCTTCACACTGCTGGTCTGAGCACAGCTTCCTGGGAGCAGGGGCAGAGCCCCGGGAGAGGCGAGGCCACTTACTAGGCAGGCGCGCCTGGGCCTGCGAGGTGAGCAGCAGCCCCTGAGGCAGCGTGCTCTGCCCGGCCGGGTGCGAGGGGGCCTGGGGCTGGGGCTGGGACGGGCCCAGGGCGGAGGCCTGGGGCGCGGTCTGAGCCCGCAGTTTCGCAGGATGGGCTGGGCTAGGAGCTGTGCTGCAGGTCGAGGTGGCCTGGGGTCTCGGAGCACCGGTGGGAGCCTGGGGGGCCGCGGCCGCTGCAATCAACAAGGGTGGTTTGTGCAGAGCTGTTAGAGGTTCTCAATGCAACGCAGTACTTTAACCCGAATTTTAAAGAAATAAAACAAACATTTCATACTGTCTCTCAAATGAGAAGCTCTCTCTAAAAAGGGGGGTGAAGGCCAATGAGCTCTAGACAGAGAGGTATGATTTTTTATCCGCTGTTAAACTATTTCCACTTGGCGCGAACCAGCAGCCTACACGGCAGTACATCCCTGCAGTGAACAGTGTTAGAAGTCAGCCATGTAAACCCGTGTCCACCAGGGGGAACCCTGACCCCCCACAAGGCGCACACAGAGGCTGCACCTCCAGCTGCACGAGGGGCGCCTGCACGAAGCAGCTCTGGACACTTGAAGCCGCCGTGCACGTGGCCCAGGACCCGCTGACGGGCCGGAGCACGGCCCGCGTCACCTGTCCGCCCCTGCCCCATCCTTCTCTGCTGTGAATCAGGTGACGGCAAAGCAGGGCAGGAAACAGCAGTCACCTCCTCGGAAGCCTGAGAGCCGAGTCCCCTCCAGGAGCTCCCCCCACAGAGCATCCTCATCGCCACACCACACACGCCTCCACGAAGCGTGCAGCGCCTTGTAAAATCCAGTTTAAAGACATAAAAAAGCCTCCAACTCGTGCGAGGGCTGCACAGGTCTCTTCGGCAGAATGGAGGTCCCTCGTCAGAGGGGCCAGGCAGCACCCTCCGTGGCAAACACACCACCACACAAGACATACCTTTGGCATCCGGGTTGGCAGAGAACGTGGCGATGGGCGGCCGTCCTCGCACGTGGCCCTGGGGCGTGGCCGTGGCCGCTGTGGAGGTGGCCGTCCGGGGCGGGTGTGTGCTGGGGAAAGCCACCATGCGGCCCTCGGGCTTCTGGCCGTACTGCACAGGCTGGAACAACCTAGACGTGTGTGGGCAGGAAGATAGCGTCGCTGCAGCAGGCCTGGGGGGTGCCTGCCCCGAGCAGCAGGCTCCCACTCCTGCTGCTGGTTACAGCAGGCGGGGCCCAGGCAGTGCTGGCAACACTCAGCACCTGACAGTGGCCCCCGTGCCTGCGTGACGGGGTGTGATTTTACTTCAATTAGGTTCCTATCAGAGTGGACAAGGAAAGGCATCTGGCACACCAAGTCCAGACGATTGTTTAGAGCAGTGGTTCTCAACCTATGGGTCACGACCTCTTTGGGGGTCGAACGACCCTTTTTCCAGGGGTCGCCTAAGACCATTGGAAAACACATCTATAATTACATACTGTTTTTGTGATTAATCACTGTGCTTTAACGATGTTCAATCTGTAACAATGAAGCCGGGCGTCACCACAACGTGAGGAGCTGTGTTAAAGGGTCGTGGCCTCAGGAAGGTTGAGAACCGCTGGTTTAGAGGCAGCAGTGAGGTGAAAGGACAATGGCAGCCTCAGGGGACGGGGCACAGGGACAGGAAGGGCAGATGGAACAGCCTCCGCGGCCACGCAGGGTCCGGGGGTGCCCCTCGGGCTTCACAGCGTCCGTGCCCTCTGCAGCCGGCTCTCCCGGGAACTGCAGAGCAGGGCGCCCCGTGAAGCCCGTGCGACACCAGCAGAGGCAGCGCCGTCGCCGCCGTGCAGGTCCGAGGGCTGCAGGCCCTGCCTGTGCGGGCGAGGGCCCAGGTGCCCGGGAAGACACACACAGACGAGGCAACCAGAATGGCTGCCGGTTTGCAGAATTGGCCCTTTGTCTCCAAAATGCTGGCTTCCCGTCCCTCGTTTTAGCTCGAGCCCAGGACTTCATCTGTTTCCCGCTCCGGCGTCAACCCCTCCTGAGCCCCGTGGGCTCTGCCTTCGTCACGTTCTGCCCTGTCCCAGCCTCCAGGCGCCTGCAACATGGTCATCCTCCCGGGGTCCCTTCACTTAGTCAGGAGCCCTCTCTCGCCGCAGGCCCACACTACCCTCCAGCGCCCTCTGCCCTCGCTCCCCAACACCCGGCCAGGACAGCTGCCCCCCAACACCCACCAGGTCGGATCCAGCCCCACGACTGGTCCCAGCTCCTCCCCACAGACCCCGCCCAATCCTAGCACTTTGTAAAGACGGTGAAGGGCCACTCCTCAGGCGGGCGAGAGCCAAGTGCCCACGCTTCCCACTGACAATGAGCGACTCAGAGAGCAGAGGACACCTGGGCCATGTCCAGAGCAGACAGCCCAGCAGGCGACTGGCCTCTTCTCACAGCCTGGAGCCAGGGTCTCGTGGAAAGTCCAGCCTGGTCCCAAGCCTCCCAGTGTCACTCCCACCCACAGCCAGGGACCGATTCACGACGGCCAGGGCCCAGCCAGGCCAGAGGGGGGCCGCAGGCAGCACGCTCCGCACACACCTGCTGGGCTTCAGTCGGACCGCGGGGGGCCGGCCGGGCGGGGGCGGGGCGGTGAAGAGCTCCTCCATGAGCTTCCGCGACACCCTCCTCTTGCGCAGCAGTTCAGCCTCGTGGCGGGTCATTGTGTTTTCTAAGCCGATGAGGTCGAACACAGAGAGATCCGCTTCCTAAGCAGAAGGAAAGAACGAGCTCCGTGGGACAGCAGGAAAGGCCTCGCTAGGGATCCAAGTGGGGGCGCAGACAGGAAGACCAGGCCTGTGCTGAGGTCTCCTGAGGACCAGCTGTGCTGCGCCGGGGCTCAGCCTGCCTCCCTCTCCCCAGCCGAGACGGGAACGGTCCCCTGAGCGGCTGTGGGAATGGAGAAGGCAGCACCCAGGACGGACTAGACCCGGCGGAGGAGAGGGAGGTCTGTGCGGCGTGGGGGAGACCCCGGGAGGCCCAAGAGCTGGTGCCAGTGGAGGTGGCTGTGTGGCACGCCACCCGGCCAACAGCAGAGCCCTGGGGATGCGCACTGCCGAGTGAGGACGGAGGAAGGCCGACAGCGGGGCGGGCAGGGACGTGGAGCAAGGGGCACTCCCACCTGCACACACTGACGGGGGAGGAGTGCCGCTGCCGTGGAGCAGCCGGCAGTTCACCGGAGTCACACCTGACCTGCACCTCCAGGCCGAGCCTTGCGCCCAAGGGAACCATGACCACGCCCACACGAAACTGCCCGAGGGCCCATGGCTGTGTGACGAGGGCCACACGTGGGAACCACCCACGTCCACCTGATGAGCGGACAAGCACAACGGTGTGCACGCAGGGGAGCCCTTCAATCGTCAGAGGAAGGGAATCCTGCTGCAACGTGGAAACAGCCAACAGCCCCGAAGGCAGGAAGCCAGGCACTGAAGTCCACGCATGGTCTGGCCCCACGTGTGTGCAGCGCATGGGGTCACATGGAAGAGGTGACTCCACAGAGTGACAGAGGAGCTGCCTGAGGCTGGGCGGGCGTGGGAGCGAGGGACTACGCGTGCACTCGCTCTGGGTCCTGAGAGGCTGGGACGTGGGCGACGGCTGCACTGGCCGTGCACACACAAGTCCACACGCTGCACACTTCAGAGGTGTGTCCAGTGATAAAGTGCCTCATGGCATCTCAGAAGCACAACACAGGAAGTGGCCCCGATGTGCCGGCCCCTCTGACACGGGTCAACGGCGGCAGCGGCAGCTGACCCGCTCACAGCACTCTGATCGCTCAGGGTCCTCAGACTGTCACACACTCACTAGTCACACCCTGAACCTCCCTACTCGAGGGAGGGGGACTCAAAGCCACCGATTCCCTGGCCTGACCCCAACCTGCACCTGCACCAGCTCCCCCATCACACAAGCAGGTGCCCAGGTCCTGGGCCTCTGGGCCTGTGCCCCAAGCACTGCCTGTGTCCCCAGGGGGGTCGGCCTCGCTGTAGCCAGCTCCCCGTCACGTCCGCACTGCGCCCCTGCTCAGACTCCAGCAGCACACGCCACGCCAAGGCTGCCCGAGG
>NW_006294590.1:2308092-2314329 GCF_000327345.1 Myotis davidii | reverse complement strand
AAGACAAGGCTGCCCGGCGCTGCCGTGTCAGGGCCGCGGGACCCCGGCACACCCACCTTCCGAGGTCCCTCCTTACCGTCCAGGCATCCCTGTCGAGCGCCTTCAGCACGAGGGAAGCCAAGCGGAGCTGCAGCGGCCGGGCCGCAAACGAGGACTGCGGGAGCCGGGGCTCCACCAGCCCCGGATGGTTACAGATGCGCTGCAGCCTCAGCAGGATGCTCAGCACGTCCACAAAGTGCCCGCCCTTCAGCGTCTCCTGGGTCCTGACGGAGACACGAGCACTCAGCGTCGGCCCCGCCAGTTCCCACAGGGATGCACGTCCGCCCCGGCGCGCTCAGCTACGTCACCGCCCCCGAGACCGACTCCCCGTCTTGTCACCCTCAGGCTCCCTCCGTCCCCACGACAGGACGGGAGTCAGAGAGCGGGGGAGGGTCAGGCAGCACGCAGCAGCCCGACCCGCGGCTCCATGGACCCGTGGTGTCAGCTACCCACAATCCAAAGCCATCGAATGCCAAGTTCTAGAAATAAGCAACGTCTAGGCTGAAGTTGTGTGCTGCTCTGGACAGCGTGCTGATCTCTCTCCTGCTGGGGGCGTCAGTCACCCCTCTGCCCAGCGTCCCACGCTGTAGACACTCCAGCTGTTAGTCACTTAAGCGGACTGAGTGTCCTGGCATCAGCACACGTGTTCAAGTCGCCCTTATTTTACTTAAAATGGCCCCAAAGAGCAAGAGCAGCGATGCTGGCAACGTGGGAAGGTGCTCCTTTAAGGGGAAAGGCGAACGCTCTCAACTCAATAAGGAAAGAGAAGGAACTGCATGGTCCTGAGACCTCCAGTCAGCAAGAACCTTCTGGCCGTGACTGTGAAGAGGTCTGCTGTGGACAGTCCAGCCCTGAAGGGTCATGCAGTTCCAGGCGGCCCTGGCACAGCTCCCCTGTGGACAAGGGGGGATGACTGTGCAGCCGTCCTGGGGCCACATGGGCCTGAAGCCTGACGTCCTAGGTCCCGTCAGGACGTGTTTCCGGCGTGATGGACACGGAGTGCCGGCCACGCCGGGGTTGGCCCTGGGCGTGGGTGGGGGGAGGGGCGGAGGGCCCAGCACAGGCGGTGCCCTCACCCCGGCTGCAGGATGACGTCCTCGTACAAGGCTCTCTGCCGGCTGGACAGGCGACACTTGAGCACGTGCTCGTACCGCTTGGTCAGCTGCCTCTCCGTGTCCCTCTTGGTCCTCCTCAGAATGAACGGCTGGGTCACCTGGGGAAGGAGACGCCGTGGTTCCCTCTGGGATGACATCGCCGCCCACCACCGCAGTCCCCTGCACTGGGGGGGAGGGGGGGGCGCACGTACCCTGTGCAGGCGGATGACCACCTTGTGGTAGTAGTCCTGGTTCTCCTCGGTGGGGGCCTGCAGGGGGACGTGCAGGTAGGGCCGCGAGAGGCCCGGGATGAGGAAGTGCACCATGGTCCACAGCTCCAGGAAGGTGTTGTGCAGCGGCGCATCGATCAGGAGCAGGCGCTGCTGGCTGCACATGAGACCAGAGACCATGTCTGAAAGCCCCACTAGGACTGCTGCGTCTGAGACGTTTAAGGACAAGGCAGGTCTACGGGGTAACTATGCGTCCCCCCGGTGCCTGGAAGACATGGCTGTGCTAAACGAACACCCTGGTGTCCTCGCGGGAGGGACGGTGCCAAGGACACAGGCCGTCTGTGTCACTGAACCCTCAGCCCCCCACAGCCCGGAGGCCAGGCCGACCTCTGCAGGGTGAACACTGCCTCCCAGTGCCGCTCGCTCAAGCCCTTGACGCGCTGCATCTCGTCGATGACCAGGCACCGCCAGCGCACCCGCGTGAGGGCCGCGTAGCCCCGGAAGAACTGCTTGTAGGACGTGATGCAGACGTGGAAGCTGTTGGGCTCGGTCCATCCCTGCGGCACAGAACACAGGCGTCTCCTCACTGTTTGATAACTCGCTATTTCTGCACAAAAAAGACCCCACGTGTGTATTTTTATGACCCTTCCTCCAGGAGCCTCCAGCACTCGTGTGGACACAGGCTGCCCTGGGAGGACTGGGTAAGGCGAGACGCTCTCCGAGGCCGCAGGCAGCTCTGTGCTGTCACTGGCTGCCTGAGAAGCTTTACAACAACTGGTAACCAGACAGTGGAAACCCAACGCGTCTCGAGGTGTCACTTTTTCAGTAAATGCTCAACAGGCAGCCCGCTCGGCGCTCCTCACGCACACACCACAGGCACCCGGGACCGGAGGCACCGCGTCTCCTCTGTCTGAGAGCCCACGGCCCGCAGCCAACAAGGGCCACAGCTCTCACTGCAGGGCCGTCAGTTCCGGAAGGAAACGCCTCCCTTTCCAGGAAGAGACGTGAGGCGTGTACACCCAGGCCCTCCGTGCAGGGCAGTCGATGCTTTCGGGGAACTGCAGGTCTAAAATGACCTGAAGGCGGTGTCTGTCTACAGTAATTACACTAATAAGCGCATTTTGAAACGTGTCTCGGACTAAGATGGTTTTGTTTCACGCTGGAGCTGAAGTACCTGTCTCTTTGCTCTGAGCTCTCGGTGGAACTGAAATACCTGTCTCTTTGCTTTGAGTTCTCGGTGGCTGCCAACATATACGAGGGTCTTGAGCCCAGGACACCAGCGCTTCAGCTCGAGCTCCCACTTGAGGATGTTATAGCTCCTCACGACGACCAGGTGAGGGCCCCAGTTGCCTGTGGAGGGAAGGGACACAGCCGTCCTCTCAGCCACACTGCCCTCGCCAGGCCCAGGCACCAGCACGCGCTGTGGAGACGTCCCCGAGCGGGACTGAAGCAGCCGTCCAGTGGGTGCAGGGGCGTCCTCCCACCACGGCTCCCGGACTGGGACGGCGCCTCCGTCCCCACTCCCAGCAGCCGCAGGGGGAGGCCTGACTCTCAGGAGGCGCTCGGCCAGAGTGGCTGGATGAGTGATCACCCAATAAAAGGAATGCTTACTCAGAAACATGGCCAACCCCATGAGCACGGGAAGGAGCCCCCGCTGACAAGGAACAACGCTCAGGAAAAAGCAGTCAGCAGCCCACAGCCCTCGGAGCCCAAGGCCTGTCCCCTCCCCGGTGGGTACTCCCACAGCACCACACCAACTCACATGGAGGCTCCCAACCTCTCGCCAACACACACGCCCAAACCATCCCAACTAGGTGGTTTCAGCTCATTCCTCTAAAAAATGAGCGTCCTCAAGTGATCAGAATCACACACACCAGACCGTAACGTCTGTTAGAAATGGAGCCACACCGAGCGAGAGGTGGAAAGGACAGGCTGGGAAAGATGTCACCCACCCGACGGCCGAGGCTGATCAGACGCGAGGCGCCCCCACTCCCTCGAGAAAGCACCCCCGACAGACCCTCGCTCAGCCAGACCCTGGCCCGCACGCCAGGCTCGGCAGCACCTGCTGTCCCCGCGCCTACCTTCGTTGCAAGCGAGGTGGGCAAAGAAGGCAATGATCTGCACCGTCTTCCCCAGCCCGGCATCGTCCGCCAGGATGCCATTGAGGTTCTTGCGGTAGAGCTTGGCCAGCCAGTCCAGGCCGATCTCCTGGTACTCCCTGAGCGCGCCGTGCAGCAGGGGCGGGGCACTCAGCTTCACCTGCGGGGACGGACCGTGAGCGCTGCCTCAGGGATCCCCGAGCCCCGTCTCTAGCCTGGGAAGCTACAGAAGCCTCCGGGCCGCAGGACAAGGGTCAGAGTTCACCTTCCCGGTCACGTGTGCAGCTGGGGCAAGTGCTCTGTGGGAGCAGGGAGCCTCTCGTCCTCACGGCGGTCACTTCTGCGATGTCCTTTGTGTGAGGCTTCCCGACGCCCATTCTCTCGGCGGCTTTGAACTGGTCCATGATGAACAGCGAGTCGATGAGCACCACGTCCTTGCGGCCCTCCTGGTCGCCGGGGCCGTCTTCCACCTCTGTGAGCAACGGGAAGGGGGGGTTGCAGCAGCCTTCATAGTTTCATGAGCCCACTTAACACTAAACAAACTGACAGAATCCAAATACAGGATAAAGCACCCATTTTTTGAACTCTGATCCACATTACCTACCTAAGAGGGCGCTCTGGTTAAACAGAGAAAACTCTTACGGAACTGTCAATCTCAGCCCACGCTGGAAAGCCCTCAGGTGAACCTGGAGAGGCCTCCGCAGCAACGGAGCTGCTGTCCCCACAGGTGGCTGTATGGGCACCGCTGAGTCCCTGACTCCCTCCACCACCAAGAAAGGAAAGACGACAAGCATCTCCAAGGCCAGCCAAGTAAGGGGCCGCCGGGGCCTCCCTGGTCCTGCTGCAACAGGGTCCTGACCGCGGCCACTCCCCCGCCCAGGCACTGTGTCTACTGATCAGAACAAGCGGGGCGACAGCAGGAAAGCAGGGCTCCTGGTGTCGTCTGCGCATGTTTGGAACGTCTAATCAAAGTAAGATGAACTCCTTAAAGCAGGCGTGTTACACAGCACAGCCTGAATAACGTGATGAAAACCTTGCTGCATAAAATGACACCTTTTCTAAACCTGGAGAAAATGAACTGCTCACAACCTGACCAAGTGCTCTCAGGACTGTGCCAAGTTTAGAAACAACAAAAAAGGAAGCACAGAATTCAGTGAAAGCCTCCTCAATACAGAATCACACGTAACGCCAACGTTCCCGTCACCAAACCCAAGGGTGTCCGCTGTCCGGCCCCTGCTCTGCGAGTCGCTGTTTGAAAGCCGAACCCCTACAGGCGCGGGACACACCTTCTTCCTCACTCGTCTCCTCGCCGCCGGGCTGAGGCTGGGGCCACTGGGAGCTCGGCAGAAAGGCCCCCTCATACAGCTTCATCAGGTCGATGAGGGGCAGCTCAGCTGGGAGGGCACAGGAGAAGGGGGTCACTTCCCCGTCAGAGACGTGCACGTGAACAGAAGAACAAAGAGGGTTCGCCGACAGAGGAGGCATCTTGTGAGCTGGGAGACCGTTGTGTTTTTTAAATAAACCAGGCTGGCCAACGCGACTGCACTAACATCAAGAACACTGTGCGTCACGTTACCACACGGAGAATGAAAATGGGGAAAATGCAACACATAAAACTGATGAAGAATTGACGTCCAGGACACACAAGGATCACCTACAAGTCAACACGGAAAAGGAAACCCAGAACCAGGACAGGAAGACAGGCAGGAGCCCAGGAAGAGACGCCGTTTCTCACCCCGACGGGCAGAAAGGCTGCAGTCAGATACCAGTGCACCCGAGATGGGCAGCTGGTGGCCACCATTCTACCCAAACTCAGCACAACTTCACCAGGCTGCCAGGTGCACACGCCCCCCCGCCCACCCCTCCACTCAGAGCGCAGGTGCCCGGGGGCCCACCAACTGCCCGGCAGACCGTCTGGGCAGACAGGTGCACGTGGCTACTGCGCAGGGAGAACCAGTGTTCACACAGCAAACAACAACATGAATGAAACTTGGCAGAAGAGCTGAGAGGAAATGCAAGTGGGCAAACCTACAGCAGGACGTTCACGTGAGGCTCCGACACTGGGAAGGGAATGCACAGGGAGGGCACAGGTGCAGGGACAGAGCTGCAGGAGTGACAGACGCAAGATCCAGAACGCATCCCGGCGGGCACCCGGGGAGAGGGAGACAGGGACGCGGGGAGGGGTGGCACTCGGCACTCTACGCTCAGCAGCGTGGCGATCCCAGGGAGCTCGACACCGGGTGCTGTTCTGCCTTGCACAGGCTTTCAGCTCCCTGTCCTGGCTCGGTGTTCACGGCACGCTGGCAGGAGGCCCAGCCTACCTTCCTTGGCGAGGTTAGACAGCTCTGACTGGTGGTCCACAGCCCCTTCGTTCGCCTCCTCCTCTGCAATCGTCTCCTCCTCGTCTTCCACTGCAATGGTGACGTCAGAGCGAATGTCAGTGAGACGGGCGGCACGCACCAAGCACGACGCAGCTCCACCGGCTCCACACGCAGCCTCTCGTGCCGCAGGGAAGGCTGGAGACTGGCCACACTGGCCTCCAGCTCTGACTGGTGGTCCACAGCCCCTTCGTTCGCCTCCTCCTCTGCAATCGTCTCCTCCTCGTCTTCCACTGCAATGGTGACGTCAGAGCGAATGTCAGTGAGACGGGCGGCACGCACCAAGCACGACGCAGCTCCACCGGCTCCACACGCAGCCTCTCGTGCCGCAGGGAAGGCTGGAGACTGGCCACACTGGCCTCCCCCCTCAGTGGACGCAGCTTGGCTTGCTACACCA
>NW_006294590.1:2304046-2307779 GCF_000327345.1 Myotis davidii | reverse complement strand
CGGAGCGAGGGAGGGAACCCGCTGAGCCCGCTGCAGCCAGTCCATGAACCATCGCCCACGTCCACAGCCCCAGCCACTGGCCAGCAGACCAGCTCACCTACCAGGCCCCTGTGCTGTGCAGCCACGGCCTCAAAGCAACCTTGGCCCTGCCCCCGTGCCTCCCTCCCAGAGCCCTGGCCCTGGTGCAGAAGCGTCGACCAGCGCCGCAGCAGAAAGCAGTGTCTGCAGCCATCCTCCCTGGCACAAACCTCACCACCGGGCGGCCTTGCCAGACAGACCACACCTCGCCCAGCACCGGCCTCAGCCCCTGGCCGGCTCCTTCCCATCAGCACTGATCGTGTCTCATCCCTCAGTCCTAGGCTCTCCCCGCTCCACAGGCCAGCACCTCGTATCTTCCCCACAAAGCCTGCCCACCGAGGCACCTGGCTGGCGACAACCCCAGTGGCTCTGGGTCATGGCTGCAACAAGGGGGCACCCTTCCTGTGAGTTCACGGGGACAGACCTTCGTCATCAGTGAGGGCTGTGCTCGCTTTCCGTTTCCTGCCGGCTGCTCCCGGGTCCTGAGTCAGGATAAAAATTGCCAAAGTGTGAGCTCAAAGCCCAGGATGGAAACCAAATCAGGGCTGTGTTGGGCGTGCACCTCAGGGCACCGTGGCCCTGTGACAAGCACGCCGCCACCAGGCTGCGGTCACAGGACAGGCCTGGGTGTGGCTAAGTCCACATGCGTGCTGCACCTCATCCAAATCAGTCAACGCCCTTGTGAACCCCACGCTACAGAGAACCCGTTTCTTCCCCAGGTAGCCCGACTTCACAGTGCAAGGGAGTGACGCGTGTCATCTCCAAGTCTCTCCAGATAGAAGCAGGGAGCTCCACGGTACAGAATGACCCACATGCTCCCCACCCACCGGTGCAGGGACAGCCAGAACTCACCAGAACACTTTCCAGCAGCACCTCGGGGCCCTTGGGTCTCGGCTCCTTTCCTAGAGAGACAGGGGCTGTCACTGTGTTCTCCACCCACGTCAAGCGCATCTCTGCCTGTCTAGGCCACGCCCTCCTGACACCCCGCTGAGGAGACATCCCAGCGAGTGCCCCCTCCCTCCTGGTGACCTGGGGGCGATGCAGAGCCAGCCCCCTGCCACCCTCACCAGGTGCCCAGGCAGCTCCCAGCCCTCAGCACTGAGACCTCGGCAGGAACCCAGGAGAGGGACAGGAGCTACCAGCAAAGCTCCTTTCTTCTGCCCCGTCTGGTCACACAGCTGTGACCTCAGCAGTGGCCACCTCTCCCCCGTTTCCGCACCCGGAAAATGGGAGTCACAGTGTCCCACCCACCCCGCCCCGCCCTGCAGTCAGGCAGTGCACTGGCCACACACAGGGGCCCGGGGCCACACACCTCAGGGCGTCCACCTCCCTGCCCGGGGACTGGCCAAAGGGGACAGGCTCAGACCTCAACTGAGAGTGAGGGCCCCAAAGCTGGTCAGCCTGGGGTTCGGACCCAACCAGCAAATCTCAAAAGAACGGGAACGTGCGGCCAGAGCAGCTGCCCCAGAGCAAGGTGATCACCAGGTGCCACAAGCCCGCGCAGGGTGGAGCAGGCAGCCTCCCGGGAAGCCACCGTGCCGCCGGGTGCCACGAGCTCAGGACTGGGGCAGAATACGGTCTGCGAGAGGGAAGGCTTTACCAGGACCGTACCTCTCCTGGAAACTTTCTGTAGACGCAAGGCCTTCTTCCTCTTCTCCGCTAATTCCACTTGTAGTTTGATTTCCACAACCTGAACACAAGCGTTAAACACAAGCACGTGTCCGAGGAGGTAAGTTAACCGGCTCTAGAATGTTCAGCAACAGAGACGCTCACACACGGGTCTGCAAGCACACGGCTGCTCGCCCTGATCGGCAGCGAACCGCATCTGCCCCAGCCCGTCAGGTGCTGAGCTCAGAACACTTTCAAAGGGAGGGGAGCAAGCGCTGCCGTTCTGGAGCAGTTCCTGGGTGACCTGCCCGCTCCGAGGGGCCGTGTGCAGGCCTCTCGGGGACAACGGGCTTCATGCAGCACCACCAGCAGCCACGCGTGTCCACGTGTCCACGCACAGCCACAGGCAGAGCAAGAACCTTCCTTCTAAGGAGCTGCAGTCCGAGGGCTGTGCTGGCGGGACCCACCCTCACGCACCCTCCTCAGCAATTCTGCGGGCTCTGCCTCACCAGCCCCACAGTCTAGGTCTCGGGCCCCATTAAAATGTCAGGTTTACCTGCTCGATATTGGACCAGAAATACTCTATCTCCCTGGCAGCCGAGGCAGCGATCCGCCTGAGCCGGCTCTGCTCCTCTTTCTTGCCCCTTTCTTCTCGCAGCTTCTTCTCTTCGTGATGACGCACCACTGTCCTGACGAGCTGGCAGGGGAAAGTTTAAGGGTTTTGTGTTTTAGTCAGTCACGCAACAAAAAGGACATGGGTTTCTTTTTTTTAAAGCTTCATTTAAAAGAAAAAATGATTTCAGAGTGAGGAAGGCAGAGGAAGAAGGAGAGGAGAAACATCCATCAGCTGTCTCCTGCGCGTGACTGCGGAGCCAACCTGCACCCTCCAGCGCACGGACGGTACGCCAACCAACCGGGACCCTGGCCAGGGCGACCCGAAGCTCCTCACGTGTTCTCAGCCCAGGACCACACCGTCTCCGAGATGCATGCTCTGCGGGCCGTCGGCGCTGGGTGGGGAGACCCCGGCTCACTACTTTCTTCCCCAAGTGAACGGACAACCCAGGAGTCCCAGCTCACCCACCTTCTTGGCAGCAGCCACCTTCCACCGCCGCTCCTGGGCGAAGTCGGTGGCCATCCACTGCATCTCCTCCAGCAGGTAGTCCCAGTGCGCACGGGGACGCGGGGCCTCCTGCAGCTTGGGCAGCCGCCTCAGGGACCACAGGCCTTCCTTTCTCAGCTCGGCTATCCGCTGATGGATCTGGTTTTCCTGCGGGGAGGGGGGAGCATAGTCATTAACTGCATTCCCACAGGTGAGACCGGCTCTGTGGCAGTCTCAGCAGCAAAGGTAAGACTTGGACCCAAAGTTGGGAGAATGGGCAGGTGACTGAGTGGAGCCTCAGAACACGTCAGGCCCACGCTCTGCACCAGGAAACCAGAGGTCTGGCGTCTGCACCAACCCCCTGGGAAGACTGGCCACACGTCACTGGGTTAGATCCGAGCCCACCCCATTTTGCTTTGTTTCTTTTAATTCCTTTAAATGAAGCTGAACAGACAACTGCTGCATCTGAGAACAGCAGAAACCACCGGCTGACCGGGACCCTCACCTGAACCCTCACCGACCGGGGCCTGCGCTGTCCCCCCTCACGATACCTGCCACGTCCCGGCCCCTCATCCACAGCCTGCGAGGACAGCAGCCCAGACCACTGACTTCAGCACAGAAAAGACCACACGAGTCCCCCTCCCCCAGGACAGGGTCGCCTGACTGGCTTCCATCGTGGGTCTCTGACCACAAAGCTGGCCAACCGCCCTCATGCCAGGCGTCCAGCTACGAACGCTGCTTCCCAACGTGAGTGCAGCCGCGTGTCACAGGACGAAAGGCACCAGCCCCTCACCAGTGCCATCTGCTCCGCCAGCTTGTCCTGAGAACCGTCTTGGGGTGCAGCCGCATTCTGAGCTGGGCTCTGTGGTTTTGGGGGGGCTGACACGGCTGCCCCTGGGGACCGGGAGGTGACTGGAGACAGAGCCTTGCTGGCTGCGGAGGAGGGTC
>NW_006294590.1:2303482-2303858 GCF_000327345.1 Myotis davidii | reverse complement strand
TGAAGGCACGCCATGGTCCCTCCCCACAGCAACACAAACGAACCCATGATCACACAAACCACCCCACAAACTCAGTCCCGTCTACAGCCCTGCCTGTCACCTAAGACCCACTATGAGCTGTGCGTGTCCATCGCACACTTCTCCTTCCCCAGCCTCTCTCCTGTGCCTTCAGCATTTTCACTGCGTCCCTGGGTCCCGGTGAAGAACCACCCAGGACACTGCTGCAGAGGGCAGGGCGTGGGGGCGCCGGAGCCTGGCCAATGGTTAGGAGCGGCCTCGCCTCCACCACAGGCACCGGCCAGCCTGGGTGAGGGGATGATGGTTGTTTGCATCTGGTCACACCCCCTTCAGGGTGGGGGTCCCCACTGGGGGGCCT
>NW_006294590.1:2302990-2303417 GCF_000327345.1 Myotis davidii | reverse complement strand
GCCTCACTGGGCACACCAAGCGGCACAGTGGCCACAAGGCCCTTCACGTGGCTCTCTGTTCCTTACTGGGCACACCAAGCGGCACAGTGGCCACAAGGCCCTTCGCGTGGCTCTCTGTTCCCAGCACAGCAATCAGAACCATTTTTTCCTGATAATTCA
Organism: Myotis davidii; assembly: GCF_000327345.1. NCBI lineage: Eukaryota > Metazoa > Chordata > Mammalia > Chiroptera > Vespertilionidae > Myotis > Myotis davidii. The sequence goes on along the minus strand of NW_006294590.1, from coordinate 2,303,258 downwards.
ACAGTGACAACTCGGTTACAAGCAGTCCTTATTTTACAAACACACCATGTCTCAGCTGCTGGGTGGCTGACCTATCACACCTGCCTGGTCCCCTCCACCCCTCAGAGCCCGAGGTCAGAGTACCTGCGGCTGGGACGGCGGCAGAGGGGCCTGCATCTGTGCCTTCCCGGGCACTGGGGCGAGCAGGGCCGGCTGTGTGGCCTGCGGGGGCACAGGGAGCTGGCTGGGAGGGGGCACGGGGATTGGGGGGTTGGGCTGCTGGGCCTTT
>NW_006294590.1:2290319-2302877 GCF_000327345.1 Myotis davidii | reverse complement strand
ACTAGAGGCCCCGTGGACGGGTCATACTGCTGCTGGCTTGGCTTCTGTCCGGCCAGTTGGGCGGCCTGAGGGGCGGGAGGCATCCCTCCTGCAAGACAGGAAAGACCCACCAGCACTGACTCTGGAGCTCGAAAGCATGACCAGGCGGCAGGGTTGTCATAGACCCGTCATGCAGAACGACCACGCAGTCGGGAGGCTTAACTGGCGGGAAATCTGAGTCACGTCAGATCGAATGATCTCAATGAGACACAGAAAGGACAGAGGCACTGGGCCTGGCAAGGCAGCACCGAGTCACCACAGGGTCCCTCGGCGGCAGCAACGAGGAAACACAGGAGTGGAAACGGGAGAGAAGCTTGAGGACAAGCACACGTGTGGCCCAGTGAAGGGACGGGAACTAGTCTCGGGGGCTTCACACTGAGCCGCAGCTCACGCACCCCAAGCTCAGGAGCCCTCCAACCAGGCCGGCTCACTGCCGTGCCTGAGCCTGAGCCTGCGCGGACGGTAGGCCTCGCACGCCTCTGAGCCAGCGGAGCCGCCTCGGACGCTGGGTCTTACCTTGGACTGTCGGCATTAACTGCTGGAGCGGAACGCCTGTGTTCACCCCTGGGGGCTGGAAAACCAGCCCTTGGTGACCCACGTCAAGCCGAGGCCGCTTAGACTGCTCTGGAATAATGTTCAGAAAAGGTGCCGTGTGATGTAAACATAAAACCACAAGCGTAGTAGAAAAAACGTGTGTTTTTATAATATTTAAACAGGGAGACCTTTCTGTGCATGAACCAAAATCCAAAAGCCGTAAAAGATGGATAAATGTGATTTCTTTTCATCCAAGATGTGCAAACATACGGAAAAGCATCATGAAAAGGCAAAGCTCAAGCAACACCCTCAGAGGCAACATCTGCAGCATGGAGGGCACAGGCGGGCGGACTCGACAGTCGGAAGCTCTTCCAGGTGACACGGCAAGTGTGGGGACGAGACAGAGCAAGGGGCAGAGCCACGGCTGGCAGAGGGACGACCCACAGGCCACAGGGGAAGGAACCAGACGCTGCTGATGGGATGAGAAAGGGACCCAACCCTCTGGAGGGCGCCCGACTGTCTCCAACACTTAAGCGCATGTCGCTCTGATCCATATTTCATTCTAGGAGTTTCCCCTTAAGATATACTGACATCTGGCCGGCGTGGCTCAGTGGTTGAGCATCGACTTATGAACCAGGTCACGGCTGGATTCCCGGTCAGGGCACAGGCCCGGGTTGCCGGCCTGATCCCCAGAGGGGGGCGTGCAGGAGGCAACCAATCAATGAGTCTCTCTCATCACTGATGTTTTTCTCTCTCTCCCTTCCTCTCTGAAATTAATAAAAAAATATTTTTAAAAAAGATATACTGATGAACTTGTAGGAAAAAATGTGGGACTAGTGTTCAATATGTCGATGGTACTAACAATGAACACTGACCAGGGCCTGAAGCATGAAGAAGGAACTGCCTGTGCGATGGAACGCTATGGCAGCCAGCACAGACGATGAAGCCCATGGATGGACAGACGGCCTCCTAGTGATGTCAGACCACAGTGTATATACGATCACACCGACTGTCTCCAGAAGGACAGGTGTCACAATGCTGGTGTGCAGACAGAACGTCTGTGGACATGCACAAGCGTTAACAGCAGCTACCTCTGTGGCTAGGGAGTGGGCAGGAAACCAGAGGTTCGAAACCAGAGGTAGGCTTAAGTGACACCTGAACTGTTTAAAAATGTTACACAGAATGTGTATGAACTTTATAATTTGAAGAAAAAAATTCAGTTTGAAAAAACGAATGACAACTTGAAAAAGCAGATGGTTTTACGTTCAATTGTGGCATGAGGACTAGAAAGCCCAGACGTGCACTTGAAAATCAAAACGAAATACACCTGCGTGACTGATGAGCCTGTCCCTTCAGGACACGTGAACATGCACATCAACACGCCCCAAATAAAAAGTAACTTTCACAGTAGGAAGAAACTAATCAACACCAAGCTCTTCAGCGTTCACCATTTAGAAACACGTGGCCACTGAGCTGTAAGGCCCGCTGCGAAGCCACTGGGCCTGGGGCCACCTGAGTCGTGCCCATGACAGTGACATACCTGCCGGGGGTCCCGCCTGCTGCCTCTTAAAGGGGTCCGTCTCTATCGCACTGCCAGCCCCTGCCACCAGGGTCCCAGCGAGGGCTTGCTGCTGAAAAGAAAAGGGAAGAGTCAGATTTTGGTCATTTAAGTACAAGAATGACGAAAACTATCAACGTTACCCGAGGATTGACCTTATTTCTTTTTAATGAAAGAAATATCACCTACCCAATGTAGTTAAATATACATATGCAATGTATATTTCTGTGAGTGATTTAAAGCTCTAACTTACCTCTGGAAGAAAAAAAAGGACTTATAAAAGACCTATCATTCTGGTTTTAAATGAAACTTCGGGTCAGTGCGAACCTACACGAGCTGGCTGGCACACGGAGCAGCAGGGGGGCTGCTGCAGGAAACGGGAGTCTGAGGTGGACTCCAGCTTAGCTTCCCTGGCCAGTCACACTGCCTGTCATCACTTACCCCCAAAACCAAGCTGAATAATGCAAAGAAAGATTGGAACTGTTTTCCTACAGGAAAATGACACTAAAACCCCAATTAGTAAGTACGATTGACTTGGATCTGCAAATGGTGTGTGGACAGTGGGCCCTCCGTGACCTACGTGGTGTGTGAAACAGAGGTCGCTGAATGTCTGAATGACAGCCGCTGGCCAAGGCAGAGCGCAGTCTGGCGCCTGCACCTTCCACGCTGCACCTCGACATGCAGGGATGCTAAACGCTATGGATGATGTCTAAGAGCTGCCCATCGCTGATCTTGTTTAATGACTCAATGACGATCACTCTACTTAGTGAAGCATTTTAAATGCAGAAGTCACAAGTGCCTAAACCACGTCGCTGTTCCATGAGGGGTTGCTGACCCCCGCGGCCCTTGGCGTGGACATGACACGGCCGGTTCCAGCCAGGCTGCAGGCCACTAGCTCCCGACAGCTCAGAGTGACTAAGGGGGAGTAAGCACCCGGTTACATTTAAGGAAGATGGGGGAGGAGGGGGTGGGAGGGAGAGAGAAGGCAGGAGAAAAGAATGATTTGAAAATCAGGTGATATGAACAGTGGTTATCTCTGGGGACAGAATTACAGGGAATTAAGTTATCATCTGTGTGTGTGTGCACCTTTCTAAATTTTCCAAATGTTTCACAACGAACACGTATTACTTATCAGAGGGGTTGTTGTTATTTTTAACAGAAGAAAGTGAGACATGCTCGGTGTCAAGTCCGTCACACTGGACCAAAAGCACCCAAACACACAAACTCCGGAAGAAGCGTAACTTGGGGACCAGGGAACAGCCTCGGGGAGGGGCCTGGGGCCTGCAGAGAGGAGGGAAAGGGCCAGAGTGGGTTCTGGTGCCACGACACTGCATGAGGGCCTGCCTGGGCCATGCCACGCTGCCTGCAGATGACGGGGGCAGGGCAGGAAGCCAGCAGTGAGGGGGGGACTGGCTACAGGACCAGGCCGGACAAGGAGAGGCGGGCTTTCTCCATCAACGCCGCTGCCTCCTGACCAGGCAGACACAAATGCCACGCACCCACTAAGGTTCCAGGCGCCGACGCTCGGGAGACGGAGTGCCCGGCTCCAATTCAATCACCGTGGCTCACTGTGGAAGAAAAGCAACCCACACTCCTCCGGCGCGCTGCAACCTGCCAGTCACCCCTTCGAAATCCAAGTCACAACAACTCCAAAGCCCAAAGAAACAGGAAAGCATGAGCCACACTCAAAGCCACCGGAGGACAGCCAACAGCGGGCCCACGTGCTGGAACTGGGCAAGGATCTGCCCGTGGCTTTGATAACGGCACCCAGGACATAAATACATCAGCATGAAGGACAGAAGGAACTATTCAAACAGAAAACCAAACGCAGATTCTAAACCTGAAAACTAAAATATCTGAAATAAAAACACACCGGAAGGCAGGATAGCAGAGGGGGGGGGGGGGGGGGGGTCAGTGAACTGAAACAGTCCCGGGAGAGGACCAGAGGCCTGGACCTGGGACGCGCTGGGGGCTTCGGTCACAGGACAGTGCAGTGCTGCTCAAGGGTGATGGACAGATGGACAGAACCGAGTGGGGAGCCCAGCAGGGGGCCCACAGTGACTGCCTGCAGGCTGGGAGCAACCAGAAGGAATGGGAAGTCTTTTCAACAAAATGGTGCTCGAGGACGAGATCCCTGTGAAAACGGATGAAAATGACAACTTCCCAGCAGACACGCTGGGGGAAGGGCCAGCCTCTCCCCCGATCCTGCACTGCCACCAACTCCTGGTTTCAGGGTGACCTTTAGTGTTTAATACTATCTTTAGTTTCTTTTTAAAAATATATACTTGTATTGATTTCAGAGAGGAAGGAAGAGGGAGAGAGAGAGAAACATCAATGATGAGAGAATCATGGACCGGCTGCCTCCTGCACACCCCACACTGGGGATCAAGCCCACAACCAGGCATGTATCCTGACCAGGAATCGAAGTGTGACCTCCTGGTTCATAGGTTGACGCTCAACCAGTGAGCCACGCTGGCTGGGCTATCTTTAGTTTCTTATACTACCTTCATGATTATTTTATCGGGAATGATACTGCTGACTTTCAAATACAAACTGGCTCAGCTGGTGTGGCTCAGTGGTTGAACATCGACTTATGAACCAGGAGGTCATGGTTCAATTCCTGGTCAGGACACATGCCTGATTGTGGGCTTGAGTGTAAGCAGCAGCCAATCAATGATTCTCATCATTGATGTTTCTCCCTCTCTTGCTCCCTTCCTCTCTGAAATCAATAAAAAAAAATATAGTTAAAAAAAGAACGATTATTTTTTAAAGTAAATAAAATGTAGAGAACGTGTTAAATAAAGTGTAAAGACACTGTGTTGACTGGTATATATGTAAGATAATATAAAAAATCTGTTAGGATGATGGGATTATGGATAATTATTCATTTTCTCTAACAGAAACATCACTGATAGTCTGTTTAGAATGATTCTTTTCATAAACGAACATGTGTGCATGTATGTATTACTTTATATAGAACACCTCTGCACTCAACAATATGCCTCAAATTTCTATGGGAGCAGACAGAAATCAATACAGATGAAATACAGGGAACTTTACATTTATTTCTAGCTTCATTAACCCATGCACATTGGTCAACATAAAACATCTACAACTGGTTGTAAATAAGAAAACTCACGCTGAGATTTCTTCCAAAGAAAACAAAGGATGTTTCTCATTTCAACTCTTTTCTGAGACTCCCCCCTTTCCCATGAAATCCACTACAGTTTGCCTGAGAAACCTACCAGCCAAAGGGAGATTTCTTGGTTTTCCTTTTAGTGTTGTAAATATTTTTTATTATGATATTGGAGGCCCAGTGCATGAACTCGTGCACCAGTGGGGTCCCTCGGCCTGGCCTGCAGGGTGGGGCCGAAGCTGGCTCTCCGACATCCCCCGAGGGGTCCTGGGTTGCGAGAGGGCACAGACCAAGCTGAGGGACCCACTGGTGCACGATCAATCGGGGCGGGGAGGGACGCGCGAGGGCTCCAGGGCGTGTCCGGCCCATCTTGCTCAGTCCTAAGGCCGACGCTCTATCCACTGAGCCAAACCGGTTACGGCTAGTACGCTTTGATTGGTTGAACTGCCAACTGGTTGACCAAACACTTAGCATATTAGGCTTTTATTGTATAGGATATCCTATATACAAAAAAATTAACATATGTATGCAATTTTTAAAGCATAGTAAAGTTCATCAGAATTTAAATGGTGGAATGTGGAGATTGATTGAAGACTCAAACTTTTCTCTCTGTTCAACATTTTTCATAGTAAAATGTTGAGGAGGAAAGTGGAAAACCTTATACATAGTTGAAAACGGTACTACAGGGACCACCCATGGAGTCGTCACCAGGCTTACGAAACAGCCTGCTCTGTGCCTTGGAGATGCGGAGCGGGAGGGAGCCCTGACCACCGGGGCAGGTGCTGCTGCCTGATCGGGACGCTTCCCGCCCGCGGTGCCCTCACCTGCAGCGCTAGCGCCACAGCGTCTGCTGGTTCTGCTTCCTAGCGAGCTTTCCCTGAAGGAAGTCTGCACCTGTCTCCTGGAAGCCCTTCCTCTGCCCCAGAGACCAGCCCTCGCAGCACCCGTGCTGTGACTGACGACTCCCTCTGCCGACTGGAATATATGTGAGCATTCCTCTGTCGAGGGTGCATGATCGCTGGTCTGCGCTGCTGGTGGTGGTGAGCATTTCCATTCTTTCCAGTTTGGGGCTTTTATAGACAAGGCTTTCTGGTGCACACACGTGAGAGTAACCTTGGAGCTTCTGCTGGTCAAAGGGTTTCCACGCTCCCCTCCTCCACGCTCGCTCCCATCAGAAGTGGTGGGAATCCCACTCATCACATCAGATTCTGTCCAATGTCATTTCCGGCAACCTGGTGAGTGCGACAGTGAGTCGCTGTGAAGACCGCACATCATCTTCACCAGCCTGCAGGCCCTCCTGGCATGCACTGCCCCGCTGTTCCAACGCAAGCACCTGCCAGAGCGTCCACACGCTCCTCTATGCACTCGCAGTAACTCGCAGGTGCCCAGGAGTCAATTCTGAGTCTCCAATTGAACAAATCTGATCTTCAACTGTACCAAACGCACTAGCACCTAGGCACTGGGTTCCAATGAGTTTTCTCCACCAACAGGAAGTCGGATCCGTGGAGCAATGCCACAGCCCTGGGCTGCAGAAAGAAATGTGCCCAACGAGCCTCAGCATCTTGTGCCAGAAAGGACGTACTCACCGGAGAAGTGCTCGAGCGCGTCTCAGAGGAGGGGCGTCAGAAGTGCGCGCGAGCCAGGGCGGGGAGGGGCACCCAAGGCCCAAATCACAGATAACTGGGCCATCGAGAGCAGTGGAGGGGCCTGAGCAGCAGATGCCGAGCAGGGGGCACACGGGGATGTGACGTAAGTGGACATCTTGAAAGGCATGTGGGTTAACGGGCCCTTGTCACATCTAAGTTGTGTACACTCCCTACTTACAAACTATACCTCAATACCCATAATTCACCATATCTATAGACCAAAGAAGAAAAACATCACAAGATCATGTGAATAGACACAGAAATTGCATTTGACACAATTCAACATCCATTCATGATAAATAGTATAATTAGAGGAATTTCCTTAACCTGATAAAGGACACCTACAACTTCTACAGCTAACATCAGACCCAACAGTGAAAGACTAAGTGCTTTCCCGCTAAGACTGGGAAGATGGGAAGAATGTCTGTTCTCACCACTCCTATCCTGGTTTTGCCAATGCAATAAGGCAAGAAAAAGAAGTAAACATATAGCTAGGAAAAGAAAAAGTCCTGCTTTCCTTGCAGACATGATTCTCTCTGTTGAATATATTACAGAATCCACCAAAAAAGCTCCTGAAATGAATAAATGAGTTTAAGTTGCAGAATACAGGTTCAAATAATAAACTGTATTCTTATATATAGAATGTCCCCCCCCCAAAAAAAACAAAAAAACGTATACACACACTTTGAATAATGACAAAGGCAGCGTTTATTAAAATACATTTAACTCCCAAACTTGAGCTATCAGCTGTTCAAGTGTGTACACATTTTTTTGAGACACTCGGTACTTGCAATGAACAACAACATTTTAAAGATATAACTACCGGTTACAATTCCACAGAGAAACAGGAATACTGGGGAATAAATATAACAAAATACACATGGAATTGGGGTGCTGAACACTACAAAACAGTGAAGAAAGAAAACAAAGAAGACCACAATACATGGAGAGATGTACCATATTCCTGAACTGAAAGATGCAATATTGTCAAGACATTTCTTCTCAACAAACTCATCAACGAACGCAATGTAATCTCAGTCAAAACCCTGGTCGGATGTTGTGTAGATATCAAAAAAAGAGAAAGATTTTAAAAAAGAACCAAGTTGCCACCTGGGGTGAGGAATGGTACCACCGCTGTGGAAAAGGTAGGCAGTCTGTTAGGGAGTTGAACATACACACACTTACCAAACAACCCAGCAATCTGTCCCCTAGGGATTTACCCAAATGAAGGCCTATGTTCACCTGAAAAACAGTCTGTGGACATTCACGGCCACTTTACCCCTAAGTTCATCACTCAGCGCAACAGAAATATGCACCACGTGGGTGACTCTCCAGTGTGCCGTGCCCACTGCAAGCAGCCAGTGCGACTCCACTGACGCCTCATCTGGAAAAGGCACCACCACAGCGGTGCAGACAAAGGGAAGGGAGGGCGAGGCTCGGCCACAGAGACACGCGAGGGAGCCGCTGGGGGTTGGCACAATTCCTGTTCGTGACTGTCGTGGTCATTACACAGCTTCCCGTGTTTGTCAAAACTCACGGAACTACAGACCAAAAGGTGTCAATTCTACTGAGTTAATAAGTGCAAATGAACAAATAAATAAATCGTTAGTGACATGTTATAACCCACTGACAAAAGAATCCACATGTAAAATACATCAACTGAAAAGAAAGTGTGTCATTACAGCAGAATGCCAACTAACAAACGTAAAAGGAATAATGGAATTAGAAAGTCCATTCCGCAATCTGTAAGGTGACAACTGAGTCAGGACTCATCGGTAGATGCAACAGATGCTAGAATTAGTGGTCGAACGTTTAATGAGATCCTAGATATTTATATGGTCTTGAACTATCTTCCCACAAATTCTATATCATTCACCCAAAGAAAAGCAATAACCTTCCACTGGAAAAGCCTCAGGGGCCAGTGAAGGACAGGTGACATCACGGCTTTCTCATGTGGCACCCTGAGCTGCACACAGTCACTTCTGTGATATCCCCTCAAAACTGCATGACCCGCATCAGACACAGAAACATCCGACAAGCCCACATCAAAGGACACACTACAAAACAGATGGCTCCTTCTCAAAAATGCCAAGGTCCCGAGAGCCTGAGGGGCCGGCCCAGAGGAAGGAAGACCAAAGGTCCCAGACCGAGGGAAACACTAGACGACCATCCGGAGAGGAGACAGCTGCCTGAGCTGCGGCCTCACCACCATACAGCGTCACTGCAATTTGCGATCTGAAGGTCAGGCCAGCGAACACTCTCACCCAGGCCGTGCGGAAGTATGTAGGGATAAAAGGGCATGAGGGGATGTCTGCAACTTCCTGTCAATTAGCTCAGGGGGAGATGTGTGTGCAAATATGAGAGAGAGAATGAAAGGAATGCAAACGGGGCAAACACGTAACCACTGGTGAATCTGGGTGAGGACTATCAGGGGAGCTCTTTGTACTGTCACAGCAACTTCTACCTATGTTTGAAATTATATCAAAATTAAAAGTAAAATATTGAAATAACTATGTATGGTGTACCAGATGGGTATCAGATGTATGGTTGATCTCTTTGTAGGTTACACAAGGGTCTAATCACTGTTATACACCCGAAAGTAATATAATATTATATGTCAACTGTAGCTGAGAAATAAAAAAATTATTTTAAAAATTTAAAAGACTTATCACCACAAAGATGAAACTGCTTTCAGAACCCAGCACAATCCATTCCAAAACTACGAGACTCAGACCTATACTTTTAGATCCTCAGCACTGTTACTGGAACACTGAGAAACTTAATTTCCAAAAATTGTAAATAATCAGTCTGCATTCACTAACACCCATTTAGAAGCCTGAGGCCCTAATTTCAGAGCTTTCACCTCAGTTTCTTCCAGCTGAGAAAATGTCAAGTTATCATCTGCTTAAATCTTTCTTTCCTTGTTTCTGTTTTGCACTGTTCTCAGAAATACAGAGAGAAGACACAGAGAGCCCACAGGGGACAGAGCACACGAGGGTCCTGGCACGCAGACAGGCTGAGGGTTAGAGGACATGCACACTAAGCTACGGCCGCAGCACGGTCAACACAAAACAGTGCATTAGCTCTGGACTGTCGTTCACTCATGCAACTTAACTTTATCGTTCTATATGCAGGAAGACTTCTTTATTTTTTTTAAAATAAGGAATGGGCTCTGGAAAAAATGCTAAGAGCAAATAGTCATTGAAGGTTAAAATACCTGGATGAAGGGAAAGTTTGGGATGAGGCTACATTTGAGAACCATTGACAAGTACCTGAAATGGTTGCTGCTGGGATGAAAAAGCAGCAGAAACATTTGGCGGAAGCTGGGTTGCTATAGCAACGGGAGTACCAGTCTGCCCATCCTTTCCTGTCACAACCTTTACCTGAGAGGAAATATTTTGAGAAAAAAAGGCAACATGATTTTTAAGACTGCTCAAAATTTTGTTAGAATTTTACTGCTGACAGCTCACTGATGTTTGCTGTTTAAAAATGGAATGTTTTTGCATCAAATTCTGCAAAAAGACAACGAACTAATTTATGACAGATGTATAACATAGCAACCTAACTCAGCTGCAAATCTTGCAGGAACTCCCATTTGAGTCACAGGTGCAATCTCCTGAGTTGCACAATTGCACATTCTAGACGTGGGGCCGGCAGGCAGTCCAATAGCGAAGCCCGACCACCTCAGGCAGTCCGCAGAGCGGCCACGCCATCAGCCACCACGTGGGGGTCAGGAGGGAGGGTCCAGTTCAACAGGAAGTTATAAAGGGACTTTCTTGCCATAAGCACAGATAAGGGCACTGACCCACAGACAACTGGTGTACTAACATAAAGATAACGGAATTTCACTATTTCAGAGGTGAAATCCTCAAAATAACCAGGTAACCATTTGGAAAATAAAAATGGTCCGTCCTGGAAAGGGTGTTAAAGAAAACACGAAATGGCAGAGCCACACAGACACGCCCATACAGGTCGAGGACGACTGAGCAAAGAGACCAGTTTTGCTCACCAAAGGCCGATTTCTTTGCAGAAGAGTGACAAAGACTCAGGTATTTCAGCCGTCTCCTGGAACAAAGTCAGCTGCACCCACATATCGTACACTACACAACACAAAGGCACACGTACAGTGCACGACAGCCACCTCACGCTCACTGCTGGGATCAGCTTTTTTCAGGAAGTGCAGGTAATGGGTTGGAATCACAATGGTATCAAGAATCTCAATTCGGGCATTTATTAAGCACCCATTCCAGGCACCCAAAATTTTCAGTTTAAAAAAAGATGCCATCTTAAATAGCATTCGTAGGTATTTATAAAAGTGAATTTAAAATATGATCTCAAAGCTAAGACTACATCTAAAAATTGGTTTTTGCCATAACTATTTTAATCATGAAAACACCATATCAATATTTACATTTATTTATACTTAAGCCCCTTTTTTAAAATCCATATTCATGATGATTCAATGGGGGGACCTATTTCAGTAAAATGTGAAAACTGGGAAACCAGCCCAAGGTGTGCACCCCCACAGGCCAGGGGCACAGGCTGCAGCCCACAGGTCAGCTCTCCATCCGGAGCGGAGTCTCTGCTCTCAATGAAGGCACCTGGTCTGCCCCTGCCCCCCAACTATCAGGGCAGCTCTTCCCTCCTGCGAAGAAAACAGCAACATCCACCTTCCACGTTACTCCTGGGTCAAATCCTTATGAAACCACGTCTGAGGAGCCCCCCGGGCTCACAGGGTCTCTTGTGTTCACAGCTGCCTAGACTCACACCTGCGCAGCGCAGTCCTCTAATTATTAAACTGCTGTGTCTCACCTCATCGTTGATAACCTCAGACTTCTCTTCCTCCTCCTCTTCCTCCTCCTCCTCCTCCTCCAGGTCCAGATCGTTCTGCCGGAGATAAGCTTGTAACGGGGCGTAGTGTTTCTTCTTGAAAGCCAGGAAATCCATCATGTTCCCTTGCAGGTGTTGCAGGAAGAACAGCTCGATCAGGTACTCCTTGAAGGCCTCCCTCAAAGCCTCCATCTCCCGGAGGTGAGAGTCCAGGCATTGCTTCCGCATCTGGGCCAGCTCTGGGGAGGCTGGGGGGATCTCCTCCAGCTTCTTGGGTGTCTTCCTGCTCCCCGAGCACGAGAGGGGAAGGCTGGAGAGACCCGGGGGCACCGAGGTTCTGGAAGGGCTGCTGGGGGGCGGCGGGGATGTCATCCCGAACGCCGAAGCCCCCCCAACCCCGGGCAGCAGAGGCCGGGTCAGTGGTGGCCCCTGCAGCACCTGCTGCTGCTGCTGCTGCTGCTGGACCAGCTGCCCCTGGATGATGCTGCTGATCTGGGGCGGCAGGCTGGCAGTGGTGATGTGGCCGGGGCTGGCCAAGGGCGGCAGGCCAGCTCCGCCCGAGGCCGCGGGGCTCTGGGGTCCCAGGTGGTGCACGGTCCCCCCGGGCTGCCCGTGGGGCTGGGACAGTCTCCGTTCTCGCATCGCAATGGGAGTCCCTGTATGCTGCAGCGGGACTGGGGCTCCCTGGGCCATCTGGGCGAGGCCCGAGCCCTCCTGGAACACGAAGTGCCCGCCCGTGGACGGGCTCAAGCTGATCTGCCTCACCAGCACACTGGCATCCACGAAGCCCCCGGTGGGGCTGCTGCTGCACAGGC
>NW_006294590.1:2285347-2290111 GCF_000327345.1 Myotis davidii | reverse complement strand
GCTGGGGAAGGCCCGGGACCTCTGCAGCTGGTGCTGGACATTCGGAGGGCCGCTGCCGTGGTGCATTATCGCCCCCCTTTTTTATCCAACTTAATGTTCTCCTGAAAAATCAAAGTTGAAATCAAGTTACTTCAAGGCAAATATAACCGTCTGATCACCCCTTATTATGAGCTTGGTCAGCAGCACTGGAGACATGTGACTGTCTGTCCCACCGGCAGCTGGTGCAAAGGACAGTCTTAATTCACGTGGAGCCGTGGACACTACAGAAGGTCTCCTTCACTGCACAGGAGGACTGGTCCCTCACAGCCTGGCATGAGGTGGGGGATACCAACCAGCTACTGGACCGTCACAAGCATCACCTGCTCGAGGCCAAGCAGGGTGTGGCCTCGGTGCGGGTCTGTGACCGGTGGAGTCTTCCCGGACGCGTCTCCCAGCTCAGGGCCTTTCTGTGCTCCGCGTGCTGGGGACGGTGTGCCCGTCTCTCCCTGTGCGGGCATGGGCTGTACACGCCCTCAGCACCAGAACCGCAGCTGAATCCCCACCCGACAGCAGTCCCGCGACCCTAAGCCACCGCACAGCGACACCGTTAACCAAGCCCCAACACAGGGCCAGGCCAAACCCTGACGGCGCTCGCACCGAGCACCTGTGTGAGAGCAGGGAGGGCTGCAGAGGACATCACAGGGAGACGGAGCAGCCGAGAGGCCATCACATCCTGGAGCTCTTGCCAAGGCTCCAGCCCCCAGCTCCTCAGTGCCCATGACTAGAGAGCGGGGTGGAGAGTGGGAGGGGACCCTGAGAAAGCTCAGCCTTCAGGACGGGGCCACCCGAGGGTGGAGCGGGAAACTCTGAGCTAAGAAGGGACCATGTTCCCAAGTCAGACTTGGCTAGAGCCTGGGTTTCCAGTGGGAACAGGGCAACTGCACTCCAGGGCCACCTGTCCCGACAGTGCTGGGTCATGGGCTCAAAATGACTCCTCTCCACATGGCAAGTCCTCGGTGCTAACGGGCACACCAGCTTCCTAGGTGTGGTGGGGCTCACTCCCCTCCCCTAGACCAGCAGAAGCATCTTTTCATGTTCAGGGCACCACTGCTTGTCAGAGGAAATGCACAGGAAAAGTTAGAAAACTGACCAAGGTGCAACGCACACACATATGAATGATCTCACAGCTCCACACCCTGCCGAACACATTTGTGTGAATCAAGAGCTACGGATGACGGTTACACACATAAGGCTGAGAAAACATAAAACTCAGCATAACCCTCAGAGAAGGGACTTGCGTCCTGATGGCTGTCTCCGAAGACAGTCTCAAGGTCATGAGCAAGCAGCAGCCAGTGCCTCTAAGCAGGAAGTCGGGACCACAGCCAGCAACAGCCTCACTGCCAGCAGAAGCCCACTCCCACCACCGCCCTCCAAGCAGAAAGCCCAGCAATGTGGTGGGCACTGGGGGTGGGCACAGCGTGCGAGGGAACTCTTGGCTATGCCACTGTTTTCAATACGAGTTCGGGATCTTCATTTTTTTTCTTCTTCTTTCTTTTTAAAGATTTTTTATTTGATTTTGAGAGAGAGAAATGTGATTGGCTGCCTCCTGCACAGCCCCACACTGGGGACTGAGCCCACAATGCAAGCAGGTGCCTGACCGGGAATCAAATCACTGCTTATCTAAATAACATTTCCCAAAAATGTGGTACAGGCACCCCATGCAGAGCAAAGCCACCACCAATGGCAACACACATTTTATTCTACTGGCTGTCTAACTTTCAAGTCCACCAGAACCAGCTAGATCGGATCCGTCCAACTCATGATTTCACGGGCAGTACTGCCCAGGAGGAGGCCGAGGATCGGGTCACAGAGATGTCGGCTGCAAAAGCCAGGACTAGGCATGGCCTTCCTGACTCAGATCACAATCCATCAAACCGCTCTGAGCATGTCTCTACAAGGCTGCTCACCAGTGACAAGCTCCATGTCTGAGTCCATTCACTCCCAGCCTGTGTTTATAAAATGGGATTTCTGTGACAAACAAACAAACAGTAAGCCAGTGTAACCCCCAGAGAAGACTTGAAGCTGAATTTTTCAAGCACATCTACTGGTAAATTCATTACTCGTAATAAAAGAAATGCAAATTAAAACTCAGCTGAAACAGCACTTCTCATCTATCAGACTGACAGGAAGTCGGAAGCTGGACAACACACTGGGTGAGCGGCGGGCCTGGCCCCTCCAACAGCTGCACAGCTCTGCTCCTTGGGCCTGGCAGTCACACGATAAATGCACCCTGACAGCCACTGCAACGGGAAAATACATAAGCACCAAGGGTGTTCGCTAGGGCATTATTTGCAAATGCAAAATGTTGGGAGTAAAGTGGTCCGTACTGCAGACTGGCTGACTCCGCTGTGGTCCCCTTCGACTGGAGCCCTGCAGCAGGTGACAGGCAAGGTGGGCGCCAGGAACCGGCGGAGAGCCGTCTCCAGAACACGCAGTGTGAGTCCGGGAAGCACAGCGCAGGAAACTGTACTTGGACACTGCCTTCGTCTAAGAACAGGTGGATGGATGGGTGTGTGATAAAACAGGTACAGGAAACCGCCAATCACGGAAACTGGGTGATGGGTATACAGGTTGTAGGCAAAATTCTTTCAACGACTATGTATCTTCAAAATTTTCACTGTAAAACACTACGGGAAAAAATACTGTCTACATGACACGGTAACACCAGAAGTGGCTCAACAAATAAAGGGCTGAAACAAAAGTCCCATCTGCTAACAAGACCCCATCCTTCTCCCCTGAGTGTGAAGGTCCCTCACTCGCTCCTAAAACATATAAATTCCAAAGGATACAAACGGGCTAACCCGAGGCTGACAACCGTCTAGGATGTATGACACCGCGCACCATGCACTGCTGCAGAGCACTGCCTGGTGGGTGGCTGCGGCGGAAGGCCAGACGCAGTGCGGCCAGAGTCCCTGAACTGAACCGCCTATGGGGCCAAACTCATGGTGATGCTGGCCGGTCCCTCGCCTGATGGACCAGAGCCCCTGAGCTAGCCCGGGGGCGTCCACCTCAGCTGGGCAGGAACGGCCGGACGGGCTGAGGAAGTGCTTCTCTCGGCACCGAGCACCGAGCGATCGCGGTGCAGCCCGACCCGCCTCCTGCTGCTACCGGCCCCAGGAGCCTGCGCAGGCATCTCTCCCCCAGTCGCCTGTGAGATGCTAACACCACAGCTGCCCTGCCTGTCTGCTGATGTCCTGGGACCCTCCAGGAGGCCACAGACCACGGTCCTAAGACACTTTCACCCTCTTCTCCCTCTTGTGGGCGTTTTCGTGGAGAATGCAGGTCCTGATGGAAAGAGACCTGGGCAAACACGTACCAAGTCAGTGAGTGCTCGGACCAAGTCAAGAACGGGGAGAAAGCAAAGAGGAACTGTGCCACCCTCTGCGTGCCTCTGTGTCGTGTGCGCATCACGCCACGTGAACGCTCCACGGACTCCCACACACGCTGCAACCCAAACACCCTTCAGCAGGTGCACGGGTAAATCCTGGCCCCTCCACACCACGGAGCTCCCGAGCAGCATGAAGAACCCAACCCTCACGCCTGCAGGAGCCGCGGCGAATCTCAATGCACCGTGCCGTGAGCGAAGCCAAACGCCAAGGCCCCGTCCACGCCGCGCCTCCAGCTGGCACCCCCGGAAACACCGAGGCCAACAGGTGCCCAGGGCGGGGGGAGGGGTTGATCAAACAACCGTTTTGAATCCTATTGTGGCAATTACATATTTGTTAAAATTTTCAGAATTCTACACACACACTCACTCACACACAAGTGATGCAGGGACGCCCCCGGTCAGGGCGCGTACAAGAAGCAACCAGTGGGCTCAGGAGGAAGCAGATCAACAAACCCATCCCGCTCGCTCTCCCGTCCCCTCTCCCTCTGGTAGGAAAGGAAGCTGTACCCTCGGAAGGGTGGCTGGAACGTCCGTATATGGAGGAGAAACCGCGGAGGAAAAGCAAACTGAAGGCCTGGAGAAGGCAAGATGCGCGGGTCCAACACAGGCGGTGAAGCAAGGAGCGCGGGCCGGCACGGCCAGCAATGGCTGCAGGGGACCAATGGGACCCGACCGTGCTAGCGACCAGCTTCCTAAAAGCACGCAAAGCTGCACGCACAACTGCAATTAAACGCGGAGGGCGGGCGAGGAGAGAAGAGGAGGAGAAAGGGAATTGCATGGGTACAACAGGGGACCAAAAGGAACCTGTCTGTGGTGCGTGTCTTTGGGCGGTAGAATGGCTTCACGTTTTAAAACAAACGTTTGCATTTTCCCCAACCACTCAGAGAGCATGTTAATGTGATTGGTTCCACTAAAAAAAAAAAAAGTTACGAAGACCCTCTTACGTGCACCCACGTGAAAGCTTAATCACGAAATAGAGAGGACGCCGTTCCTCTCCCAGCCGGGGCGTAAGTACTATTTGCGGAAGTCCGGCGGCGTGGTTTCTGCGGCTGACACGGGGGCGCCTGGGCCGAGCCCTCTGAGGTTTGACAGTCTGATACATGCTTCTCTGTCTCTGGATCTGCTTTTGTTCATCAGTTTATGTTGTTCCTTATATTCCGTAAATAAGTGAGATCATGTGATATTTATGTTTCTCTGACTGGCTTATTTCGCTTAGCCTAATGCTCTCCAGTGATATCCATGCTGTTGCAAATGGTAAGAATTCATTCTTTTTTACAGCAGTGTAGTATTCCATTGTGTAGATGTACAACAGTTTTCTAATCAATTCATCTGCTGAT
>NW_006294590.1:2280600-2284983 GCF_000327345.1 Myotis davidii | reverse complement strand
GCCCGGCCGCCCAGCCGCCCAGCCGCCCAGCCGCCCAGCGCGATTGGAGCGATTTCTTCGACGAGAGTCTGCAGTCTGGGAGGTGAGTTCCGCGAGGGCAGAGGGAGAACGGAGCAAAGGAGGTCGCCTCCCAGAATCCCTGGGCTCCTCAAGCAAAGAGGCTGGACGAGGGCGCCCACCGGTGCAGCAATGACGCCCGACCCCGACCTCCCTGCACTTGCAAAAGCGACCGCGCCGTGGGTCCGAAGCCCGCGTGGAAGTGCTGACGCTGCAAAACGGAGGTGTCCGGCCGCACAACTCTGGTTTCTGAGAAGTGACCCGCGAAACCCGAAGTCACCAAAGGAGAAACAGATACGTTGAACGTCAGAATTCAAAACTCGGGCGCTTCCGATGACGCCGCTGAGAAGAGACAACCCGCGGAATGAAAGAAAGCATTTGCAAGGCATATGCCGGATACGGCGCTTGTATCCAGAGTAAAGAACTTCCAACCCAATTAAAAGACAGATTACTGCCTAGCCGATTTGGCTCGGTGGATAGAGTGTTGGCCTGTGGACTGAAAGGTACCGGGTTCGATTCCGGCCAAGGGCACATGCCCGATTGCAGGCTTGATCCCGTGCAGAAGGCAGCCAATCAATGATTCTCTCATTGATGTTTCTATCTCTTCCTCCCTCTCCCTTCCTCTCTTAAATCAAATTTTTATATATGTAAAGACAGATTACTTGTGAACGGGCAAGGAACTCACAGACATGCCACAAAGGAAAATGTCTGATAAGGACATGGGAAGATGTTCAGCATCATCAGGGGTCAGGGAAATGCACCCAGAAAACCACACCTCATAAGCATGCGTGCACACCTGTGCCCATGCACACACACCACTTCCCCACCTGAAGTCCTCTCTCATAGCTTCTTCAGCAGACTTGCCAGTGACCCACCCACCTCTTCTTTGTTAAGGGGTCACTTTGTTTGGGGTTGGCACTGAGCCCCGCTTCATACAAGGCATTTTCCAGCCTCCCTTGCAGCTAGATGTGACCACATGACAAGCCTCTGGCCAGGGAGAGAAGTGGCTGGTGGGCCTGCTGGGAGACCTCGCTGAGGGACATGGTCAGTGATGGCCCCCTTCCTTCTGCATAACCCCTCCCGCCTAGACCACAGGATGAAGGCCAGGTGCTGAAGCGGGCCCGCTGGACGGAGAAAAGGCCCTCCTCCCGCCCAGGGGGCCGCTGTGCTGGGCCCCGCTGCCACCTGTTCTTGTCTGGGCCACCTGCCAGGCTTCCGCTACACGCAGCCAGCCCCATCCTGGGGGCTTGAGGCCAAGTCCTGGAAAGAACCCCGCTGCACTGCCTGCTGGGTCTCAACCCCGGAGCCACCAGAGCGCGTCCGGTCCGCACACTCGCTCGTCGCCCGTCCCCACGCAGCACACGGTGAGAGGAGCAGAAAGAACCAAAAAAGGAAACGGAGCGACTAAGCAAAGCTTGTATCTATTTAATAAGAAAATCATTTCCTTAAAAAAATAGTGTCTTTACACGCTGAGCCGGGACAGATTGGCGGCCGGTTCTCCTGAGGGAAGCTGAGAATGATGTGGGTCTCGAGGTCCTGAGGTTGCGAGGCCGCACCTTGGCTCCCGTCTTGGCGAGGGATGCGGCCGGTGGCGGCTCCTGGTGCACGTGTCTCTGGGGCGTCCCCGCTCAGTCACTGTCTCCGTCCTCTTCGCTGCCTTCCTGGGGGCTGGGGACCTGCAGAGCAGGAGCAGAGGAGCAGCTGTGGGGAGGCAGGCTGCCTGGGGGCAGGCGCTTCCTCCCCGTGCGGGGAGCGGTCCACGGTGCACCCCAAGCCACCTTCCAAACTGCCTTTTGTGGAGTGATGCTGGCATGTATTCTCAGACCAGCTGGGCTCGGGGGGGCAGAGGGGGGTCCTTACAGGCCTCCTCCAAATCCCCAGAGGAGGCAGTGGTGCAGGGGACGTGAAGCCAGGTTCTCCCAGACTGGACAGTGCAGGCCCCTCCGCAGGGTGTGGAGACGGCAAGTGGGCAGCAGCCTGTCAGTGGGACTGGAGCAGAGGGCCTGGTCTAGCCCCTGTCCAGAGCTGCACACCAGCTCCATCTGCCCTCACCGCGCCTCAGGAAATCTATATATATAAAAGCCTCAGCGACCAGCCGATCGCTATGACGCACACTGACCACCAGGGGGCAGACGCTCAGTGCAGGAGCGGACACCACAGGCATGGAAACATGGAACACACTGATGAGTCGAGGCCGGAGAGGAGGGGGGGGGGATTAACCAAAGATCTTATATGCAAACTAGAGGGCTGTGCACGGATTCGTGCACAGGTGGGGTCCCTCGGCCTGGCCTGCGGGGACTGGACCAAAGCATGCTCTCTGACATCCCCTGAGGGGTCCCGGATTGTGTGAGAGTGCAGGCCACATTGGAGGTGGGCCTCTAGTGAATAATAAACAACACTTGACGAGTCGGGGAGTTCACATAAAATTCTGGCATTTTTCTCATTTCTCTTGGGAAAATGTGAGCAGCTCTGCCAACCCCAGGCCCACCGCCAACGTGGCCACCACTGGCTGCTGCCTAGCTGCCGTCACCCCTACAGGTGAACAGGAGCTCTGGGTTTGCTACAGTCTCCACCGATCCCTATTGCCTCCCTGGCCTTGGCTGCCATTCATTAACCTGCCTGCTGCCCCTGTGCACCTACCTGCAGGGACAGTTTACAACTCCAGGTGTGGAGGACGACAATGTATCCCAGATACACTTAGGTCACGGGAAGATACCCCCAGGGAGCCGAGGGGGTGGGGTGGGGGAGGTATCAACCACTGCACCAGCAAGAGAGGGCCTGTGCTGACCAGCACTGCCAGCCCAAGACAGGCGACCTCCAGTCACCGCCACATCACAAATGGAAAGACGCCGCCGCGCGTGTCCCTCATCCAGGGTCACCAAGTGTCGAGTGAGCACTAGGCAGTGTTTCAGGGTCACCAGTCACCTGGTACGTTGCCCCGGCCTGGTTTCTCCCGCTGCTGTGTGACCTGGGGGGAGTGATGTGCCTCTCTGTGCCCCAGCTTGCTCATGGCTACAATGGGCACAGTGACACCAGCACACAGTGGGTCAGAAGCTCAGCCACGGACGACAGACACGGACGAGCATGAGACAAGCTAGGACCAGGCCCAGCCCCGGCGCCTTGGGCACGTCCACCTTGGCCTCGCCCCAGCTGCGCTCCAGCACGTCCTCGGGCGCGTAGCCCTTGACGATGGCCACCACCAGGCCCACCATCTTCCGGATCTGGTGCGTCATGAAGCTCTGCCCCTTGACCTTGATGACCGCGAACTCCATGCCGTCCCGCTCGAAGGGCTCCTCGCAGAACATGTCCAGGACGTAGCGCTGGGCGCTGGGCTCCCGGGGCCCCTTCTGCGAGGTGAAGTTGTGGAAGTTGTGGGTGCCCTTGTAGCAGGCCAGCAGCCGGTTCACCTGCCGCAGCGTGTCGGCGCTCAGCCGGTACGTCTCGTCCTGCGCGTCGCGGTCCTTGTGCGCGAAGGCGAACGTGGGCAGCATGTAGACGTAGGTCCTAGCGTCGCACCTGTTCTTGGAGTTGAAGCCGCCCGTGACGCGCTTCAGTCCTGGGGGCGCGACGAGGACAAAGGCCTCAGACACGCCAGGGCCCTGTCCTGACACTGAACCCCGAACCCCACACCCGCGGGGACACGACGCGGTGTCTGTCAGACCTGGGCTGGCGAGGGGCCGGGGCTCGTCAGGCGCGCCCGGCACTGACCCCAACGTGAGCACTTCAGTCGAGTGAGGCGGGCTTACCCAATATCCGAATGTGAGACGGGAGGTGGCTGTTGATCTTTTCTAAAATGTCGTCAATCAGCCACACCTTCAGGGACACGACCTGCCCAGCTGCGGACACGCCCTGCAAAGGAGGCACCGGGTGTGAGGGGCCGCCTGGGGCCGCCCTGCAGGCACCTCGCAGGGGTGCTTGGGCCGACGGCCCGCGCTAAGGTTACATCTTTCCCCCGAGGAGTCCTGCTTTTAGAGATGCATCCGCAGGGAATGACCAGGCACCAGAACAACGCCCTGTATGCCACGGGGGCGAGGGCCGCGTGACGTATGACATCGTGTAGATGGGAACCAAAGTCCCGCTCGGAGGTGACCCTCGGCCACTGCGGGAAATGGCCATGCAACTCAGGTGACAGAACGGTGAGGCGGAGCAGGGGATCCGTGGACCGTGGAAACCAGATGACACGCCGCCTACCTTGTCTGTGCGGGCACACCGCTGGAACGACATCTTCCTCATGTCCTCGCCGTGGTTCTCGGGAATACAGCCCGACCGGACCAGGGCCGACACCAGGTCATCCTCAATGGTCTTGAATTGCGAGGACCCGACATT
>NW_006294590.1:2279079-2280546 GCF_000327345.1 Myotis davidii | reverse complement strand
GGTTTTCGCCCGGTCACCGACCACGAGAGAGGGCCCAGTCTGCTCCAGCAGGCAGGGGCAGGTGCAGCGTGCCCGCGCCCGCAGCATGGGGACCGCACCTGTGGCCATGCAGCTCGTCCCCTTCCCAGGGGAAGGGGGGAGGCCACCTGAGGGTACCCAGAGTCTCCAGGAATCCCCACCCTGGGCAGCGGCGGAACAGCCCACAGCAGGTGTCGCCGTGTCCTGCACCTGCCAGCTCTGAAACCAGCCCCCTCCTGCCGCTGGACACGTCTGTCTGCAGCCCCCACTGCAGAGGGACCCCCTTCCTCATCAGTGTAGGGAGGCCGGCCTCTCGCTCAGAGGAACAGACCCGGAATACTGCCAGCCGGGGCTGGGTTTGGCATCCCTGTCTTTTCCTAAGCCCGTCGTTTCATGCACAGCCTGTACGAAACAACTTGCCAGTTTAGGTGAAACAACAAGTTGAAGTCTCTCTCTAAAAAACAAATAGTGATAACAACCCTACCCCCACCATTTCAATCCGTCCTTCCGTCCACCCTGTGTGCTACTGTCACTCTCCACCCATTTCCCTGATGGGGAAACTGAGGCAAATGGAAGATGACGGACCTTTCTCTCTAAATTCTTAAGACAGTGCCCTAAGGCAAAATTCACGTAACCACAGAAAAGCATTCCGGGTCCAAGAGCAGCACAGGTGGACGGTCTGCTCCCACAAACACCCGGGGCTACCGCTGTCTGTCGCCGGGGCTACCGCTGTCTGTCATGAACTGGGCTTCACGGTGCAGCCTATGCTTTTGAAAAATAAAACAGGATACAAAGTAACTTCCTACCGCTATTCCCAGTAAAGGTGACACCACCTTTTTCCAAACTTCCTCCACCTGCACACCCCGTCCCAGCAGTGAATTTATTTCTCACTGTGAGCCAGGCTGACCAGAGTTGAGCACCAGGAGCAAGAAAATCTACGTGCCTTTGGGGGGCACAGGCTGCCTTTCTCAAAAGGACCCAGTTGGGGAGCTGGGGAGAGACTCCTAAAAGGGCACCTGCTTGCCCGCGGGCAGCTGCCTCCAGGGAGCCTTCCTGGCTGCGCTTGGGTCTCAGGTCCCGGCATCCGGCAGGCGCGGAGAGCGCCCATCACACGCCCAAGGCCAGGACCCTGGTCAGCGGCAGGGCGGGCCTGCGACTACCGTGGGAGCCAGCCAACGCCCTGGTGCAGCATCTCCCATGGATGCAGCCAGGTCCAAGCGCTGGGGTTGCCATCTCGGCCTCGCCCGCAGCGCGGCGCAGAAGAGCGGGTCTCCGGCCCTTTCCCGAGGCGCCTCGCTCGCTCCGAGGCCCCTCCCCGGGGCCAGAGCGCGGTCCCCGGCGAGCGGAGCGGCCCCGAGCCCCGTACCTGCATGCCGTGGTAGCCCTTCCCCGAATAGGCCATGAGCAGCACGATCTTGCGCTTGGGCAGCTTCCGGGGCTGCTCCCCGT
>NW_006294590.1:2278054-2278765 GCF_000327345.1 Myotis davidii | reverse complement strand
AATTCGGGAAGACCGGGCCAGCCCCGCCGGGACCAGAGGGGCGCGTCCCCTCCCGGCCCCACTCACGGACTGAACCCCCGCAGGACCACGTGGACGAAGGCGGAAGTGCAGCGCGCGGCCACGGCGGCCGATTGAGGACAAAAGCCCTCCGGGGCGGGGCTTGGAGGAGAGGAGGTAGAGTGGGCGTGGTTAAGGCTTGGCTGGGGGGGGGCTTGGAGTAGAGGGGAGGAGTGGGCGTGGTTAAGCATTGGCTGGGGCGGGGCTTCCCGGCTGCAGACTCCAGGGAGGTGGCAGGCCGCCGTGACTGCGGCTGCGCAGGACTCCCCAGCGCGAACACAGGGTCCTGATGCTAACGTAGGGCTCTGCCCGGGTAACGCGGGTAAACGCGTGCATCTCTAGGGAGACGAGCAGGGGCAACACCGATCCGTCACCTAAGCCCGCGTCATGGAGTCACAAATGCCCTGCGAAAGACGAATCGGAAGCCCGGAAGCCCCATGTCACGTGGGCGCACTTGAAAACGTGATGCTCCGATCCAAAGAGGTCAGATCCAAAGGCCACGTGGCGCGCGATACCGCGTGTGTGAAATGTCCAGAACAGGCCAATCAGAGGCAGAAAGTGGGTTAGGAGGTGCGGCCAACTCCTCCAGCTCAGGAGTCAGACCCAGTGGGAAAGAGCTCACCTGTACCAAAGGACACCCTCCCCCCACCCACC
>NW_006294590.1:2277336-2278025 GCF_000327345.1 Myotis davidii | reverse complement strand
GCCCTTCCCTCTGCGGAAGGAAAGAAACGGCTGCCTTTCCTGTCCCCAGGGTGAGGAAAGCCAAGGGCACCTGTGACCCGGTGAGCTCAGGTGCCTGAGGAGCTTTAGGAAGCATCGGGCCACCCTCACACAGCCCTCCCCGCCCCTCCACACAGCACCCACCCTCGCACAGAGCCCTTACACCTGCTCCCTCCTCAACCCCACCAGCTACAATGGATGATGATCTTGCATCTCCAGTCTATGGAGAGTAAACTGAGACCTGAGGTTGGGACAGACAAGCTGGAGGCCACAGCTTGGTACAGGGTGGGAGCCCAATCCCAGCCCTCCTGACTGAGGGGCCCTCGAGGGCCTGGCAGCTGTGAGTGTGCCAGGAACCCACAGGGGACTTAGGGATCGTCCCACATGGTCCATGTACCCCCAGGCCCAGCACTCCTGGGCCCCTGGTCACCATCGGGCTCCAGCACAGGGATGTTTACAGCAACTTCATTCATGATTCCTCCAACTTAGAAGCACCAAGATGTCCTTCAGCAGGTGCACGGGTAAGTAACCATTTAGAAAGAGCACTGTCCGGCCAGCGTGGCTCAGTGGTTGAATGTTGACCTATGACCCAGGAGGTCATGCGGTTGGATTTCCGGTCAGGGCACGTGCCTTGAGTTGTGGGCTTGATCCCCAGGGGGTGTGTGGGGGGG
>NW_006294590.1:2275481-2277319 GCF_000327345.1 Myotis davidii | reverse complement strand
CAAGAGGCAGCCAATCAGTGATTCTCTCATCACTGATGTTTCTATCTCTCCCTCTCCCTTCCTCTCTGAAATATACATACATGTATGTATATACACACATACACATATGTATATATATTTAAATTTAGCAACGAAAGGCCAGGACTGTCTCCATCCCATTGGGCATTTGGTACTCTCACACTAGGAGCCCACAGAGCAGACAGGCGGGTTCGGGGCTCGGGCTTCCTGTCCGGAGAGGAGCCTCGCACTTGAGGAAGCCGCCCAGAGGGGCCCCACCTTCACTTCCTCCAGCGCTACCTCTCCGTGAACTTTCAGCCTTTTTGGTCACTGGAGCTATTTTTAACTTCCGTAGTTGAAGAAGATGCAAAGCTTGCCACTCATTAGAAAGAGGCACTGCCTGGTTACCATGAGGCCACAGGCCTAGAATAAACATTCCCGAGAAAGACGTAGATATGGCCGAGCGACGGGAAGACGCTCGAGGTCACTAACTGCCCAGGAGCGTGCGACCCTGCATCACAGCGCACGTGGAATGAAGCATGGAGGCTGGGGGCGATAAGGACACGTATGCAATACCTTCATCAATAAAGAAAAAAAAGAATGCAGGCGGACCAGCCCTAGGGAGGATGTGGAGAAATCGGTGGGGAAGGAAGTTGCGTGGCTGCCGTGCAGTCTGGCGCTGGTCCTTGTACACGACCTGCATTCCCCTCCGAGGTGAACCCCCGAGAACCCAGAGGCAGGCGTCCCAGGTGAGGAGGTTCCACCGGGACATGGCCAGGGGGACACAGCCACGAACCCCAAGCCTTGCCCTGGAGGTGGCTCCCCCAGGCTGGCCTGGCCTGTGTGCAGGGCCAGTCCAAGGTGCTGCAGGACGCTGGCGGGGCAGGGGGGGGTGGGGAGGGGAAGCTGCAACAGGCCTGAAACAGTGACCGAGCAATCATCAGTAACAGCAGCTCAACAATTCCAAAGGTTTATTTCCTTAAACTGATATTACACAGTTAAACACAACTGGGGAGGGATCGCACAGATCCCTTCTGAAGTAGACTGAGTCGAGCGCTGTCTCCTGGAGAGCAGGGCCGGCCGGGGACGGACCAGGAGGCACACGGGCACGCGTGGTGCCACAAGTGAGGGGCAGGAAGGAGGCCCCTCCCGCGGCGCCAGCCTCCCGGCAGCCCTGGAGTCCAGCCGACCATAAAGCAATAAATAGGAACGTGTCCTGTGCAGCAAGGAAAGAACAGTCACAGGGCTTCTTCCAAGTCCAAGAACAGGGTAATTTCAAGTAGTATTGGGAGGAACACCCATAGACTTGCTGGGTCTGTGCTGCAAACCTTAAACCCCTGGCCGGGTGCCAGGACTCGCCCAGGCATCCCCCGAACTCTGGGGGTGCACTCGAGGGGGCGAGGCAGAGCTGGGCAGCCTGGGGAAGCCCCCTCAGCCCAGAAGGTGGGCCTCCCTGACCCCTCAGATAGCAGCCGGGACCTGGGGAGTGGGGGGGAAGGAGGGGAGGGATTTGACACCAAAACCGACTGGGAAAGCCAGATGGGGAGGTTTTTGCACAAAACACCCCCTCTCACCTGCCCCCCATCTCTGTGGCAGGAACCCCACTCCCCTACAGGTGGGACAGCAGGACACCCAGCCACGCAGCGTACCTGCTGCCACGCCCCTCCCACCTTCCAGAACAAAACGTCTAAACACTATGAGTTTCTTCTTTAAACAAAAAAAGAGCTGCAGAAAAATAAGACACATTTGATGAGTAAAGTGTGAAAGACTGCGGCGTCTGCTCTGGTTCAGAAAGCTCGGCGCCATACTGCGTGTCCCTAAGAGAACATTAAATAAGACAC
>NW_006294590.1:2274944-2275250 GCF_000327345.1 Myotis davidii | reverse complement strand
ATATGTATATAGGTATATATGTATAGGTATGTACACACGCCTCGCGGGCGACCCTGGGCGGCGGTCCTGGGGCCGGGCCTGCATAAAGTGCTCGTGACTCAAAGCTGGGTGGGTCCCGGGAGGAGGGGCCGGGCAGGTGGGAGGCTTTGGCTTGGTGGGCCCTGCTGCCCCTGGGCAGGGCTGCTGGGACGGCCGGGGCCGCCAGGGGACGGGCCTGGGCTGAGGCCTGTGCGGCCCCCGAGTGCCCTACACGCAGTGCCAGCCAGAGCCCGGGAAACATGTGGCTGCAGACCCAGCTCCGGGCAT
>NW_006294590.1:2260894-2261767 GCF_000327345.1 Myotis davidii | reverse complement strand
AAATAGGAACGTGTCCTGTGCAGCAAGGAAAGAACAGTCACAGGGCTTCTTCCAAGTCCAAGAACAGGGTAATTTCAAGTAGTATTGGGAGGAACACCCATAGACTTGCTGGGTCTGTGCTGCAAACCTTAAACCCCTGGCCGGGTGCCAGGACTCGCCCAGGCATCCCCCGAACTCTGGGGGTGCACTCGAGGGGGCGAGGCAGAGCTGGGCAGCCTGGGGAAGCCCCCTCAGCCCAGAAGGTGGGCCTCCCTGACCCCTCAGATAGCAGCCGGGACCTGGGGAGTGGGGGGGAAGGAGGGGAGGGATTTGACACCAAAACCGACTGGGAAAGCCAGATGGGGAGGTTTTTGCACAAAACACCCCCTCTCACCTGCCCCCCATCTCTGTGGCAGGAACCCCACTCCCCTACAGGTGGGACAGCAGGACACCCAGCCACGCAGCGTACCTGCTGCCACGCCCCTCCCACCTTCCAGAACAAAACGTCTAAACACTATGAGTTTCTTCTTTAAACAAAAAAAGAGCTGCAGAAAAATAAGACACATTTGATGAGTAAAGTGTGAAAGACTGCGGCGTCTGCTCTGGTTCAGAAAGCTCGGCGCCATACTGCGTGTCCCTAAGAGAACATTAAATAAGACGCTGTGCTCCCCGAGGGCGGCCGCACAGCAGGCTATGTATATATGTATATATGTATAGGTATGTACACACGCCTCGCGGGCGACCCTGGGCGGCGGTCCTGGGGCCGGGCCTGCATAAAGTGCTCGTGACTCAAAGCTGGGTGGGTCCCGGGAGGAGGGGCCGGGCAGGTGGGAGGCTTTGGCTTGGTGGGCCCTGCTGCCCCTGGGCAGGGCTGCTGGGACGGCCGGGGCCGCC
>NW_006294590.1:2256856-2257664 GCF_000327345.1 Myotis davidii | reverse complement strand
GTTCCGCGGCGGCGCCATGACCACGCCCTGCCGTGCCAGGAGGGCCAGCAGGTTCTGGGAGCTGGGCGTCTTGGGGAAGTCGAACGCGGGCGTAGCCTAGGAGGGCAGTGGGTGCTGAGGACGCCCACCGGGCCTCCCCACACGGCTGGGGACATCCTGGCAGGTCGGCAAGATCCACCTGCGTCTGTGGGGCCCAGCCCCGAGCACCAGCCCTCCATGGCCCCGCCTTCGTGGCCAACACTGCTCTGTGCTGGACAAAAGTACCACGCATACGCACACGCGCACACATGCACACGCACATACACATACATGCACTAGTGTGCACATGCACACGCTAATGCATACTTGGACACGTGGAGACACACACACACACACACACACACACACACACACGCCCTAAGCCCAAATGGTGACACCACAGGGTGGCTGTAGGCTGTTTCCATTTCACAGACAGGAAAACTGAGTCCAGGGGAGACTACATGGTTCCTGTGGCGGCAGCCTGAGCTTCCTGGGCTGACTGCTGGGCCGGGTGGGGCACTTCCTCTGCTAAGGGCCACACAGCAGCTGCTTGGCTTTGTGGACAGGCTCTGCCACCAGCCAAGACCCAGTACTGACAGGGGACCTTCACCCACTGACTGGGACGCGGGGCCGTTACCTTGGTGGGGGAGCCCAGGATGGGGGGCAGGGGGTTCCGCTGCAGGAAGTCCGGCAGCTTTGGCGAGCCGCGCAGGGGTCGGCAGGACTGGAGCCCGTGGGATGGCTGTGGGGGGCTGGCCTGCGGGTGGCCGAACACAGCCCCCAGCGGGTC
>NW_006294590.1:2256316-2256844 GCF_000327345.1 Myotis davidii | reverse complement strand
AGTGCTCGGGCACAGAGGAACCTGGACGAGATGGACAGGCCCGGTCACTGCGGCCTGTGGCTGCCCCCTGCCCGGCCCACACTGCCCCCAGGAGCATGGACGGGCATCACGTCTGTTCATCACACCCTTTACCCGCGCAGCCAGCCAGGCAGGAGACCGCGGAGGAGCCGAGACACCGCCCGGGTCCCACACATGGAGGCGGCGTGGGAGGGAACCCACTTCCTCCCCCTCATGCTGGTGAGGACGAGGCCCTGGAACAGGAAGGCGGCCCCGCCCAAAGCAGGAGGAGCCCCTCCCTCCCCAGATCCCGGCTCTGGCCCCGCGTTAGCGCCACACCTACCTGGACGAGGGGACCTGCCGCCCCGCATCTCGGCTCCTTGTGGGGAGGGCACCCCGCTCCATCCCAGCCGCTCGGGGATGGTGCCGACTTGGAGGGAAGGGGATGCCGGGGTCAGTGCCAGACGGAGAGGACACGTACCCCCATCCTGGCCGCGGAGATGCCCAGTCCCTCCCCGTGCGGGGCTGCAC
>NW_006294590.1:2254704-2256239 GCF_000327345.1 Myotis davidii | reverse complement strand
GGCCGGCCTCCACCTAGGGACAGCTTCCTGGCCAGGGCGGCTCCGTGCTCGGCGTGGGACGGGGGCGACGGGCTGGCCCGAGCAAAGCCCAGGGGGCTGGTGCTGCCCGACCTGCGGACAGCGGAGGACCTGGGGGCAGGACCAGAGCCAGGAGTGAGGCCTCGGCCCCGCCAGACTGCTCGGCCCCGGCCCTCCTGGGTGGAGGACAACTACCAGGTGGGGAGCCCCAGTGTGCCCCCATGGAGACACTAGCCCACAGGGCCTCCTGTGTATGACAAGAAGGTGCCTTGTCTGTTGAAAACGGCCACAGCGACACTGGTTTATAAACTCAAGACACTTGGCTGACATGCGCAGGCAGCTGTTAACCTGGAGTGCGGTCTGAGTCACGCCCGCACAGCTGCGCACGGTGCGTGTGGGCCCTGGGTCCTCCCCAGCCTTGCTGCCCCGCCCGCACGCACCGTGGGGTCTGGAACTGGGTCGGGGACTGCAGGTTCTGCTCAATGCGCTGGTAGTTCTGCACCTGCGTGGGCACGGGGATGGGGACAGACGCCCCGCACCTGCTGCCAGAGAAGGGGCCGGGCCGGCTGCGGGTGACAGACAGGGAGGAGGCGGGGTCACTGGGGACGGCCACCAGGCTGACCCCAGGCCCAAACTTCCTGCCCATGCCCAGCACTGCCCCATCGGGGCAGAGGGACTGCTCAAAGCCCACCCTACCCCGCGCCCAGGGCTTCTAGTCAGGACCAGCCGGCCACAGATCGCAGGAGGTGGGACGGAGGGCAGGGAGGCTGGGCAGCTCCCACTGGCCTGGGAGCCCATGCCTGCCGGGCCCGGAGGCCCAGGGGTGCTGGTGGCACTGGTCCCGTGGTCCCTGCAGCGTCCACCCCTGGACACCACAGCCCTCCTACTGGACCACCCGCGAGGGCTGGGGAAGCCTGGCTCAGGACCCACTCCAGCCGCCCAGCCCGGCCGGCTTACCCCGTTTTTTTTTGGGGGAGCCGCTGCAGGGTGGGGACGGAGACGGGGTCCGGCCGTGGCTCTCCAGGCCAGCGGAGGCCACCAGGGAGCTCCTGGTGGGAACAGAGCAGACAGGTAGCTGGGCGTGCGCAGCCCCTGGCCCCGGCCTGGGGTCGCAGAAGACTCGGCCCTCCCCGAATCGCCTGACCCCCACGGGGCAGAAGAACCTCCCGTGAGCCCACACGTCCTCCCGAGAGGCGGCTGGGGGCCTACCCGCTGCACATCAGGCTGTCCGGGGGGGGCTTGCCACCAGCTGCCTCGGCCACCAGGTCACCTGTGGACAGGAGACAGGCAAGGCTGGGCCCAGTCAGGAGTGTCCCGTCCCTCCCAGGCCACCTCCCCAAGGGGCCTCCCTGACAGCCCACCCTCGATCCCCGACAGGGGGCTGCAGGCAGGGCTTCGTGGACAAGGCGGGGACGGGTCTGGGCCCACGGGCACACCCGCCCACACACCGTGGCCTGACCTGGGAACTGGGCCGGGACCATGACGAAGTCATCAGTGTCACAGGACGAGTCCTTGCT
>NW_006294590.1:2252450-2254122 GCF_000327345.1 Myotis davidii | reverse complement strand
GTCGAGCTGCTGCTGGAGCTGCTGCCGGAGCCGGAGCTCGGGTACGAGGGCACAGGCACGGGCGGGGCTGCGGGGGCAGGTGGTCAGGTCCCCTCCCTGCCGTGCACACATCCCCCAGCCTGGGGTTGCCCAGCACAGAGGGACCAGGGACTGATGAGGGGGCACCCCCATACCAGCTGCACCCAGGCTGGGGGGGTGAGGCCTGGGGTAGGGGGCATGGGACCCTCAGGGACTCACACTTCTTCACTGAAGCGCTGGCGTCAAGGAAAGGGTGACGGAAAAACTCATCTGCAGGAGGGGGAGGAAGAGGGGGAGCGAGACCTCAGGACCCAGCCGGGGTTTCTGGGGTGAAGGACCCCCCGACCCCCAGCTGGCTGCTTGTCTGGCCCAGGTCCCCGCCCGCCTGACCTGGTTTCCCAGCAGAGCTCCCACCCCCACCCGCCCCACGCCCGGAAGAGGGGCCGAGGGCTCGCACCGAAGTCCATGCGGTCCTTGTGGTTGCGCTGCAGCAGGGCCAGCAGGAGCTGCCTCAGGGGGGCCGAGGTCTCCCGGGGGATGCTGGTGGGGCCAGAGGCAGACAGGTCAGCCTGCTGGAGGTCCTCGGGGTCAGGGCCGGGGCTGGGGCTGGGGATGGGGCCGGGCCAGGGGCTTACATGGGCACCAGGGTCTTGTTCTTCTCGTAGAAGAGGCGGAGGTCTTGGGGGCTGCTGGCCTGGAGGGGGACAAGGGTGTGAGGGCCCCAGTGGACTGGGCAGCTGCTCCATCCCCCGAGGTGCTCGGCCGGAGGCAGGAGCCCTTGCTCACCTCTGGGATGGTCATGCCCGCCCCCAGCAGGCTGAGAGCAGCCACGGGGCCCCACTGTCGGAAGAGGCAGCCGGCCTTGGGGGACCCCAGGGGTCTGGTGCAATTGGTTGTTTGCTCCTTGAAATTGAGGGGTTGCCCATACCCCCACCCCTGAGAAGCTGGCCGCCCGGGGGCAGTGCCCTGTGGGGAAGACCCAGCATGTGCGTGTCCTTTATTCCCCGCAGAGCACTGCAGAGTGCCAGGCAGCCCTGAGCTGGGCACACTCACCTGGAAGGGCGCCTTCCCCGTCAGGCACTGGTACACGATGGTGCCAATGCTCCACAGGTCCGCCTTCCCATCGTAGTGCTGGGACATGATGACCTCGGGGGCCTGTAGGCGAGAGACACGGGGTCAGGGCCTCGGCAACAATGGACACTGAGTATGCACTGACCTAGGGTGGTGCCAGCCAATCAGAGCAGACCCCTGCCAGGTGCCAGCCAATCAGAACAGACACCCACCAGGTGCCAGCCAATCAGAGCAGACACCAGCCAGGTACCAGCCAATCAGAACAGACACCCGCCAGGTGCCAATCAGAACAGACACCCGCCAGGTGCCAGCCAATCAGAGCAGACACCCGCCAGGTGCCAGCCAGAAACAATGGGTCAGCCATACTGCCCAACCACCCAAGTGAGGCCACAGGACAGCAGCTGTGGATGGGGAGGGCACAGGCTGTGGCCGCCACCTACCATGTACATGGGGGAGCCACAGAGCGTGGCCGCCATCATGTTGCTCTGCAGGTACCGGGCGAAGCCGAAGTCGGCTGCAGGAAAGGACAGTGTGAGCAGGGCAGACGAGCAGGGCAGGCAGCCCCTCCTCGCGCCCGCGCCCG
>NW_006294590.1:2249337-2252163 GCF_000327345.1 Myotis davidii | reverse complement strand
GGGACCCACTGCCTCCGACAGCCCCCGGGGTCTGTGGCCCGTCACCCACTCTGCAGGCCCATGTCCTGGCCACCTGAGGCCACCAGGGCTGCCTGCCCAGCTCTGACCGATCAGTGTCACCCCGGGGTGGCTCCCTGCTGTCCCCCCACTCCTTCTCAGCGTCCCCTCCCGGACAACCCCCGGCCTGCAGCTCGGCACTGAGCCCCGAAGCTGGGTTCTCAAGGACCCAGGGGCTGAACCGATGGGGGGGAAGAGTGGGTACAGAGACTGACCCGCCTGCGGCACAGCCCGGGGAGCCCTGTCCCTCATGGGGAGTGGCACCCGGCAGAGCAGCCAGCCAGGTACCCGGGGGCCCTGCCCCTTATGGGGAGCAGCACCCAGCAGAGCAGCCAGCCAGGTACCCGGGGGCCCTGCAGGCCTGGCGGCCACTCAGAGGGCCCCACTCAACAGGAGCAAAGGGCTGTCCCTGAAGGCTCCGGTCCCCCTCCCCCCTTTCCCAGCAGGTGCGGAAGGAGGCGGGGACGGCTGCCACCATCGGGCCCACCTCGGAGGCAGGGTCAGGGTGGGCCTGGGCACGCAGCCATGGCCACGGGTGCCACTCACTGTGCAGGTAGTCGGCCAGGTCCCCGCCGTTGCAGTACTGCAAAAGACCAGCCACACGCCCGTCAGCGCCGGGCACACCTCCAGCCCTGCCCTGGTCTCCCCACCGCCTTCCGCCTGAGCACTCGGTGCTGCCCCTCCTCCCTGGGCAGGTGTCCCCACAATCCATGCTTGATGAGGTCAACAGGGGTGCTCCCCACCCCTCAGGCACCTGCTGTGGCTACTGGGTGGGGTGCCCTAAGCCCACGGACACAGGACACGGGCAGCGTGCCCGGCCCAGGTGACAAGGGGTCCAAGAGCGGGGAGGGCGGGGCCCCTGTCCGACAGCCAGGCCTGCAGGGACTCACCTCCATGACCAGGTAGACGGAATTGGCCATTTCCTGCGGGACAGAGAAGAGACGTGAGGGGAAGGGGAGCACTTCTGGCCCTGTCAGGGCAGCCCTTGGGGAGCTTGTCTCGGCCGTGTGGCCTGGGCACTGAGCCCCCTGCACACACCACCTGGGCCCCAGGCAGGAGTCGCCAGTGAGCGTGGGCGCCAGCTGCCTGGGGCCTGCGTGCCAGGCTTAGCCAGCTGGCTAGTGGCAGGGAGACAGGACGTCGGAGAGCCAAGTGGACTCTGGTGTTTTGGTTTTGAGGTCATGTCCTTGAGTGACAGGAGCAGGAGCCAATCAGAACATTCATTTGCCAAGTCTGGGGCAGGGGCTAAGGTCCCAGGAGAGGTGTCAGAGTGGGGTGTGGACCCCACCTCCCCGTGCAGCCCTTAGCTGCCCAGTCAGACCAGGCCTGAGGCTTGGTCAGGGCTCAGCTTGCTGCTCTGAGTGATGCATCCTGGCTGGGGGACCCACTCAGGAGGAGCCCCAGGCCACCCCTCGGAAGGGACATGGCCCTCAGGTGCGGAAACTGCTGGGATCCGGGATCCGGAATCAAAGAGACACGGCCAGGCCAGCTTCCGGTTCGGCCCCAGACCTGTGGCTCCGGCGTGCACCACTCAGTCCACCCAGGAGATGGAGATGCCCTGTGCCAGGCCGGCGTGCAGACCCCACCCCCACACACACACAAGGTCGTCTGCCTGAGGGCTTCCCCAGGCGCAGGCCCTTGCTCCTGAGGCCGGAGCCCCAGTCACAGAGCAGGACAGCGAGCCTCTGCTCACCAGCTCACAGCCTCCAGCTCTTCCCCCAGGGGGGTCGCGCCAACTGAGGGGCTCCGCCCGCAGGAACAGGCCCCCAAACCCCGTCAGCACCAGCACTGCTGGGCCTGGGAACAGGAGGGCCCCCCTCCCCGCCCCCAGCACCCAGGGTGAGGGGAGCCCCAAAGCCCTCGAGCATGGGCCCTGGGGAGGGAAGAGGGGAAGACAGATGCCCAGCAGTGGGCTCACTGTCCACCTGCTCAGGCCCAGGGAGGCCCCTGCTCCCACCGCGCAGGACGAGGGACCCGCTCAGCGCCCCCGCCGGGAGGGCGAGGAGCAGGGACACAGCCTAGTGACTGCGAATGTTCCATGTCAGCCCCCACCCCGTGCCCACAGAGGCTGCGTCCAGGGTGGAGACGCCTCGGGAGCAGGTGAGACATGGCGTGAGAGCTCCTGGGGCCGGGCTGGGCACCCCTGGGACAGGCAGGCCGGCTCCAGCATGCCCACCTGGCGTTAGTTTGCAGGCCCTTCGCGTGGGGCGTGTCCCAGCAGGGACGCAGAGGCCTGAGGGTGGCTGTCCACGGAGCAGCCTCAGCCCCACCCACCCGCAGGCCGGCTGAGCGGGGGAGATAACGCGGGGCAGGTGCAGAGAGGCCCAGTCACCGTCACTTGGCTCTCAGGGGCGGACCCGGCGACAGGAGCAGGGTCAGGGGTGGTCACAGGGAGGCAGAGGGAGGTGCTGGCAGAGGACCCAGCCGAGGGCAGAAGAGGTGCCCGGGATGAGGACCCAGAAATAACCAGGGTTTGGAACACCCAGGCCACTTGCTCCCTCGCCCTCGCCTGCCCTCACCTTGACCACGGCCCCTCCGTGGGTGCTGAGCGTGCGCCCCAACCCCCTCCAGTAGGAGCTCTGGGCGGTGAGTGTTCTCTGGAGAGGCCCGGGGAGGCGAGCCGGGCCTGGGCCACACGCCCGAGGACAGCAGTGGGCAGGCCGGGCTCCGCCAGCTCTCGCCTGTCTTCCCGACAGCTGGCTCCCCAGGAAAGCCCCAAACTCACCCAGCAAGCCAGGACGGGCAGAGAGCGACGAACGAGGGCAGGGG
>NW_006294590.1:2248818-2249179 GCF_000327345.1 Myotis davidii | reverse complement strand
CAGGATGGGCAGAGATGCCCACACCACTGAGGACTGCCGGGGGGGTGCCCACCACGGCCTCCAAATCCAGGGGCACCCCCAACCCAGCACAGCCTGCCCCAGAGAGGGGGTCCCCAAGGCAGTGACAACAGAGTCCCCTTTGTGCCCAAGAACCCATGGGCTCCCCGCACAGGGCTCCCCCATCCCCACACCCTGCCAGGCCAGCTCCCACACCCGCCCACCGGCCGCTGGTGCCCTGCCCTGCCCCAGCCCTCGCCCCTCCTTGCAGAGGTCACCACTCATCACCCCAGGAAGCCACTCAGCCCCTCAGCCAGAGGTTCTTGGCCACACGGGGCTGTGGGGGTCCAAGCTCCTCTCCCCA
>NW_006294590.1:2248465-2248682 GCF_000327345.1 Myotis davidii | reverse complement strand
TCCCCAGGAACCGCGGGAACCCCTGCTCTGGGCTCAGCAGGACCTCTGGGGTGTGGGGGTCAGAGGCCTCAGGAGCAAGAGGACACATTCGGGCCTGGGGGACGCCTGGGAGAGAGGCAGCCGGGGACACGTCCCTTCCGAGGGGCCACCTCCCATGTGACCAGGGCCCTGGGAGGGGCATGTGCTGACTCCACCAGCCCTGGAGCCCAGGCCTCGC
>NW_006294590.1:2246627-2247963 GCF_000327345.1 Myotis davidii | reverse complement strand
CCCAAAAAGCCCAGGTTGCGGTTCGACCCCCGGTCTGGCACGTGCAGGAACCAGCCAGTGTGCACGTGAGCAAGCGGGGCAATGACTCGGTGCTTTTCCCTCCCGTCCTCTCTCCAAGTTCCACTAAATCCTGAGCCGGAGCCCCTCCACCTGGGCCTGGCGTCCGAGCCAAGGTGCTCTGCTGAACAGGCTCCCAGCTGCCCCTCGGCCAGCCCGTCTGCGGAACCAGGACTGGCCTGGTGGGCGGACAGGTGCTGACCTAGTTAGCGCCTCGCAGCTGGCATCCTGGCTCCCGAAGGTGGCAGAGGGCACGGGCGGCAGGACGAACTGCTCCTGGCCACCCCCACAGCTCCCCTGGGAAGAGATGCTGGCCCACCCCAAGGAAGGGCACCGCCTCCTCCCAGAAGCCCCCTTCAGCTGTGCCAGGGGCTCCCAGGGGCTGGCAGCCTGGCCTGCCCCCTCCAGCGCGTCTCCCCACACCCGGGCCGCCCGATGGGGAAAAACAGGCACCACTTTCATGGGGGTTTGGGAGGGACGGAGGCATGAGCTGGTGGGACCACTTTGGAAAAGAGTCCACTCCTTCCCGTGAGGCCCCGAGTCCAAGCTGCACCCCAGCAACACCGTGGATTTCCTGCAGGGGCTCCGTCCTGGGCACCACGGGGCACCCACAACCTGCTCCCCGGGTGACGCTGAGGGCGACAGGCTCCCCGGGGGACGCTGAGGGCGACACGCTCCCCGGGTGACGCTGAGGGTGACCGCAGTGGGCGCCCAGGGCGCTGGCGTGGCGGACGGATGAGCGGGGAGCAGGTGCCCACAAAAGTCAGGGCCAGGCTCCTGGGGACCAACCAGGCCAACCCTCGACCCTCAGTGGAAGGCCAGGGACCCCAGCCACCGCCCCACAGGTCTGGGCCTGAAGCACACAGTCCAAGGGGCCACCTCCAGCCCCTCACATTAGCCGGACACATGCTCCACTTCCGTGAGGCCAACAGCACGCCCCCCCCAACACCCCCACCCCCGGCACAGACACAAGCTACCTTGGGGTGGGGTGGGGCGCCGGCCACCTGTGACCAAAGGGCTTTTACTATATAAAGGCTCCCGCGAGTCACCGACATTCACACAGCGGATCGCACGGCGGCACAGGTCTCAGCACTTAGCCCCGACTCAGGCTGTCTCCACAGCCACCTACAAGGCAGGCGTCTACTCAGCGTCTACACTTCACAGGTGACACTGCGGCACCAGGAGGCTGAGCAGCCGCCCAGGTCACACCAGCCCGTCAGTCAGGGGGTGCAGTGTGGCTCGGGGCCATGCAGCAGCCTCAGTAAAAGAGACGGAGGGG
>NW_006294590.1:2245251-2246449 GCF_000327345.1 Myotis davidii | reverse complement strand
TCCCTCTTCCTCTCTAAATCAATAAAAATGCATTTTTGAAACAAACGCAGGGGTAGCCCTAATATTCATGGGCGCAGGGAGACGCTGGGGCCTCACGCACAGTAAATGAAAACAAAACCTAAGAGACGCCATCTTCCGCCCGGCCAGTGTGGCTCAATGGTTGAGCGTTGGCCTATGAACCAGGAGGTCATGGTTTGGTTCCTGGTCAGAGCACACGCCCGGGTTGCCGGCTGTGCGGGAGGCAGCCTATCAATGATCCTCTTTCATCGTTGATGTTTCTGTCTCTCTCTCTCCCTCTCCCTTCCTCTCTGAAATCAATAAAAAAATTTATTTTTAAAAGCGAGATGCCATTTCCCGCCTCTGGGACG
Source organism: Myotis davidii (assembly GCF_000327345.1). Classification (NCBI taxonomy): domain Eukaryota; kingdom Metazoa; phylum Chordata; class Mammalia; order Chiroptera; family Vespertilionidae; genus Myotis; species Myotis davidii. The sequence continues at coordinate 2,246,081 of NW_006294590.1, read as the reverse complement.
GGCCGAGAGGAATGTCTGTAACGGAGCTGGCAGGGCCGAGAGGAGACGGCCCTCCCGCACGCGGGCAGTGCTGCTGCCTGTCCAAGGTCTTGCCTCTGTGGACCACAATTTGGCCACTGTCCTGAGCTAAAAGCGCGCATCCCTCTTCCCCGGGCAATCGACTTCTAGGAATCCACCCTCCAGACGCACGCACGGCAGAGGCGAGCGCAGGATGGGCATTCCCACACTGCGGCCGTGCCAGGATCACCTCACGTCCCATCGGCCGGGGACTGGTGAAGTCGGCGATTGGACGGGGGCGAGTGACCGCCCAAAGCTGCAGCCACAGCCACAGCCGTCACACAGCTAACACCCACGCCGTGTTTACTATGACCAGTTCCAACCAAACAACTCCGGGGTCTCAGTCTTAAAGGAAGAGGTGGGGGCACAGAGAGGTTAAGACAGTGGCCCAGGGACACACAGCGAGTTTAAGCGGCAGCGCCAGGACTGGGACTGGGTCTGGGCTCCGGACCACTGGGCTCAGCGGTGCTAGCCTCACCGAAGGAACCCAGGGGCCCTTTTCTTGGGAGGAGGGGGTGTCACTGATCACATAAGGGCTGAATGGTTGTGTGGAGTGCTCCACTGGGCCACCCATCACGAGGCACCACCCCTGGCCTTCCACTGAGGGTGTGGAGTCCTTTGGCACCCTCTCCAAGAGGCAGAGGGAGGTGGAGGGGTGGTGGGGAAGGGGAGGCGAGCATGCCCGCCGTGCCTGCGCCACCTTGCCGACACCCAGACACCCAGACACGGCGCACGCAGTGTGGTCCCTCTGGGGGAGAGGGGCTCCATCAGGG
>NW_006294590.1:2244020-2245090 GCF_000327345.1 Myotis davidii | reverse complement strand
TGGGGGAGGGGGGCTCCATCAGGGCGGGGACAGGAGAGTTACCTTTTCCCACGTCCCGTTTTATACTGTTGTTTTTTTTTTAAAAAAAGTAACTTTGTTGATTTCAGAGAGGAAGGGAGAGGGACAGAGAGATAGAAACATGGATGATGAGAGAGAATCATGGACCGGCTGCCTCCTCCACACCCCCCACTGGGGATGGAGCCCGCACCTCCTGCTGGATGCGGGGGGGGGGGGGGGGGGTGCCGGGCTCCAAGCACCTCCTCTGTTGGGGAAGCAAGCAGCCACCCCTGGAGGAAGTGGCACTGCCCACAACCAGGTGTGCGGCCAGCGGATGGGGAAGGGGGAGGGGGGCCGTCAGGAGGAGGACAGGGAAGAGGAGGAGGGAAGGGGCCGCCCTCCCGGCCCCAGGACACAGTGTCTCCGTGTGGGCTGCCAGGCACTCTCCGTCACCCTGGACCGGAGCCCTCCCCGTGTCGCCTCATGCTGTGCCACGGCCCCCAAGGCCACGGCGCGGCTCCGAAGGGGGAGGAGAGAATGGGGAAGGGGGGAGGAGGCCACCCAAACACAGACAGCCCGCCCGGCCCAGAGCGTCCCCTCCGCCAGGGGCCGGTCCCGTGGCCTCAGTAAACAGGTTTCAAAACCATTAGTCAGCACTTTGGCCTGCAGATCAGCCGCCTCAGGTTCCCACGTCCCCAGGCTAAGCATCTGGGGTCCTGGACCCCTGCTGAGCCCCCCACCACCACCACCACCTGGCCCTGGGGACAGTGGGGGGACCTGACTGTGACCTGCGGGGCCAGCCAGGCCTGAGGTGGCCTCATCCCACAGGCGACCGCCTCCCTCCTACCCCGGTGGCCGGCCCCCCGCTGCCAGCAAGTCGGAATCTCCGGTGGCCCCTCCCCTCCCCCCTCTGACGCAGAGACAGACTGGCCAATGCCAGGCCCTGGAGCAATGTCAACAAACAATGGGCCTGCCCCGACAGGTGGGCCCGGCCGGCCCCGGCCGGATTACCGGGGACTGGGCCACTGACAGGACTCCAGGTCAGGGCCACCAGGTCAAACCTGAGCGCCAAG
>NW_006294590.1:2243225-2243472 GCF_000327345.1 Myotis davidii | reverse complement strand
GTTCTTCTTGTTAATGCACTTGACCGCGACCTCCAGGTCGTGCTTCTGAAAACCCAAAGGGATGTTTTCAGTCCGGGGGCCAGGAGCCCCCTTCCCGGGCAGCCCTGGCGGGAGGGCAGTTAGGGGCCCCCCACACTCCGGGCAGTGAGGGTGCCCAGGCCTGGAGTGGATATGAGGGGTCCCGGGGGAAGGGGAGATGTGTGGCTCCCCGGAACGTGGGGGCGAAGGGGTCCCCGGAACTGGGGGT
>NW_006294590.1:2241453-2242605 GCF_000327345.1 Myotis davidii | reverse complement strand
GCCCTGTGTCCGTAAAGGCTGCACGTTTGCCACCATAATACCTGGGACTTGGCATGTGTACCCCAGGCTGGGGAGCGGGTAGGAAACATTCTTAGGGACAGAACAGCTGTGTTAGAAGGTTGTGCATTTAAAACTGCGTCCTATAGCAACAGATTGCCGGCCAAATGGCACCCAAGCCAAAGTAACGGCCCACCAATCCCTCCAAGAGGAGAGGTTTTAGGGAAATCCCCGTGCAACCTTTCTGTGGAATGACACGCGGCAGATCCTTACTGTGCAGAGTTAGCGAAGGGTGTGCTCCGAGGGGAAGCTCCCAAGTTTATAATTAAGTGAAAGCAAGATGCAGAACCGTGAGCTGGGCTACTACTGTCACTGAGGAAGTCACTCAGTCATCGGCAACAGTGTGGGGGTTGCCAGAGGGGGCGGGTAGGAGAGGGTAAAAGGGGGTGAGTGATGGTGGAAGGAGACTTTACGTGGGTGGTGGACACACAGTTCAAGGCACCGATGACGCATTACAGAATTGTGCACATGAAACCTGTGTGATTCTACTAAGCACTGTCATCCCAATAAATTCCATAAAAATACATTAAAAATAATTTAAAAAAATAAAGACACTGGAGGGGGGTGGAGCGTCCGCTCACGTGCTTATAGGCCGTTGGTGAGTCTGCTTTGAAAACGTCGATTCAAGTCCTTTGACCAGTTTTGAATCGGATGGAGGTGTTGGTCTTTCTTCTTTTTTAAAAATATATTTTATTGATTTTTTACAGAGAGGAAAGGAGAGGGATAGAGAGTTAGAAACATCGATGAGAGAGAAACATCAATCAGCTGCCTCCTGCACACTCCCCACTGGGGATGTGCCCGCAACCAAGGTACATGCCCTTGGCCAAAATTGAACCCGGGACCCTTCAGTGCAGGGGGTGGGGGGGGGCCTATTAACTGAAACTCCAGTGTGACAAGGAAAGACCCTGTTATTTACAAGTTCTGGCTCGTTTTTTTCCAAATAGCAGCTGTGGACACAGCAAAACCCTAGAATGTCCTCAGGACCTCCCCTCCCAGCACCCCGGGGCACAATGCCCAGTGGGAGACCGTCCTCAAATGCTGCTGAAACTCTGCTGGTGGGACCCTAGCCCAGGGAGGGTCCCTTCCCACAGCCCT
>NW_006294590.1:2239777-2241355 GCF_000327345.1 Myotis davidii | reverse complement strand
TTACAGAGAGGAAAGGAGAGGGATAGAGAGTTAGAAACATCGATGAGAGAGAAACATCAATCAGCTGCCTCCTGCACACTCCCCACTGGGGATGTGCCCGCAACCAAGGTACATGCCCTTGGCCAAAATTGAACCCGGGACCCTTGAGTCCGCATGCCGACGCTCTATCCATTGAGCCAAACCGGTCAGGGCAGGCGTAGCTATTCCTATATCCCAGATATTCACAGCTTGTTTTAGTGAATAAAGTTTTATTGAAACCCAGCCATGCCCACTCCCAATGGATCCTCTGTGGTTGCTTTCCAGCCGCACCCGTGAGCAGTGACCACGGTGGTGGCTGCACGGCCTGCGAAGTCCTGTTTGCGGTCTGGCCCTTTACAGAACAGGTTTTAGTTCCTGGCCTTGAAAGATACAGAAGTCCTTGGGAGGAGTCGTCAGGCATTTCCCCTGGAACTTGGCAGAGATACCCCAGAGGGCTGAGGAGGAAATGCAGCCAGGTGAGCACTTCAGTTCTCCCAAAGGACGCGGCACCTCCCTGGCCGCCGGGAGCACAGCTGAAGTCAGAGCCCGAACTTTTTTTTTTAATTATCACCCAAGGATATTTGTCCATTGATTTTTTAGAGAGAGAGAGTAGAAGGGAGAGGGAAAGACAGAGATAAATATTGATGTGGGAGGAGCCTGCAACAGAGGTACATGCCCTTGACCGGTATCGAACCTGGGACCCTTTGGTCCGCAGGCCAGCGCTCTAGCCATTGAGCGACACCGGCCAGGGCAGAGCCGGAGGTTTCATTCCCAGAAGGTCTTTGTCCTCCTGGAGGGGACGTTAGGTGTGGGTCAGCTCTCAGGAGCTTCAGACTTTGTTTAAACAAACACAGGGTGGCCCAGTTTCACCCTGAGCTCTGGGAGGGGCAGTGGGAGGGTTGGAAGGGTGACAGCCTGGCGTTCATCCCCGGAGGCCTCAGGCCCCGCCCCCGCCGGCCCCAAGGCCAGAGGGCCAGGCTGGGCCTGTGTCCCCGGATGCAGGGGACATGCCTACCTTCTGACCCAGTCACCCCCACACCTGGTATTGACGTCCTGAAGGTCCTGGGCAGCAGGAAGTGTTCCCTGAGTGGCCGGGACCGAACAGACGGCCATCGCTAGGTGACAGAGAAACAAAGCTCTGGTCGCCGCCACAGGGTGGATGAGCCTGGAAACCCGTTATGCAAAGCGGGAGGAGCCAGCCCAGGCCGGTTTGCTCCGGTTTGGTTCCGTGGGTAGAGCGTCAGCCTGCAGGCTGAAGGGTCCCAGGTTCGATCCCGGTCAAGGACACATGCCCAGGTTGCAAGCTCACTCGTGCAGGAGGCAGCCGATCAATGGTTCTTTCTCATCATTCATGTTTCTTTATATGTATAGATAAATATTGATGTCAGAGAGGAAGGGAGAGGGGGAAAGGGATAGAAACATTGCCGAAACCGGTTTGGCTCAGTGGATAGAGCGTCGGCCTGCGGACTGAAGGGTCCTGGGTTCGATTGCGGTCAAGGGCATGGACCTTGGTTGCAGGCACATCCCCAGTGGGAGATGTGCAGGAGGCGGCTGATCGAT
>NW_006294590.1:2238636-2239601 GCF_000327345.1 Myotis davidii | reverse complement strand
TTCTCTCTCCCCCTCCCTTCCTCTCTACAAACAATAAAAATATATTTGAAAAATACTAGGTGTACTGGTTAATAATGCGGATTTTTCCCAATAGACGGAGTCACGCGTGTGCTGGTCCACATGCGATCTGATGTGTGTGCTCTTTGGTTGTATTGCTCCTTCCGATGACCACCTGTTCCCATCGATGGCACACGCGCTCTCTGAGCGGCCCTTCAACACGTGCGAAGACGGTGGAAACTGGGTCTCTGAATGGCCGGCCTTAAAACAAGGAAAGTTCTATTGGGACGGTCTCCACCAATCACCTGAAAGATGGGGGATGTGTAGCCAGCGATGGACGTGACTCTGAATAAAGCATTTTTAATGTTTCTCTTAAAATTATCGTGTTTTCTTTGATTACAAAATCCACATTTTAACCAGTTAATGGCTAATCTGCATACCAGTTAAAAGTGCGGATACTGGTTGAAAGTGTGGATACCGCCCTAACCGGTTTGGCTCAGTGGATGGAGCGGGTCTGCCGACTAAAAGGTCCCAGGGTTGATTCTGGTCGCCCTTGACCAGTATCGAACCTGGGACCCTTCAGCCCAGAGGCTGGCGCTCTATCCACTGAACCAACCTGGCTAGGGCTATCATTAATGTTTCTCTCTCCCCCTCCCTTCCTCTCTGAAATCAATAAAAATATATTTTAAAAATACTAGGTGTACTGGTTAATAATGCGGATTTTTCCCAATAGACGGAGTCACGCGTGTGCTGGTCCACATGCGATCTGATGTGTGTGCTCTTTGGTTGTATTGCTCCTTCCGATGACCACCTGTTCCCATCGATGGCACACGCGCTCTCTGAGCGGCCCTTCAACACGTGCGAAGACGGTGGAAACTGGGTCTCTGAATGGCCGGCCTTAAAACAAGGAAAGTTCTATTGGGACGGTCTCCACCAATCACCTGAAAGATGGGGGATGGGGAGCCAGG
>NW_006294590.1:2237737-2238485 GCF_000327345.1 Myotis davidii | reverse complement strand
TTCGGCTCAGTGGATGGAGCGGGTCTGCAGACTAAAAGGTCCCAGGTTTGATTCTGGTCAAGGCATGTACCTTGGTTGCGGGCACTGGGGAGTAGGAGCTGTGCAGGAGGCAGCTGATCGATGTTTCTCTCTCATCGATGTTTCTAACTCTCTATCCCTCTCCCTTTCTCTCTGTAAAAAAACAAAATACATTTTTTTAAAAAAAAGTGTGGATGCTGGTTAAAAGTGCAGGTTTTGTAATCAAAGAAAACACGATAATTTCAAGAGAAATATCAAAAGTGCTTTATTTAAAGTCATGTCCATCGCTGGCTACACATTACCCATCTTTCAGGTGATTGGTGGAGACCGTCCCAATAGAACTTTTCTTGTTTTGAGGCCGGCCATTCAGAGGCCCAGTTTCCCACGTCTTCGCACGTGTTGAAGTGCCGCTTAGAACGTGCGTGCGCCATCGATGGGAACGGGTGGTCATCGGAAGGAGCGATACAACCAAAGAGCATAAAAACATATCAAATCGCATATAGCTCAACATACTCCATCTATTGGGGAAAATCCGCATTATTGACCGGCTCACCTGGTGGTCACTCATGCCACAGCGTGCACGAACCTGGGAGCTTTCTGCAAAGTGAGAGAAGCCAGGCACACTGGGCCAGTGGTCGGCAAACTGTGGCCCCTTGAGTGTGGCTCTTCCACAAAATACCACCTGAGGGAGGAGGAGGAGGGAAGCCCTCCCTGAGGACCGGGGGCGGGG
>NW_006294590.1:2236626-2237511 GCF_000327345.1 Myotis davidii | reverse complement strand
CCAGACTGTTTCCTGCAGAAGCCATCAGCCCGGTGCCCAGGGCCCCTGCGCCCTCTGCGTGGGCGACTCAGCTGACACTGACGGGAGCTGCCTGACGATGGAGGACAGGCAGTCACGAGCCTCCCAGGACATCGCAAAGGCAGGTACGTAGCGCCGCTGCCCGGCTTTGTCACTGCGGGGCCAGGGGCCGCGACTTCCCGGAGTTCCCCGGGGGGTGCCCCTCCGGGCCTCTGGGCACCGACTCCCGAACCCCGGGCCATCCTGCTCTCCAGCCTGGCAAACCTGTTCTCCCTCTAGCCCTGCCGGCCCGAGTGGCACCAGGTGTGTCTCTCAATGACGCTGCCGCTGCCGGCTTCCTCCTCACGGAGGTCAACTTCCTTCTCCCTCCCACGGTTCCCTCTGCCAGCCACCCCTGGTCCAAGCCACCGCGGCCGGGGCCAGACCCCCAGGACCCCTGGAGGGTCTCGCAACCCCGTTCAGCCTCATGACAGCCCCATGGTTTCCCGCCTACCAGTCAGGACCAGCCAGGCGGTGCCCGGCAACCAGCAGCCCCCTCGACCTCAGTGGCTCCGGATTGTGCAGGGTCCTGTCCTGCTCCGCTCCGTGGCCACGGCACAGCTGGCCGGGGGCTCTCTGGGGCCCAGGCCCCGGTATTGACCTGCCTCTGTCTCGGACGGCCCACACCTGGGGTAGCAGCTCAGGGAGAGCTGTGAGTCCTGTTTTCAGAGCAGCACGGATTCTCGCGCTGGGGACCGAAAAGGGGTTCTGGGGGAAGTCACCCCACACGGTGACCTGATCATAAATCCCCAACGGGGGCCCTGGCTGGTGTGGCTCAGTGGATAGAGCGTGGGCCCGTGGACCAAAGGGTTCCGGGTTTGATTCAGG
>NW_006294590.1:2234384-2234649 GCF_000327345.1 Myotis davidii | reverse complement strand
CTGGGGCGCCCGGGCCGTCCTGGGTGACGCAAACCTGGCAGACGGCCACTCACCCATGGAGACGAGGACGGCCCAGAGCTCCAGCTCCACAGGAGGGTCCAGGGCAACTCCGCTGCGGCTGCCCACACGGACCCACAGGGGCTCCGCTGCTTCTGGAACCTTCACGCCCCTGGTTCCCACAGATATTTAAAAAAAAAATTTTTTTTTAAATTGATTTCGGAGAGGAAGGGAGAGGGAGAGAGAGAAACATCGATGGTGAGAGAAT
>NW_006294590.1:2233390-2234276 GCF_000327345.1 Myotis davidii | reverse complement strand
GTTCTCTCTCATCATGGATGTTTCTCTCTCTCCCTCTCCTTCCTCTGTGAAATCAATAAAAATGTATTAAAAAAAAGGGAGACGGGAAGATGCCCAAGGACTCACACCTGGTGACGGATGCCAGGCATGAGGATGACGGCTGTGGTGGGTGTGGCTGTCCCGGAGCCGCGCTCCGCCCGGTGACACAGGGCAGAGGGTTTGTCCCTCTGTCTCAGAGGACGGGAATCTTCGCCCCAACACTTGCTCCCTCTCCTGGAGGTGCCCCAGGTCCCCCGGGGAGGCCGTGCCATCAGCCAGGACACGGACCAGGAGCCACGGGGCTCATCTGAGCTCCAGCTCGACTCAGGGCCACCGGGGTCATCGCGCCCCACTCCCCGCCTGTTTTCTCCCCTGAAATGTGTGTGTTGGGGTGCAGGGAGGCCAAAGTCTAGGGGCTCTGCATGCAATTGAGCAGAAGTTATCAGCTTACAATACACCTTCTTTTTTAAAATATATTTTTATTGATTTCAGAGAGGAAGGAAGAGGGAGAGAGAGAGAAACATCCATGATGAGAGAGAACCATGGATCGGCTGCCTCCTGCATGCCCCCCACTGGGGATCAAGCCCACAACCCGGGCCTGTGCCCTGACCAGGAATCGAACCGTGACCTCCTGGTTCAGAGGTCAATGCTCAACCACTGAGCCCTGCCGGCTAGGCATCACCCGGGTCTTTGTTGGATGACCAGGTGGTCCGTCCTTAACCAAGGCCACTGGACAACTGGTGTCCCACGCAAGCAGGAGCAGTGACCCCCACATATGCAGTCATGGACCCACGTGTCTCAGGTACACAAAGGGGTTCAGGATTTGAAGCATATACGCGTGGAGGGTGAGTGAAATGACATTTAAAAA
>NW_006294590.1:2229422-2232154 GCF_000327345.1 Myotis davidii | reverse complement strand
TCTTTTTGGTGTTAATTGTTTTTGTTAATCCTCACGTGAGGATAGTTTCCCATTTTTTTAAGGGAGAGTAGAAGGGAGAGGGAAAGACAGAGAGGAACATCGATGTGAGAGAAACCAGGGCCCGGGCTGGGGAGGAACCTGCACCCAAGGTACATGCCCTTGACTGGAATTGAACCCAGGACCCTTCAGTTCACAGGCCGGTGCTCTATCCACTGAGCCACACTGGCCAGGACTGGGCTGAAGAGATTTAATGTCCAGGGGCCGCACGGAGCTAACATCGCGGGATCCTAGCTCGGCGCTCAGGCCGCTCACCCACGTCTGGGACGGTCCTGGCTCCCTTCACCACGTCCTGGTCGGTGGCCACAGGAAGGGCCACGTGCAGGAGGGAGCCCGGCTAGAAGCCCGGCCACAGGGACATGGTCCTCCCAGGAACCAGCTGCCGGCACCACCCTTGGGCTCCCAGCCTCCGGACGGGGTCCGTCTGTCTGAACCCCACGTCTGCAGCGTTTGTTAGGGTCCCCTGCACGGAGACCAGGGCCTCAGCTTCCCTGCCCTGAGGGCGTCCCGGTGACGTGTTCCGTAAATGTGAGCCCCACACCCACGGGGACATGTGTGTCTGCTCACAGGCCCAGTCCCACCGAGTCAGCCAGCACCTGGGCCCGGCGTGTCCTGGGCCTCCCCGGTGACCTCGCCTGGAGTCCTCGCCCTCCCTGTGGCGAGCGTCCCCTGAGGTCCTTCCGGGGGGCTCTCCGGGTCTGTCCCCAGGGCTGCAGAGCCCCCGCAGAGGCCCCCAGCTTCTCCAAGTAGAGCCAGCACAGCCAGGGATACAGCAGACTTTGGCTGACGCCCAGCCGGGGTGGCACCTCCTGGTTCAGAGGTCAACACTCAACCACTGCACCATGCCAGCCAGGCTAAAATACACCTTTATAACTATGTTTATGTCCGTCCCAAAGTAACCACACGGAAAAATACAGTTCCACACACAAAGAAAGATATCAAGGCATATTGACATTTTAAAAAATCAATAAGCCCGCCCTGGCCAGTATATCAATAAAAATATATTTTAAAAATATATATACGTGTATGTAAAAATACGGGGGGCAGGTGGGGGAGCCGAGAATCCGCGTGCTCGTTCCGGGGCCGGGGCGGAAACAGCCGGTCGGTCGTCGGTAACTCGTCCTGACCCAGCACCCACAGGGCGGACACCGCTCTGAGCCGGCCGTGCACGCATCACGGGAGATGGAACCGGTGGGAACGCTTTACCGCGTGTTTGGCTTTAACACAGGCGAGGCCACCCCACTCCCCAGGAGAGCCCAGCTTCTCCCAGACCCGGTCCTGAAACCAGTAAAAATATATTTGGAAAAAAAGGACCATTCGAGCCCCACCCTCAGGCCGGTGGTGACATTCAGTGATAACTTCCTGGGACCAGGGTGACCTCATGGCTCCGTTGGTTGAGTGTCATCCCATGCACCCAGACGGAGCCGGTTTGACTCCCAGTCAGGGCACATGCCCCTCGGTTCAATCCCAGCTCCACCTGCTGGAGCCCTGTGGCCTGCCCTGTGGGGGCACCTTTGGCCTCTTTCTGCTTCCCAGCAGCAACCGAGTTGGCACAGGCCTGAGGCCTTTGCTCTGGATGTTACCTCTGCCTGAATCACCCTCTGAGGCCATCCACCCGTCGGGTCCTCCCAGCACGCAGGTCTTAGCGCAAGCGTCACCTCCTCCGAGAAGCCCTCCGTGACCACCCCGTCTCAGGCACCCACGACTCACTTTGACCCCAGTCTGTCGTTGCCCTAGTCACCAGTTGCGGCCTCCCGTTTTACGGATGGTGGTGCTGACTCGTTCACCCCTGGCTTCTACCTCTGGAATGAGAGGTCATGACCTTCTGCTGGGTGGGCAGTGCAGGTCCCAGAGCCAGCCTGCCCTGGCCTCCGCGGTGCCACCTCCGAGTCACCAGCACGTCCAGGCCCTTCCCTTCACCGGTTTTTGCAACGCCCTGGCCATTGATAACAGGTGCGCACGCCGCCGTCAAATCCGGTTTCGCCTTAAGTGCCCGTTAACATGTGTGCCAGGCGGAACAGATGCTGGGGGTTGAACTCTGACCCCGAGTCAACTTTCAGACACATCCCGATTTCACGAGGAAAGGTGGCCACAGTGGCCCGGCCGGCGTGGTGCAGGGGTTGAGCATTGACCTATGAACCAGGAGGTCGCGGTTCGATTCCTGGTCAGGGCACAGGCCCGGGTTGCAGGCTCGATCCCCAGTAGGGGGCGTGCAGGAGGCAGCTGATTGACGATTTTCTCTTATCATTGATGTTTCTCTCTCTCTCCCTCTCCCTTCCTCTCTGAAATCAATAACAAATTTTTTATTTTTTAAAGGTGGAATAAGGTCATCACACCAGCAAGGCCCACCCCGCACCTGCAGCCCAAGTGTGCTCAGGCCTCAGGTGGAGCTGACCTGGGGCAGCAACCGCCTGGCTCCTCACATCCCCAGGGCCCTGGGAGGTGCGAAGGGAAGGCTCAGAGACGGGCAGCGACTTGCTTGGCGACACACAGCAATGCAGGTGGGAATGGACAAACGGGAGCCAGGGGCTGAGTGGATAGAGCGTCAGCCCACGGAGCGAAGGGTCCCCGTCCGATTCCGGTCAAGGGCATGTACCTTGCTTGCAGGCTCAGTCCCACCCCGGCTCTGAGCGGGGCACACGCGGGAGGCGGCCAATCGATGTGCCCCTTACAGG
>NW_006294590.1:2227066-2227797 GCF_000327345.1 Myotis davidii | reverse complement strand
CAGCCACACCCACCAGGACCCTCCTGGCCCCTCCCCCTCCTGTGGGACCACCTCTTCCCTGTTCCTGCTCAGGGGGCCTTCCCTGAACCCCCAAAGCAGCTGACTTCACACTCGGGGGGGCTCCCGCCGTGAACCAGCCCCCCGCACGGTCCCCCTGAGCCCCCCTGGCAGCCTCTTGCTCCCCAGCGACTAGCCTCTTCCTAACAGAACCCCGATGGCTCCAGCTGTGAGGAGGCCCCTCCCGGCCCAGGAACCTGGTGAAGGGCTCCCTGCCATGTGGGCGGTAGGCGGTTGGCAGCCACGCCCAGCCGCCTCCCAGGACCCACAGGAGGCAGCATCCCGTTCTGCACGTCCCACACGCACGGGCCAGTCCTCCATCCACCACTTCATCACACCTGAGACCCGACGGCCGGAGCTGCCGGCAGGAGGCCCGTTTCCCGGCCGGCCTCCACTGGCCCATCTGTGAAATGGGTGTAATCGCTCCGGGACACCGAGTCGTCCAGGAAGTGCTGGGCAGGACGGAGCTGGTGACCCCCACGCAGACCTTCCTGGAAGCCCCTCCACCTGAGGGCAGGGGGCCCGGGTCCAGGCCTCCAGGACGGCCCCCCGCAGCCCCGTCTGAAGGGCATCAGGGTGCCGGGCCGGAGCGGCCAGGAAGCGGTGAGGTCATGTTTGTCTGTCAGCGTCACAGGGAGCCCAGCGGGGTCCCCAGCGCAGGGGGGGGGCTCATC
>NW_006294590.1:2224946-2225766 GCF_000327345.1 Myotis davidii | reverse complement strand
CCAGCGCATGGCGTCGTCCAGCGTGCTGGGGACGCCCCTCCACGGGGGGCTGCGGGCCGGGTGGCCGGGGTCCATGCGCCGCGTGAGCTCATCGTAGCGCCAGTACAGCTGGTCCTTAAAGAAATAAGTCTTGTCGCTGTGGGCCCAGGAGAAGGCAGCGTCTACGCCGCCGGGCGGGAGGCCGAAGTCGGAGACGGGCCGGGGGAATCCCTCCTCCACGTGCGTGTCCTGGAACACCCAGTATCTGTCTCCTGAGGAGAGAAAGTGGGGGGGCTCAGCCCACCGAAGGCGGTCGATGTTTCTCTCTCATCGATGTTTTTAGCTTTCTGTCTCTCTCCCTTCCTCTGTGTGAAAAATCAATAAAATATATATTAAAAAAATACTTTGTAGTGTTGCAGATAAAAGGTCTTGCTGTACTCTTGGTCTGCACTGCAAGCTGTGGGCTCTTATGGGAAGGACATGGCTAGCAGTCAGCTCATCAGCTTAATAAAGGCTCGTAAAATTTAAATTCTGAGTCGGTGGTCTATCTCGCCGAGCTAACCCATAACACTGAGTAGGAGCAGGGGGGATAGGAGGAAGGCAGGCCACCTCCCAGAACTAACCCAACACCTGTTTGTGCCCGGCACAGGGTCCTTCCACTTGGCAGCAGCCTGAGCGCCAGTTCTGAGGAGGCAGCCACCTTACGGGCTGCGTCCCGGCCCCGAGAGGCCCTCGATCTGCTCTGCCTCCTCGGCGCCCGCGAGGAGGGGGGCTGCGAGCAGCTGAGTGTGGAGACTGGACAGGCTGCCGGGCGGGGCCAGCGGGGCGGGGGTGCACCTGG
>NW_006294590.1:2223687-2224525 GCF_000327345.1 Myotis davidii | reverse complement strand
CCCCCCCCCCCCGGCTGCGCGTCCTGGGTTACACTTTGCAGAGACTGGAAACGGCTGAAGTGCCTGTGAGCAGGGGAGGAGGTGAAGGAGGTGACGGTTCTGTGCAGACACGGGGTCAGGGCTGTGAGGCCGGTGTGTGTGTGTGGGGGGGGAGGGGGCGGGCACAGCTCAGGCCCCGGGGGTCACCCTGCCTGACAGTTCAGAGCTGGAGCTGCGGGTGATCGTGGGGAACCCCCAGTTTTCACAGGTTGAGGAAGAATTGAGTCCAGAAGGTGCTGCTATGACTGTGGCCAACCCTGGACCCCACACACCACACGGAGGCCCAGCTGGGGAGCCTGTCACCCCAAAACACAGCAGCCTCTGCACACACACACACACACTGTGTGTGACGGAGGAAGGGCCACAGCCTCAGGCACCTGCTGCAGGCCCATCCTGCCTTCTCCCCAAACTGACAGCATGCTCCCCAGGAGCAGGTGTGGGGGTGCACCTGTCATCCCCGACCGACACCAGGGCCTGGCCATGGTTCCCACGCACTTCTGAGCCCTGCGTCCTCGCCCCTCTCCTGGCTCCAGTCTCGTCCCCTCTCTGCACTCGGCTGGACCATTCCTGCCCCAGGACCTTTGCACGGCTGTTCCCTCTGCCTGGAACACTGTTCCCCCAGGTCAACCTGGAACGAACTTCCTCACCCCTGTGGCTGCTCTTCCTGGGCCCGCCCCGCCCCCCCAACCCCCCGACTCTGTACCTGCAGCGCCTCCCAGCACAGGGCACAGAGCAGGTGCTCAGCAAACACACCGGCAGGCACACACACGCACGGCTGGTCTCCGCTCCGTGCCCGAGC
>NW_006294590.1:2220864-2223645 GCF_000327345.1 Myotis davidii | reverse complement strand
GCCTGCGGGGACGGCGCACAGCTGCGGGGGCCGGCCCCACCCGGGGCCCCCCGACTCCCGCCCTGGCGCTGGGCTCCACGGGGGCTACCTTTGAAGAAGAAGGCCTCGCCGCGGATCTGTGCCACCGCGTCAAAGTGGGCGCTGCACCTGTGAGGCACGTCCTTCCCGGGCCTGCGGACAGAGAGCCGTGGGCGTGCGCCCCCTCCTGCGCCCCCGACCACGCCTGCAGCTCTGGGACCCGCAGCAGTTGCATCAAGAGAGAAAAGCAGCCCGGCCAGCGGGGCTCAGTGGTTGAGCATCGACCTATGAACCAGGAGGTCACGGTTCATTGCCCTGACCGGGTTGTGGGCTCGATCCCCCGCGGGGGGCCTGCAGGAGGCAGCCGGTCAGTCACACGTACGGGGTGCTGGGCCGGTTGCCGGGGGGCTCCGGCAGGAGGGGAGGCTCCTCGGACTCGGCCGTGTCCGGCTGTGCCGTGGGGGACACAGACTCCCGCACGCCTGTGGAGACAGGGTGGCCGCATGGAACCCAGGGCGCCCGCCTCCCTCAAGCCCCAGCCCGCTTCCCGGAACCCGGGGTGGCCCCAAGGCCGCCGGGCAGACGGGCCTGCGCGTGCCCCGGAGTCAGCACCGGCTACAACGTGAGCCGGACAGGCCCGTGCACGGGGCGGGGACGCCCGTGGCTGCACTGCATTGTGGGTGTGTCCATGTCGGATTGTGCACTTTAAAGTGGTGACTGTGCCCGGCCGGCGAGGCTCAGGGGTTGAGCGACAACCTAGGACCCAGGAGGTCAGGGTTCGAGTCCCGGTCGGGGCACAGGTCCGGGTTGCGGGCTCCATCCCCAGTAGGGAGTGTGCAGGAGGCAGCTGATCGATGTTTCTCTCTCATCATTGATTTTCTATCTCTCTCTCCCTCTCCCTAAATTAAAAAAGAAAGTTTAACGGTAAATTTTACAATAAAATAACGCAGACGCCAGAGGGCGGTGGGTGTGGGGAGAACACCAGGGAGGTGGCCTGGAGGGCGAACAGGGATTTCACCGGCTGGGCCTCCTTGCCCTGCACTTCCCAGGTGTCCCCAGCAGAGGGCGCCTTGCGGCTAGCTCTGGGCTGGCCTGGCTGTGGCTCCTCCCCAGGTGGTCACCGGGCCTCAGCTTCCCCCCTACTCCAAACCGAGTGCTGTGCCCGGCCGGCACCATCACGCCAGCTGTCACACCTGAGACCACCAGAGGCCCGGACGCGGAATCCTGCCCAGGCTCTGAAGCTCCGGGGTGAGTCTGTGATGGCGTCCGCTCGTTCCACACACGTACGCGCCAGGCAGGTGCTAGAACTCCTGCGGGCTCTGCACCCAGGGGCTCCCCAGCCTCTGTCCCTGTCCTCAGGGCGCCCGCGCTGGCTCTCGGGGGGCGGGGCACTCACCGTACAGCTGCCAGGCGCGCACCCGGTCCGCGTAGGGGAGCCCGTAGTGCAGCGGGTCGCCCACCGGGCCCTGGTAGTAGGGCTGCATGATGGACTGCGTGGCCGCCACATGGCTCAGCCCGATGGCGTGGCCAAACTCGTGCACGGCCACTGCGAACAGGTCCATGCCGTGGGCATCTGGGGACACGAGAAAGAGTGAGCCACGGGGGACGGCGAGCCACGGGGGATGGCGAGCCATGGACGTGGCCGCAAGGATGGGGAGGCGCGTGCCTACGGGCCGGGTATTGGGGGTTGACTTTCTGGGCCCCAGGATGCAGGGACCGGCGTAGGACTCCTGCGCCCCACGGGCCAGGACCCTTGTTAGGCCTGTGTGTGGAGGAACCCACGTGGCCCTCCTCCCCACCCGCACCCACACCTCCTGGGAGATGAGACCAGGCGAGGACACAGAGCCCCGGGCCCGCACACCCAGCCCAGCCTGGCTGCCCGGTGGGGTCCCTGCCCGCGATGGGGGTGAGTCGCCCTGATCTGGAATTGCCCAGCTGTTCCCGTGCCCGGGGTCTGGACGCTTCACAGGGTCGATGTGGCTTCCTGCAACCTCTGGGGTCCATGGGGCCCCCGGGTGATGTGGGGTCCCCAGGGCTCAGCCCCACGCATGCACCTGAGGACCGGAAGGTCCAGGCCTCGTCGTCATCGAAGTGGGCGTCCCCCGCGGTGTGGTGGTCGCCGGGGAGGAAGGCGTGGGCCACGGTGCCGCCAGGGCCATCGAAGGGGTAGCGGTCGTTGTGGTCGGCCGTGGAGAAGTCGATCTGGATGTCGGCCGCGCTGCCCGCCACCTCGTGGAAGTTCAGGGGCGTGATGTCGCCCCAGACCTTGAGAGCGTAGTGCATGAGCGCACGCACCATGTCGCGGCCCAGGGGCGAGTCCCGTGGGAACGTGCGGACCCTGGGGCGGGCGGGGTCAGAGCCAGGGGTCAGAGCCAGGGGTCGGGTCAAGGGGACAGGCCGCGCCCCCAACAGGCTGCAGTGCGCTCCCAGGGACGCCCTGTCCCGGGGGTGGGTGTGGGATGCTATTTGGAAATGAGGTTTGATGGTAGGGAGTGGCTCCGTGGTTGAGCGTGGACCCACGAACCAGGAAGTACAGTGCGGCACAGGCCCGGGTTGTGGGCTCGATCCCCAGTGCGGGGCGTGCAGGAGGCAGCCGATCCATGATTCTCTCTCACCATGGATGTTTCTCTCTCTCTCTCTCTCTCTCTCTCTCTCCCTCCCTCCCTCTCCCATCCTTTCTGAAATCAACAAGAATATATTTTAAAAAATAAAGGTAGGGATTAAGATGGGACCATCCTGGACATCACCCGCTAAAGCCATGGA
>NW_006294590.1:2220079-2220725 GCF_000327345.1 Myotis davidii | reverse complement strand
GCCGCGTCTGCAGGGGGGAGGGGTGCAGGGTCAGGAGCCCGCCCAGCTCAGCCCTGCCCGGGTCCCCCCAGCACACCTGGTGGGGACGGGGTGACTAACTCAGGGCCAGCCCTGATGAGGGTCTTTACAACATTGGAATTGGGCCCAGCCGGTGTGGCTCAGTGGTTGGTCGACCTGTGAACCAGGAGGTCAGGGTTCGATTCCCGGTCAGGGCACAGGCCTGGGTTTCAGCTCCATCCCCAGTGGGGGGCGAGAAGGAGGCAGCCGGTCCATGATCCTCTCTCATCATGGATGTTTCTCTCCCTCTCCCTTCCTCTCTGAAATAAAAATATTTTTTAAAAAGTGGGGTGCTCGCTAACCCCCACCCCCATATTTCTGGTTCCTCTCGGAAAGCTGGGCATTTGGGCAACACCGGCTGGTACCCCACTGGCAGGAGTCAGGCAGAGACTGTGGAGCTGGGTCTGCGTGTGGCTGTGCCCACCCCTGGGGGGAGGTGAGGGTGACAAGGGCTCCCACGTGGGTCCCTAACCCCACCCCCCAGCGGGCGGGGGGCACAGGGAGGAGGGAGTGGGGGACATCAGGCCCCCAGCTCGGGCTCGGACTGACCCAGGACCCCGGTGGCCTCCAGGCCCGCGAAGCGCTGCAT
>NW_006294590.1:2219157-2219739 GCF_000327345.1 Myotis davidii | reverse complement strand
GAGGGAGGGGTGGGCGAGGGCCCCGGGTGGGGTGGGGGCTCCCCGCCTGGCCAGCCCCATCACCACCAGCCCAGCCCAGCCCCCCTTTACCCACGAGGCCCCTCTGGCCCCGCCCTCAGCTCCACACAGGCAGGGGGAGCTGTGTCCCCACACACTCCTGCCCCTGGGAGTCCACCTCCTGCCCCCCCTCCCCAGGAGGCGAAGTGCGGGGGGACGCCTAAGACAATCACATTTTAAAACAGTCATGAGCCCTGGCTGGGTGCTCAGTGGTTAGAGCATCGGCCCTGGGACCGAAGGGTCGTGGGTTCGATTCCGGTCGAGGGCACGTACCTAGCTGCAGGCTCGAACCCCAGCCTGGTCAGGGCCCATGGGGCAGGCAACCCATCGATGCGTCTCTCTCCGTCTCTCCCCCTCCCTTCCATTCTCTCTAAAAATCAACGGGAAAAATATATCGGGTGAGGATGAACAAAAATAAATAAAATGAATTAAAAAGGGCTGTTATAAGTCAGTAAATAAATCTAGCAAATACCGGATTACCTGAATGAATGCATGTTTGGATTGGGATAAATCTCTGAACACTGA
>NW_006294590.1:2218477-2219026 GCF_000327345.1 Myotis davidii | reverse complement strand
TGAGAAGCTGGGGAGGGACAGGCAGCCCCGCGGAGCAGGGAGGGGGTTGCGGGGATGGGGCGTCTAAAACAGCCCCACCACCCTGCGCCCCCCCACTGCGCCCACCATGCGCGCCCCCTCCTTGCAGCGCATCCCAGTCCGGGGGACGCAGGAAGTGCCCGTGGCCGGGGTTTCTCTCCTCGCAGTTCACACGCTTGCAATGTCAGAGGAGGCCCGGGGGAGGGAGGTAAGCGATGCAACAATCATTATACATGTGTTTAAATCTGTATCCTACTATTTCACTGCTTCCTAGGGATAGATACTAAAAATGGAATTGCAGGGTTTCCAGTGGTTAAATACATGTTGCCAAAGTTATGCATAGAATGGTTCTATGGATTCTTTCCACAATCTCCTTGTTCCAAGATGAGCTTGGTTATAGGCATTTTTAAGTTAAATATTTCCCAAATCGCTAAATGATACATGGTATCTTCTTGAAAATTTTTTGTCTTTCTGAGTCAATACATATTTAATATGGTTATTGGCTATTTTTATATCTTCTGCACAGTTCTT
>NW_006294590.1:2213827-2218203 GCF_000327345.1 Myotis davidii | reverse complement strand
CTCCGTGCTGCCTGTGGCCGCCCGGCCTGGGTTTGGCGGCTCTGCGGGGACAGATGGCTGGACTGTCCGCCCCCCGCCCCCCATTCCATCGCTAAGTGGACCCCCCAGCCTCCTGGTGTGATGAACAATGGCCCATTGCACAGACGAGGAAACTGAGGCCCAGAGGTGGCTGCGGACGTGGTTGAGGCCCCGCCCCCAACAACAGTAACTACAGCCCGGCTGGTGTGGACCAGTGGTTGAGCTTCGACCTATGAACCAGGAGGTCAGGGTTCGATTCCCCCTCAGGGCACAGGCCTGGACTGCGGGCTCCATCCCCAGTGTGAGGCGTGCAGGAGGCAGCCGGTCCATGGTTCTCCCTCATCATTGATGTTTCTCTCTCTCTCCCTCTCCCTTCCTCTCAGAAACCAATAAAATATATTCATAAAATAAAACAAAATAAACTAACCGCAGCTGAGCCCGGCCAGCACCTGCTCCGTATCCGCTCTGCACCCGACGGGGTGACCGGCACCTCCACTTACACTGAGGGGACCGGGGCCCAGGTCCCCCCTCGCTGCATCGACGCAGCCTTGCCGAGAGCTCACGGAGGCAGGCGCCGGGGTGACAGCCAAGACCCGGGGACGCCCCACCGTCCGAGGGAGGTGCCCACAATGAGACGGGAGCGATGACATCACAGACGAGGACCAGGGGTCCGGACGCCAAGGTGGTCAGACACTGTCCGTGCACCAACCCGCCTCAGGCTCACCCCACCCCCGGGGAAGGCTGGTGGGGACAGGGGTGCGTGTCTGTGGCATGTGCATGTGCCTGGCACCCGGCGGGCGCTCGCTGAAGAGCCGCTGAGTTAACCTATGAGGTGGGCGCCGCTATCCCCACTTCACAGAGGAGGAAACCGGGTGCTGAGAGGTCAGGACACTCGCCCGTGGTCACGCACGCAGGGAGCCTGGGCCGTCTGGCCTCAGGCCGATTCCCGTAGGTGAGGGCCCCTCAGCTGGTGCTCGGGGATGACCGGAGGGATGGGAAGCAGCTGGCCAGGGGCCCAGTGGCTCGTGCAAAGGCCCTGAGGCAGGACCGGCCTGGGAAGTTCAGGGAGCAGACAAGGACCTGGACCGAGGGGTGGGCAGAGGGAGGGAGGGACCTGAGGAGCAGGTGCCTGTCTGATCCTGTCCGCACCATCTCGCCCTGAGAGCAGCCCAGAGGCTGTCAGCAAGGGTGACAGACGCATCACCTTTCTCCCGCCTGCAGCTTCGCGCTGGCAGCCCAGATCGCCCTTAGCGAGGAGGCAAAAACTCAGGGATGCTGGCGCCCCGGCAGTGCCTGCAGATGGCGCTGTGTCTCAGAACACTGCCGAACCCCAAATCCTCTCAGCCTTCCCCGTCTGCCTCCCCCCACCTGCCAGATGCTGCCATAAGCCATTCAGGGCATCACCCAGTCCGCGCCCCCCCTCCCCTGCCCTGTTCTCATGGCCCCATTGTCCAGATGAGCAGACTGAGGCCAGCACTTAGGTCACAGGCCGCTGAGCAGCAGCCTGGGGTCCACAGGATGAAAGGGGATCATCGGGCACCCTCCCGGCTCAACCGCAGGCGTCCAGCTCGGTCCTCCCCAGGCCCCACGGGCTCCCACACCAAAGCTCACAAAGGCCTCTCAGTCCCCCAGCGCTGGCCACCAGCCCAGAGCCTGAACTCACTTGGAGAGCTGGCTGGGGGTCTCAGGAGTCGCCCACCATTTGCATGCAAGCTCCCCGGGGTGTGGGGGAGGGGCCTTGGCTGCCCCTCCCCTCCCCTCTCCTGCCCTCCCCTTCTCTCCCCTGCCCTCCCCTCTCCTCTCCATTAACCCTTCCCTGCGCCCTGGCTCCCGGTGGAGGGAATATGGCCAGTTTCTTGGCTTCAGCTGCCAGGGATATACCTGGCCCCCTGCCAAACCTATGACTCCATCCTGAGCCCCCACGGGGTCCACGGCTCTTGGGGGTGCTGGGTACAGAGGCCGAGGCCAGGGTGACTGTCCCCCCTGCCACCCCCTACCCCGTGCCGGCCCCAGGAGGGCGACAAGGTGCTCCCAGCAAGGACCTGGCTGCCACTTCCCTTCACCCCGCCCCCTCCTGCTCAGCCCCTGGCAGCCCCCGGGCCACTGAGGGTGCCACCCGTCCCCGCCACCCTCACGCACAGTCTCAGCCACAGAACCCCGCCCCCCATCTGGGCGTCAGGCAGCAAACGTTCCACCAACAGGCCATGCGGTGGGAGGCCACGGGCATCAGAGGCTGCAGCCAGGAGTAGACACTCTAGAGCAGTGGTTCTCAACCTTCCCAACGCCGCGGCCCTTTCATACAGTTCCTCATGTGGTGGTGACTCCCAACCATAAAATTATCTTCGTGGCTACTTCATCACTGTAATGTTGCTACTGTTATGAACCGTCATGTAAATATCTGATATGCAGGATGTATTTTCATTGTTACAAATTGAACATCATTAAAGCGTAGTGATTAGTCACAAAAACAATATGTGATTATATATGTGTTTTCCGATGGTCTTAGGCGACCCCTGTGAAAGGGTCGTTCGAACCCCAGAGGGGTCGCGACCCACAGGTTGAGAACCGCTGGCCTAGAGGCACGTGGGGAACCCGCCTGCACGCCTGGGCCCCCGCCAGCCGGCTGCAGGGCGTGACACCGTGCAGTGAGCTGCAGCCGGGCAGACGGAGACATGAACGTCCTGGACAGACGGCGCAGTGTGGACGGAGGCACACAGGTGGGCAGCAGGTGGCCACCCTCGGACACGAGGGGCTGAGGGTGGTTCCGGGGCCCAGGCCCTTCTGGAAGGATCCCGGGGACACGGGGAGAGGGGGAGCCGTGGGGCCCGGCATGGGCATCAGCAACCCAGAAAGGAGGAAACCCTGGGGCCCAGGAGGGCACAGCCGGCCGACAGCACCCATCAGCGCGGGCGCAGTGGCCTCAGTCCAGCTAAAGCAGAGGCTGCGCTGGGGGAGCCCCACTGCCTGGCCACCGTCTGGGTGATGCCGGGTGGCACTTACAAAGGGGCCCTTCTCCTGACTGGCGACCGCAGACCTGAGCATCCAGCCAGCCCCCCCTCGACCCCCCTCCCCCCGTCTGAAGAGGGCGCGGGAGGGAACCCCCACTCCCCATAAATCCCGGGTGTCTCGGGCCCTTCTACACCTCTGGGCTCAGGCTGGGATGCGCCATTCCCCCAACGGCCACCAGAGGGCGCGCCCTGCCCACAAACCCGGGGCAAGAGGCTGGCAGGCCGGCTCCTCCCACACCAGGCGGGCGGGTGGGCTCCCTGGGGTGGGGGCTCCCCCAGCAAGGGCAGCATCCTCGGCTCTCTCTCCCCACAGGGCCAGGGGAGAGAGCCCCTGGGAGCAGGGGGAGGAGGCGCACCCAGGCCGGGGCTGGGAGGAAGGTGCCTGACCGCTCGCTCCCTCCCCGGGGTAAACTTCGGAGCTGCACTGGGTCTGAGGGAAGAACTTGGCTGGACCAGAGCCCCTTCCCCTGACCGTGGCCCCCGGGAGCCTTGCAGGCCTGGGCTGTACAGTCACAGCGCAGATGGGAAACGGGATGTCCCCAGAGTGTGCACCCCAGGGGGGCGGACCAGGGAACACCCCAGCCCTAAAGAGCCGGGAGGAGATGGGGTGAAGGCAGGCGCCCAATCTCAGAGGCAGGGTGGCTGGGAGACCCCAGCTCCTGGCTGCACCCCTCCCGGTGGCTCAGAGACTGGGCAGCCAGGCGGGGTGCCCAGAGCCTGCTCGTCATCTGGAACCTGTGGCCAAGTCCTGCCCAGTACGGGGTGCAGATGACACCCAAATGCACCCCCCTCCCACCTGAAATCCACCCGAAGCTCCTGAATGCCGTGGGAGAGGGGCCACCAGCACCCCTGCAGGAGGCTGCCCGCCCTGGGGTCAAGGGTCCTGGCGCAGGGAGGGCAGCTGCGGGGCGGGCACCTCAGAAAGGACCTGCTTCACGCATCAGCGCCCTGGCCTGGCCTCCAGAGGAGCCCGGGGTGGCAGACACATCAGTCCGATCTCAATCTCCCAGATGCAGAGGAGGCTCCAAGCCTGGCGGGCTGTACGGGGGAGGGGGTGTGGAGAGAGGCCACGGCCGCCGCCTCCAGTGCGGCTCCCAAGCCAGTGGGACAGCTGGTGTTGCAGGACGTGGGCGCTGGGAAGGCGGTGGGGCTGCAGCCGAGCCTGGGACCGGCAGGGGAACCCCATTGCGCTCAGGGCAGGGCCATGGGGGCGGCAGAGCCAGGCTGGGCACCCTAACAGTGCAAGTGGGGGTTGGCGCAGGGCCAAGAGCATTCCCGGTGTGGGGCCGGGGCCGGTTTCCTGGCTCCCCAACCCTCCACCGAGCCAACTCGAGAACCGCCGGCGTCCTA
>NW_006294590.1:2212246-2212953 GCF_000327345.1 Myotis davidii | reverse complement strand
GAGGGTCTGAGGTCACCGTGGGTTTGGGCAGGGGCATAGCTGACCTGTTGGTAGTTCGTGTGTGTCGGGAGCATGCTCAGAGCCGAATCGCATTCACTTCTCACAACCTCTGGTTAAAACTGCGATTCCCGTTTCCCACGGGGAGCCGAGGCCCAGAGAAGTTAAGGAACTTGCTGGAGGTCACGGAGCCCAAAGGTCTGGGGCAGGCCGTGCGGGGTTGCCATGTCCCAGTGCAGACCCCCCTCATATTGGGTTTCTTCTCTCCCCCTTCACCCCGTGGTCACAGCTGGTGTGTTAGGATTGCAGTCCCATTCTACAGACAGGGAAACCGAGGCCCAGGCCCTTCCACGGAATCCTGGTCTCCCAATCTGAGGGGCTGGGGGCTGGGTTCCAGGCAGAGTCCCCTCCTAACGCCCTGCCCCACCCCCTTCCTGTCCCTGCCCCTCCCAGAGCCTGGGCCTCGGCAGCCCCTTCTGGAGACGGCTCCCCGAGCACATCCCCGCAGGCTGCTCAGGTGCGTGCGTTGGGACAGCGTCGCTGCCACTGGCAGAAACCCAGCTCACACTGAGGCGTCGAGGAAGGGAACTGATGGGCGCCTTACACTGGGACATCCCAGGGCACGCTGACGTCAGGTGAGGCTGGATCAGGTCGCTCCATCTCAGCGTGGGCTGCATTCTCGGGCAAGATTCCTCCAAAAAGCAGCAAAG
>NW_006294590.1:2203024-2212185 GCF_000327345.1 Myotis davidii | reverse complement strand
CCCCCCCCCCGCATCCACCCAGCTCGCTTGGCAAGCCCAGCCGCAGGCCTGGGGCCCTCTGTCATTGGGTCACGTGTGCTGGGGAGACCGAGTGAGCCCCACAACGTGCACGGACCTGGGAAGGAGGGGTTTGCTAAAAAGGAAGTGGAGGGCCCAGCCGGAGATCACAGTTTGATTCCTGGTCAGGGCACAGGCCCGGTTGTGGGCTCCATCCCCAATGGGGGCAGGAAGCAGCGGATCCATGGTTCTCATCATGGATGTTTCTCTCTCCCTCCCCCTCTCTGATATCAATGAAAATATTGTTTACCAAAAGGAAGTGGAGGTGCCGAGGTCTGAGGCAGGGAGGTGGGTGGCAGGCAGGGCTGGGTCAAGGGGTTCAGGGGAGGCACCTGAGTCCCCCCTATGCACCGGTTCTGCCTGCATCCGGGACTGAGGGGACGCTGGCTGAGGCGCCGTCCGAGGCTCTGTGGCGGGACCAACCTGAAGGGCGGTGACAAGAGGTGGCCACAGTGGCCTGGGGTCATGAACATAGGAAGGGCCTCACCCCGGCTGGTGTGCTCAGTGGGTAGAGCGTTGGCCTGTGGACTGAAGGGGCCCAGGTTCAAATCCAGTCAAGGGCATGAACCTCGGTCACAGGCTCCACCCCCTGCCCTGGTCTGGGCGTGTGCAGGAGGCAACCAGTCGCGGAGTCTCTCACATCCATGTTTCTCCCCCTCCCTCCCACTCTCTCTAAAAATCAACGGGAAAATATCCTGGGATGACGATTAAAGAAAAAAAACCAAATAGACACAGCAGGGACCTACAGACAGGGTTCTCCCCAGACAGGCCCGGAGGGGGGCTGTGGGCGGTGAGGGGGCCGAGGACGTTGGGGGCCTCAGACATGGGGAGGGACTCTGTGGCACTGGGTGGGGTCCCCTTCGCGCCACCACTGAATTCTGGGGTTTGAACGTGGCCAAGCCCTGAGGAGGCTGCTCTGCTACCTCCGATGGGCGCTGGTGAAGGCTGCTGGTGAAGAAGGCGTGTGGCACATGCCGGCCCGGGAGGGGGGAGGGGGAGGGCACGGGGAGTGAGGACCAGCTGGTACAGCCTCGCTCGCAGGCCCCTGGGGAACCGATTAAAATTTAAGTGCATTTTCCAGGGCCCAGCGTTCTCGGCGTGCGCCCTAGAAACGCACGCCGGTCTTCGCACGAGAAGGTGAACAGTCGTTGCGACAGTAAAAAAGATGAGAACCTGCTCCCGGGCCATCCGGGCCGTGCACAGTGGTGCTGGCTGGGCCGTGACTCCTGGAGGGGCCGTGTCCCACTGAGAAGCAAGAGCGCTATTTCCTTTTACTTTTTAAATGTATTTTTATTGATTTCAGAGGATGGGAGAGAAACATCAATGATGAGAGAGAATCATCGATTGGTCACTGCCTGCCACAGGCACCCCTAGCCCCGCCCCCCACTGGGGATCGAGCCCACAACCTGGGCCTGTGCCCTCACTGGGAATCGAACCGTGACCTCCTGGGCCACCTGCCCTCTGCTCAGCGGCCGAGACGCCGTGAACCCACCCACCAGGGTGTGCACAGGTGGCAGCGGGCGATCCAGTGACAGACGACACGTGTGAACACACAAGCCACACAAGCAAGGAGCCGCCAGTCGGTAGCTAGAAAAGGTGTTTTCTTTCCATTTTATTGATAATACATTTTCACAGAAACATGATATTATTTACAAATATACAGGTAAGAGACTGCTGGTCAAAAATCTTAAACTGAAATTGTCATCAAAAATGAATGTACAAAACCCGCCCCGTCCACGGACCCCAGGCAGTGGGGACGGCTTCATGCGGCCCGAGCAGAGGCCGCCGGGCGTCTCAGGAGGCGCTGGTCTGCATGTTCTTGGAGGCAGCGAGCATCGCTCGGACTTTGGCCATGAGGTCCTGTGGGAGGAGAGACAGAGGGACTTCTGGGAGCTGCACTGAGACACGGAGGTGGGCCCTTGGCGGGCAGTGACTTATGGAAGCTGTGGGGCGGAGACCAAGGACGGCCTGGAAAGACGGGTGTGGCCAAGCGGTCCCAGTGCGGGCGGCAGGCTGCCAGGTCACCCCCGGGCGAGGCAGACACCCCCAGCTTGAGGCGACCAGTGGGTCCCGCCAGCCCTGTGAGAGGAGGATGGGGAGGTGGCGGACGCCCTCTCACCTGAGTGATCTTGCTCTGCACAGAAGACACGATGGCCGAGGAGATCTGCCCCTCCTTCTCCTGAGACACGCCCCTGAGGCAAACAGGTCAGAGCTTCACTCACTCAGATGCCAGTGAGAGCCGGCACACGCCACCCTCACAGCCACCCTCGGGCCCGGGGACGCGGTGGACGCTGCTGGCTGGCCAAGCTCGCGACAACCAGTGTGGACACAGTCCTCACCGCGGCCTGAGGTCTGGAGTGAGGGGTGTGGATGGGGCCCCACCCAGATGCTGAGTGAGGACAGGAGCGTCGGGTGCTGGGAGGCAGGGGGAGCGACTGTGCCCACCCCGGGGACCAGTGGGAAGAAGCCCCTCCCTGTGTCTGAGGACTGTGTCCATCCTATGGATGAGGGCGGCCCACCCCCCACCCACCCCCGTCACTGCTGACGCCAGAAGAACCCCCTCTGTGACTCTGCTGCGGGGGGAGGGGGAGTGTTCTCTGACCCCACATGGCCCTTGCTCGCTGATGGGGGGATGGGGGGGTGCGGGGAGCGGGTCCTGAGGTCACCTGGAGCGCTCCTGGCTGGAGCCCCGACTCTCCACGGGAGAGATGCTGGCCGAGTGGGCAGAGTGCCGGCGCGGGGCCTGCTTGCTGGGGGACGCTGAGCGGGACTCGGCCTTGGACTTGGTCCGCGACCGCGAGGCACCCCCCTCCCACCTCCGACCCCGCCCGCAGGTCTCACTCACTCACCCTGCCTTCCCCCCGCCCCCACCCCCAGGAAGGACCAAGAAAGAAACAAGGTCCCAAGGGCACCGAGCCCTTCCTGGTCTCCCACCCCCAAGAGACCACCACCTGCCTCCTAGGAGCCCCATCCCCACCCCCCTATCTTGTGTGGTGTCTGCACAGAGACCTGGGAACATGCCGGTCAGAGCCCCGGCCGCTGTCCAGCACCCAGGTCACCGCCGCCGGCCTCCAGGGCTCAGGGTAGCACTACCCCAGAGCAGTGCCCTGCGTGCAGTGCCGTCGGGGGCAGCCTCTCCTCCGACGGCCCCGGCCGCACTGCCTCCGGGTTCGCTCTTGTCCAGGACGGTCCTGGCCTCCAGCCCCCGGCGTTCCCGCATGCGTACCAGGTTTCAGTGGCAACTTCGACAAAGAGCCCGTGGCATTCTGACTGGGAAGCCAGATCTGTTGTCATGGGGACGGGACCCTTGCATCTATTAAGTTTCTTAAATTCCACCTGAAGTGCTTGTGTCAGTGCCGAGGGCTCACACGCTTCTCACTCACCCGTGAGGCGTCGCGATGACACTGCTGTGAACGGCACCGTTCCTCACGTGGCTCTTCGGTTGCTCAGGGCGAGCATACAGGACACACGTATGTCAATGCGTGTCTATGTGAAGCCCACCGTTCCCCCTCCATTTCTGAGCTGTCATTCCTCTGCCCGCTCTCCTGGCCCAGCACCCGTCACACAGGGACACCTGCCTCTCCCGGAGCCCGACCAGGGCCGGGGAGGAGCTGCTACTGAGGTCCGTGCCCTTGACTGGAATTGAACCCAGGACCTTTCAGTCCATGGGCCAATGCTCTACCCACTGAGCCAAACAAATAACATTTTACTTCCTTATTAATAATGTCTGCAGGGTCCTTCATTCTTGATCAAGCCACATAAAGATTTACCAATTTTTTGGATCATTTCAAAGGCCCACTTTTGCTGGTGCTGTTTTCCCGTTAGCTTGTGTCCTGCTGATTTCTATCATTTCGTGGCTCCTGTGTAGTCTGTGTTTAGTGTGTTCTTTCTCTAGCTGCTCAGGGCAGAGGAGTGGGTCGCTGTTTCCGGACCTTCCTTTTCTAGTGTAAACACTCCAAGCTCCCACCTTCCTTCTAAGCACGGCTGCCCCAGAGAGAGTTGCGGGTTTGATCCCCAGTGCGGGGCATGCAGGAGGCAGCCAGTCCATGATGTTTCTCTCTCCCTCTCCCTTCCTCTTTGAAATAAAACATATTTTCTACTTTCTCTTGTGGTTTCTTCTTTGACCTTCAATTAATTAAAAATGTGTTCACTTCCAAATATTTGGGAATTTTCCACAATCTCTCTGTAGACTTTTATACTCCTGCCACGTGGGCGGGGACTCGGGTCAGACGCATGGTGGCCCCATGCTGGAGGCGGCGAACCCTGGTGCCCGATGTGCATGACTTCAACGTCCCCGAGAAGGCGAGTCCCCACGATGCCCAGCGTGACCCCGTTTTCTCCCACATCCTAATCTGAGGGCAAAGGCAGAACTCTTCTGTCAGGAGAGCGCTCTTGCTACAAGGAGTTAATTTCAGACCATGCCCTTTACATGTGCCAAAGGCGATGACACATTTCAAATGTTAACAATGACCTGCTTCAGGAGGAACATCTTAGCGGCCACGTTTGTCAATTAACGGAACTCGGCGCTCGCTGGTCTCAGGAACGTTCTGGTGAGCAAGGCCGGCAGCTGTCGGGGAGGGAGGGCCTGAGGCTGCTCGGCCAGGTCCCCGTGGACAGGCAGGTGGCGGCTGCGTCTTCTGTCCCAGGCAGTGAGCTTCACACCTGGAAGTGGGATCCGTCCTCTGGAAGGTCTGGAACCCGGGATCCTGACGCGCACTCGGTAGCAAGTAACACCAAACGGAGGCTCCGAAGCACGACTGCTCCTGGCCTTTCCCGGACGCCGTCCCCGGGACCGCGACGCTCCCGCCCACTGGAGCCGGGGCTGCGACTCCGCGCGGGACAGACAGGGACCTCACACGCCACGTGATAAAGGACGAGTCCCAGATGCACCCTTGGCCAAGTGGCAGGAACGGGCGCCCTGTCCCGGCCAGGCTCCCAGCTGGGTCCCCAGGCCTGGACGGGCACAGAGGCCGAGGTGTCTTGTCCAGTCAGTGGCGGTGCCTGGGCTTCTAGCGTGAGGTCAGCCCTCAGCGCCCCAGAGACCCCTGGGCAGGAGGGTGGGGCCCTGCCTGAGGTGCCAGAGGCCCAGGCCAGGTGCACCAGCCACGGCTTCTCCTTTCCGACAAGGGCGCCGGCCTCCCTCGCTCTCCTCAGCAAAGACAGGCCCCTGCGGCCTGGCCTGGTCACAGTCACCTGCTGGAATTTACTCAAGACTCGAACCTCTGATCTTCCCTGTCCGCAGTAACGGTACGTGCGTGGCCCTGAGGGGCAGCGGCCGGGACAGGTGACCTGGGCACGGCGGAGGCCCCTGTGCTCGTGTCCCACAGGGAGAAGGGACAAAGCAGCGGCTTCCCAGGACCTGCAGCCCGTTTCAGAGCGAGGTCCTCCCCAAGCCCCAGCTGCCTACCTGGACCGGGTCCGCTTCCGGCTGACGCCCGGGCTGTTGCTCACCCGGTAGGCGGTGGGCACGCTCCTGTCTTCCCTCCGTCTCTCGGGGGAGTGAGCTCTTCTCCGAGGCGACCGGGACCGGGACCTGGCAGGGAACAGGCACCTCAGTCCCGCTGGCTGGCCGAGGCGGTGACGGACCTCAGCCCGGGGCGCGGGTGACGGGTGCCTGTCAGTCCTGCCGGAGGCCCGCCCCCCTCACTGCTCTGCTGGGACACTGCCTCCCGTCCCAGAGCACCTGCCCCAGCGACGCTGAACGTTACCCAGCGCACAGCTCACTCTGCACTGGAGCTGTGCCGGCCCCAGTGCCACAGCCCCGACTTGGGCCTGCAGCCTCCTTCCTGCCTTTCTGCTCCCGCGGCTCCTACCAAAGCCAGGCAAGGGAAGCCAGGCGATCCCGGTGCGCCATGGCAACGGGGACACGGGACGCCAGGGGGCGTGGCCTGCGCTCAGGTAACCAAGCGTAAGGCTGTGTGCTCCTCAGCACGAAGCCCAAACCCCCGTCGGATCGGCTGGGCCACCTCGCCGCAGTGACGACATCGCGGGTGCAGCCCCATCAACACCCCATCCTCCTCTCACGTGCCCGCAGGACACGCACACCAGGCCCTGCGACCCCGGCACCAACTCCCACTCGAGACCCTCCCACAGGGTCACGGTCCTTAACGGAGGGACCTTCATGATGGGCCCGGGATCCTTCATCTAGTTTTTTGTTCTTTCTGTGAAATTACTGGTTTGGGAAGACCTGCAATAAGCAGAAATGGAAAAAAACACACCCAGTTTCTTCTTGTTCTGTTTCTATGACAACCCACTCAAAAAACAATCAAGAAGAGCAGTTTGATTTTGCCAGTTTAAAAAATCCTACATTGAATCATTTAATTACAGTAAAACGCTCAAAACAACACATTGTTGTTATAAAGACCAGCGTGCGACCACACTCCGAGTCGCCCGGAAACACTGCCCGTCGGGAGGGCCCCGCAGAGCTGCTCCTCAAAGGTTTTGTGTGTCGTCCCCCCCCCGCCCCCGCCCCGCCCCTCGCTAAGATTCATGCGACAGGTACAAAGGGGAGGGCAGGTATTATGCCAGGTTCTCCAGGCCAATCTGCTCGAGGTCACAATCTAGGTGGGAACTGCCTGCTCTGTGGCCGCCCTGGGGCGGCTGTGATGGGCGCGTGTGGTGCCCCGGGGGGAGGGGTGTGTGTGACCCAGGCGCACGCCACACTCACAAGAACATGGGCTGGGCTGGCGGGACCAGACCCCGAGGAAAGCTCTGCTGAGACAAAGCTCCGGCACCGCGGACGCTCCACGGGGAATTCCACAACGACCTCGGCATGAGGAAGTCCACCCGCTTGACACCTGCACGTCCTCACTAAATGACGCAGGGCCACCCGCAGTCCTGGGCCCACAGACCCAGGGGCTGACCGCGCTCACACCCGACGTGAAGGTGGAGCTCCTGCCTCAGGAAGCGGCCGACCGCCTTCACAGCGAGCAGCTGGCGGGTCCCGCGGAGCTGACGTCTGGCTGTGCCTGGGACGCAGGCAGGTGGGAGCTCCTGGCCAGTCACCGCTCGGAGGCCCGAGGCCGACACTATCCGTGTCCACCACGTGATGCCAGACGAGCCCTTACACACGTTGACAGGCAGCTGTGCCCAAGCACAGAGCTTACACACCAGCATTTCCCGCGGGAGAGGCCCCACAGCCACCGGAGAAAGGCCGTCACCGCACACCCCAAGGTTTAGATCTGGAAACTGTCTCTCTGAGCCCTAAGCAGCTACTTAGAAACAAACAAGCCTGCTTTACCAGGAGTGAGCTCTGTGGCCCCTTATGAAGGGTTTCTGCGGCCTGAGACGCTAAGCTCAGCTGCTCTTTCAAAACCTGGCTCCCGGCACAGGCAGCTCCCAGTGAACAGTGGCTCTGGGCGGGAGCCCCTCCGGTCACAACTCGTGCGGAGCAGATGGGAGGACGGCACAGGCTCCGCTGCCCTGACCGTCACACCCACAGGCGTGGGGCGCGAGGGAAGTCCAGGCCTTTAGACACAAACCCAGCCCAGGGCGTTTCACAGTCAGCCCACGGCCATGTGTGCGTCCCCCAGGGCCTGTTGGAATTTGATAAATCTCCTTAAAAACCTGCCAGTAGCTCGTGAGGTTTAGAGTTAAGTAGAAAATAAAAAATACTTTCTTTTTTAAAATCCTCACCCGAGGAGGTTTTTATTGATTTTTTTCTAGAGAGAAAAGGGGAGAGAAGCGTCAATGTGAAGCATGCACCCCGACAAACAGAGCTCTGGCCTGGGCCTGCAGGACGCACCCCCCCACCCCCCACCCCCCCACAGACACACGCACACCCACCTGGAGCGCCGCGCGGTGCGGTAGGCACTGGGGAGGGCGTGCTTCGCCTTCGAGTGGGACCGGGGCCGGGACTTGGACGAGTGGTACTTGGGGGAGCGCGACCTCGTTCGAGACCGCTTTTTGTGCTTCTTCCTCTTCTTCTCCCTCTCTTCTTCTCGGGGCGGGGCCCTGCTTCTGCTCGAGGGCCCTTCCGGGGGTTTCACGTCGATGAGCGGCAGAGGCCGGCCCCCACTCAGGAGAGGGCAGGCCACCGGGCTGGCTTCCTGGGAGCAGAAGCAAAGACAACGTGGCGTTGAAAACGTCCATGCCCACGACTGCCGAGGCCCTCGCACCAGACGCACCAGGCGCAGCGCCACCTCAGGGACGTCTCCCCACACGGCTCTGAAACAGCGCAGGCCTCACGGGAACAGACGGGGAGGAAGGACCGTCCCCGACCTGGAAGGACCCCTCTCACCCATCAGCCACGGCGGCCAGACACCGTGCTGGGAAGAGGCCACACTCGCTCTTTCACACATAATTGTGACTTTGCACCAAAGGAGACTCCTCAGCCCCCACATCAGTGTTTACGGATGTCGGTGCCACTCGGGAAATGACTTCAAAAGAGAAACACGAAGCTGGTAGCTGTGGCCACAAGATCCAGCTCGCTGAAACCGGTTTGGCTCAGTGGATAGAGCATCGGCCTGCGGACTGAAAGGTCCCTGGTTCGATTCTGGTCAAGGGCATGTACCTTGGTTGCGGGCACATCCCCAGTAGGGGGTGTGCAGGAGGCAGCTGATCGATGTTTCTAACTATCTCTCTCCCTTCCTCTCTGTAAAACAATCAATAAAACATATTTTTAAAAAAAATCCAGGTCATCAGCCGGCTGCAGGGTGAACCAGCCCAGCGCCCTCACTGGAGCCCCTCCTCCGGCCGCAGGCTGCGGGCACACAGGAGCAGGAACCAGCCAGGCTCAGCAGCCCGCTGGGGCGGACGAGCCCACAGAGCAACCCCATTCCCATTCAGGGCCGCCTTGCACAGGACCCCCAGGGGGCCCGTCACATCACCTGGAAACGCACAGGGTGCCAGGCAAGCCTCTGGCTCCTCTCACTTGGAATAAGAACACACGTGCACCAGAGATGGGGGCTGGCCCCCCAAGTCCCAGTCGCTCTGTGGGCTGAAGCCCTGCCGTGTACGCTGGGGCCCATGGGCCCCGCACCCGGACACTGGAGGAGCCAGGACACCGTCTCAGAAGCTGCTTTAGGCTGGAAATATTTTCGAGTGTGAATCTCATTTGTGACAATTGCCAATTTAATTCCCGTATTTTTGTTTCAAAGCAATTA
>NW_006294590.1:2201674-2202945 GCF_000327345.1 Myotis davidii | reverse complement strand
ATCGACCCGGTGATTCAAACAGGAGGCATTAACACTCAGGCCTGCGTCCCAGACGCACAGCACTGGCCGGAACACGGGGCGACGCACAGAGGTGGCGGGAGCACCGCCTGCTGTGCTCGCCGGGACGGGGCTGGGGCTGCGGCAGGTGATGCGGCAGCGTGGGGAACGCAGGGCTGAGGATGACGGTGCTGGGGGGACCGAGCTCTCATGAAAACACAGTCGCCCGGAAAGACGGATGCGGCCGTGGTATAGCCGGGAGGCCTCCGTGTATGCAGATGCCTTTTAATTAAGCCCTTCGTTCACTGCAGCCTGACACGGGCGCAGTAAAGGGAAGGAAAGCGGCCGCATCCCGCGCGCAGGCTTCAGCCCCGCGGTGAGGTAATTCCCGCAGCTGCAGCCAGAGAGTGGGCGTGGCTGGCCTCTGCTCTCCCGTCTGTCTTGCTGTCAGTCCTTCTGTGGAGGTGTTTTTCCGCTGGTTTTTAGAGAGTGGAAAGGGGGCAGGGCCAGAGGGGAACATCAGCGAGACACGGCGACTGGCTTCTCCCACACACACCCGACGGGGCCGAGGACGGAACCTGCCACCCAGGGGTGCCCTGGAGGATTTGAACCTGCGACGCTTCGGTGCTCCGGCCGACGCCCTACCACTGAGCGCACTGGCCAGGGCCCTGCGCTCCCTCCTCTCTGCACCATGTGTCAGTGATCACGTGAGCTGCTCCTACTCACCCTCCCGGCCGGGAGGTCTTCCCAGAGTCAGGGGACGGCCCCACGTGCCTCCCGCCCTCTGCTGTGGGCAGACCGTCCACGGCCACGCTCAGCCTGGATGTGCCTCGGGGAGCAGAGCCCGCAGTCCCCGTCGGGGGGGCTCAGCAGGGCCCACAGCACAGCCCCCGACAGGCCCCACACCACACTCGCTGCTCCCCCTCCCCCTCCAGCAGGGGTTTCTGACAGTCTCAGACCGATGCTGAGGCGAGAGCGCCGACCAGCCGCACGGAACTCTGAGCACCTGAGCCAGAGGCTGCTCTGCTCAGGAAGCAAACCAGCAGGCCCCGCACAGCGAACGCGTTTCACAGCCGGCCCTTAGGAGTGGGATGGAACCACCGCAGAGGGCAGGGCCCTTGCCCAGGAGGGAAGGCGGTGCCGACGTGGGGGAGGGGACTCCGGAAGGAGCGGCAGGTCACAGCCTGCAGGGCTCTCTGACCCGCGCAGAGCACCGCTCAGGACGGAGCGGGAGAGATCTGCTCTGACTGCGGCGGGGACACGGCGTGAGGATC
>NW_006294590.1:2196894-2201562 GCF_000327345.1 Myotis davidii | reverse complement strand
GCCCAGACTCGGGCCTCACTGGCCGCACCCAGCGCAGACGCGGACCCTGGCGGCCTCACCTCCACGGTGAAAGGACTCTCCTCGGCCTTCCCGAGCTCGGCCTCCGGCGCAGGGTTCTTCAGGGTTTGCAGGAACAGAGCGGCTTTCCGCTTCCGCTCCGCTTGCAGCTGCTTCTCCTTCGACTCCTTGGACGCCTGGGCCAGCTTCTCCCTGGCGGCCGCGGCCAGGCGGTCCTCCAGCTTTTGCTTCGCTGAAGGAACAGACCAAGGAGAGAGCGACGTTAGAGCCAGCAGCGTCCTCTAAGACCCTGCTCTCTTAATTCCACAGCGGGAGAAGGGCCCCCACCACTGCAGCTATTTTAAAAGAGGAGGGAGACTGGAATGTCAGGAGAGGCACACCAATCAGACCAAACGCACTTTGAAAGAACAAGTCACAATGCTTATTAGCAGCATTTTTAGATTCACTTTCAAAACCAGTCAGATGGAGGGTGGGCCTCCACACAGGACAGCGGGATGAGTGGGAGCCTGCCCGAGGCCGCCAGAGAGCTGTCCACGGCGCAAAGCATCCCACCGCCCAGCAGGCCGCCAGGTCGCAGCCTCCGCACTGCCGACTCAGCAGGTCAACCAGCGAGTGACACACTGTGTAGCTCAGTGGGTAGAGTGTTGGCCCGAGGACTGAAAGGTCCTGGGTTTGATTCCAGTCAAGGGAACGTGTCTGGTTGCAGGCTCCTCCCCGGTCCTGGGCGGCACGTGCAGGAGGCAGCCACTCGATGGTCTCTCTCTCACTGATTCTCTCTCCCCGTCTCCCCCTCCTCCTTCCACTCTCTCCATAGAAACCAATGGACAACCATCGGGTGAGGATGAACAAAAACAGAACACGGACAAACCTTGCTTGGCTTCCAGCTCCTCCTGGGTGAGCTGAGGCCGCTTCTCCTCGACCACCACGCAGGGCGGGGCCGCCACAGGGTCGGCGCTGGCAGCGGCCCCCGCGCCCTCCTGCCCCTCTTTGCTCTCGTCGTCGTCGTCACTGTCGTCGTCCAGCTTCACCCGGTTCTTCTCCAGGGGAAGCAGGTCGTTCTCTTTGGCCTTGATCGCAAAGCTGATGGGAGCAAACGAGGCTGTGGAGGCGAGGGAGGCCCGTTAGGTGCCAGCAGAGCGGACGCCCTCCTGCCCCCCACGCGCCTCAGGGGGCGGAGGACGTCCAGGCGGTCCCGGCTGCTCCCGGTGCTTCCTGCTAAGCCAGCGAGCCCTGTGAGGCACAGGCGGCGGCAGGCGAAGGGCACGCACGTGTAGAACTTAGTCTGTCCCCAGGTTTTTGTGACATTTTCATTGCGTTTGATAATTTTTTGATAAGAAATGCTCTCAGGTGCTCGCCTGCTGGACTAATTATTTCGAAGCCGACTTCTGTGGAGGTCTGCACCCAACATTTCAGATGCAGCCAATGGTTTGGCATTTAAGCTACAGACCTGGGTCTGACGGCCAGCTGGTCCCCCGGGGACAGCCTGCTGTCTGCTGCGGCCTTTCTTCCGCCCGCCCTCTCCCCCGGAGACTGGAGACGCTGCTGACTTCCTTCCCGCCCGCTCCGAGCTCAGAGCTCTCACTACGCCTAAAACCCTTTCTAAGCGGCCTCTCCCGGGTGTCGCTGGGGGCTGCACTTGTTTGATCCTGTCTCCAGGGCTGTGAGAACACAAACTCGATGTAAAATTCCCCGTTACTGAGTAACTGTCGGAGGTGCCCCGTGCTGCGCCGCTCAGGCGTGCGTCCTCCAGAGGCCCTGACTCCTGCGGCCGCGACTGTCTCCTCCCCCGCGAGAGGCTGTGCCTCCCCAGAGCTGGGCTGGGCTGGGCTCTCAGGCTCAGACCAGGGGAGGAAGCGCCCCTCCCAACCTCCCCTCTACACACTTCTGCTGGCGTCACTGCCACTGAACCCCAAAGTGCCCTTCTCTCTGCTCTGGACTGAGTCCCAGGAGGGCTGGCTTCTGCTGAACACAGACGTGCAGTCCTCGCCGCCCGCCCGCCTCCCCTGGGACCGTGGAGCGTGAGCCTGTTCCCGGCACCGCCTTCTCCCTTCCCCTTCCCCCCGTTAGTTCCACTCCAGGCATCGAGCCACCAAAGCCGTCCCTGCGCAGCAGCCACTGGACGTCAGTCCTCCCGCCTGGACCCGGGGCCCTGCCCGCTCATGTCCCAGGGCAACAAGCCCCGCGAGCAGGCCACGGTCACCTTCCCAGGTTGTGCCCACTGCACCGCCCAGTGCCTCCGCCTGGGGCCGCGCCCAACACGGCTCAGAATGCTTCCCTCCCCCCGGGGGTGGACGCTCTGCCCCCTCCAGGAGCTTTCCTCCTGTTTTATTTTGTTGTGTTGGGCGTCACGTCCGTCTGTCTGTCCTGGTGGATGAGAAATTCTTCGCGAACATAAAGGAAACGGACTGAATGGGCACCGTCCTGCCTGGGAGAGAGCGGTTTTCTGGGACGACGTCTGCATGTCAATGAGGCTCTGAAGTCCCAGACTAATCCCTCGCAATGTTCTGCTCGGGCCCTGCCCTGCAGAGCAGGCGGCTGAGGCAGCGCGGCCCCTGGGACAGCCCCACCCGCCGAGTGCGAACGTCAGGAACGCCCGGGAGGCCAGGCCGCATACCTTTCACCAGCTTCCCATCCGGGGCAGCCTTCCCAGATGCCGACTCCTTCTTGGCGCCTGGGCCACCTCTCCCTCCTGTGTCCGCCGGGTCCTCAGCCACACCTTCCTCCCCCGGGTCGCTGGGCTTTTCAGGGGCCGACTCTGCAGGAGCCTCCTCTGGCGCCGACAAGGCCTGCAGACAGGAACGGGGCTGAGAATCCCTCGGCAGCCCAGACGCTGCACTGGCAGCAGCGTTTCTACGCTGCCCCGCCCTCCTGCCTTCTACCCCCAGGTACCTGAGCACCATCGCCCCCTTCTTTCTGCAGGAAGAACTGCTTCTTGAACTCATAGTAGGGGTTGTACTGGTGCCACGGCTGGAGGAACTCGAACCTGTGGACAGAAGAAGGAACCGGTGGGTCATCCACACACACACACACACACACACACACACACACACACAGCCCAGTGACCGGCTGTGGTGACTGCGCACCCATGGGGAGCCGGACACCGTCACCACCACTCACTAATCACCTCCACAGCTCTGCGCTGTGGCCCACGGAAGCCCCGCCCACTTTATACACAAGGGAGCTGGGGGCACGGAGGCAAGTCGCTTGTCCGTCACGCGAATCACGCTGCAAACCCAACCTCGCCTTGTCTTACTACTGAGGCACAAAACATGATTTGATTTTAAAAAACCACAAAACACCCCAAGATGTGTGTCTAAATTTCCCCAGCAGATTGCTGAAAAGCCTGAATTCCTGAGGTAGCTTCAATGTAAAACAGGTAACGCAATAAAGTACCACCGCTCCCACTCCAGTAATTTAACGTAATCGTCACCAGATGTATTTCTCTGAACACATGAGGGTTAAGAACAGTAAGAGACATTACGCCGCTGGATTTTTTATTTTTATTTATTTATTTATTTTATTTATTTATTTCCTCCCCCACCTCTCCCCAGGATTTTTTAAAGAAGCTACACGAACCCTCGTGGCCGTCACGTGACGCACTGACCCGTCACCTCACCTCTGGTCGTTCTTGGCTCGGACGCTGGTCTCAAACTTGAGGCCGTTCCTGGCCACGTACTCGGCCAGCTTGTCGATCACGGGCTGGATGTCGGGGGGCGGGGGGATGATGGCGGCCACGGGAGCGAGCGCACTGCGGAGAGGAGCGTCAGGTCACAGGGAGGCACGAGGCACAGACCATGCCCAGGGAGCTGTGGTCGCAGAGGACGCGGGACGCTGACGGTCACCCCATGCACCGCAGGGACTAAGCACCATGGCCAACCGCAGACATGAGACCAAGTCCTAAATGAGGCTCCTGTCTCCTGGCACTTCCCCCCGGACCAGCTAATTCTCAGAAGCAACAAGAATAAGTCAAGTGCTGACTTTTGTTATATTTTAAAAACGAAAGCTGGCTGGCATGACCCGTCCTCCTGTACGTGGGGGCGAGATTTGCTCGATGCCAGGACAGCGGGTCACCGTCCAGAGATGCCAGGCATCTGGAGAGCCTGTCTTCCAGCGGAAGCTGCCAGGGCCTGAGCGACATGAGGCGTGTGCTCACTCAGC
This sequence comes from Myotis davidii, assembly GCF_000327345.1. Taxonomy (NCBI): domain Eukaryota; kingdom Metazoa; phylum Chordata; class Mammalia; order Chiroptera; family Vespertilionidae; genus Myotis; species Myotis davidii. The sequence continues at coordinate 2,197,386 of NW_006294590.1, read as the reverse complement.
ACATACACGGACGCGGCCACAACAGGCGGCCGAGACGGGTGCTGGCCCGGCCCTGCTCTCTCATGCGCCTGCAGCTGCCCTGGTGCCAGGCCCCCATCTGTCAACGGCCATGAGACTCACTCGAACTGACTGCACAAAGTTGCAGCTTCACCCCCCACGAACCCGCCTCGTTCTGCCCAACTGCGGTGCCTGCACATGGGCAAGGGCAGGTCTGGGAGGAGGGTGCATGGGGTGCTCGCGGGCTCACCCCTAAGTGCCGAGGCCCCGCTGCTGAGTGTTTGTTAGGACAGTTTCGCTGCCCCCTCAGCTCCGTCACGTGGGCGCTGGGATCATAAACACCCAGACAGCAGACCCTCCAGGTCCCCCGGGTGACAAGACCCCGCCAGGAGCACAGGCACACCGGGCACCCAGGGTGGGAGCGCACCTTGTGGTGATGGTGGTGGAGGTCACCCCACCGCTCGTCTCCACGGTGGTAGGGGGCGGCGGGGGCGT
>NW_006294590.1:2190968-2196675 GCF_000327345.1 Myotis davidii | reverse complement strand
CTGTCACTCTGGCAGGGCTGGACACGGCCACGGCGGCAGGCAGGGTGCTGTAGTAGGTGGCCACGTCGACGCCCGGGGGGGGTGGGGCCAGGCAGTAGGTGCCGTCCGGGAGCATGTAGTAGCTGTAGTACATGGCGGCCACCGTCGCTGTGAACACACGTTTGGCGTGAGAGCGGCAGAGAGGGCACCGCCCACCCAGCACAACATCACTGTCCACTTCCGATCGCACGGTCTCTGCACGTGCCCGCGACCCGAGCACCACACGCCTGCTCCAGAGAAGTCCAAGGGAGAGACGTCTACGGCGGCGCGTCTCCGAGCAGGAGGAGCTGCAGGGAAAACCCGCTGCTGACGGCGTCAGGCTGCTCAGAAGCATGTCCCCCGAACTGCATGTGTGCTGTGTGTGTGCTGTGTGCGCGCTGCGTGTGCGCTGTGTGTGTGCTGTGTGCGCTGTGTGTGCTGCATGCGCTGTGTGTGCTGCATGCGCTGTGTGTGCTGCATGCGCTGTGTGTGCTGCATGCGCTGTGTGTGTGCTGTGTGTGTGCTGTGTGTGCGCTGCATGCGCTGTGTGTGCTGCGTGCGTGCTGTGTGCGCGCTGTGTGTGCTGCATGCGCTGTGTGTGCTGCATGCGCTGTGTGTGTGCTGTGTGTGTGCTGTGTGTGCGCTGCATGCGCTGTGTGTGCTGCGTGCGTGCTGTGTGCGCGCTGTGTGTGCTGCATGCGCTGTGTGTGCTGCATGCGCTGTGTGTGTGCTGTGTGTGTGCTGTGTGTGCGCTGCATGCGCTGTGTGTGCTGCGTGCGTGCTGTGTGCGCGCTGTGTGTGCTGCATGCGCTGTGTGTGCTGCATGCGCTGTGTGTGTGCTGTGTGTGTGCTGTGTGTGCGCTGCATGCGCTGTGTGTGCTGCGTGCGTGCTGTGTGCGCGCTGTGTGTGCTGCATGCGCTGTGTGTGCTGCATGCGCTGTGTGTGTGCTGTGTGTGTGCTGTGTGTGCGCTGCATGCGCTGTGTGTGCTGCGTGCGTGCTGTGTGCGCGCTGTGTGTGCTGCATGCGCTGTGTGTGCTGCATGCGCTGTGTGTGTGCTGTGTGTGTGCTGTGTGTGCGCTGCATGCGCTGTGTGTGCTGCGTGCGTGCTGTGTGCGCGCTGTGTGTGCTGCATGCGCTGTGTGTGCTGCATGCGCTGTGTGTGTGCTGTGTGTGTGCTGTGTGTGCGCTGCATGCGCTGTGTGTGCTGCGTGCGTGCTGTGTGCGCGCTGTGTGTGCTGCATGCGCTGTGTGTGCTGCATGCGCTGTGTGTGTGCTGTGTGTGTGCTGTGTGTGCGCTGCATGCGCTGTGTGTGCTGCGTGCGTGCTGTGTGCGCGCTGTGTGTGTGCGCTGTGTGTGCTGTGTGTGTGTGCTGTGTGTGTGCTGTGTGTGTGCGCTGTGTGTGCGCTGTGTGTGCTGCGTGTGCTGTGTGCGCTGCGTGTGTGCTGCGTGTGCGCTGCGTGTGCTTGGAAGCAGAGCCAGCCTGCACAGGGCAGAGAGCTGCCTAGTCACCTCCCACACGCCTCTGTTCAACTGCCTCCTGCAAGCTCAGGGCCCATTAGCTAGTCCTTTAGATATTCCGACCTGATCTTAATCCCCTGGGACTCTACCTCCCAGAGACAACCCTCCCACTGAAGGGCTCCTGGGGACGGGCTGAGCCTCCCCGTCTGTGTAGGAACGGAAACAGCTTCCCGAGTCCTGGGAACAGCGAGCTCCTCTGAAGCATTGGGGCTCTCGTGGGGGGAGCTGGGACAGCGCGTGTCCTGAGGGGGTGACTCGCTGAGCATGTCTGAGAAGCAGGGACAGGATGACACTGTCACCGACCCCAGCTGCCTGCCCTGCAGCCCACCCCTCACCCACCCAGGCATCGACCGGGCCTCCGGCACTGGACCCCTGAGAATCTCGGTCTTGGTGACACGCACCACCAAACGGGCCTAAGTTTGGTGACTTTAAGCCCTGGTTGCCCTTGAATCTCCTCTCCCAGCCGTTCCTCCCCGACTCGGCAGTGCTGTTTGCTCCCTGTCTCCAATGGCCCACGGGGAAGGGAATCCCGTTCTCCGCTGTGTCCGGCCTGGCATGGCCCTGGTGCCAACGTGTGCAATGAAAGTACACGTCACGTGGGCACTACCCACACTCTGAAGTGCCACGCGAGACCCTCTATTATACGGCTGGTGGACCAACGTAGGAACAAATGACTCCTGGTGACCCACTGCTTCACGTAACCCACTGCTCTGCCTCCAGCGGAGACGCCCTCGTGAGGGTCTGGCATGTCTGAGGGTCACCCTCGCGCGCGGGCTTCCCGGTCCCTGGACGGCAGCAGCGCACAGACCCGAGTCGGGTTCACCCCCTTCCCCCTGAAGGCCTCACCCCAGGAGAAGTCAAAACGATATTCACACCCAACGTGCAACTCACTGCCAGGCACTGACTCCGACCCCGCGCAGGAGGTGAGGGCCGTGCCTGCAGCCCAGGGGTCCCTGACGCCGCCCCTCTCCCTCCAGCCGCCTTCCTGCTGGCCGGGGTCACGGCTAACAACCCCGAAAGGCCCTCGGGCCTTGCTGGTCTCAGGCTGCAGGGGGGCGCTTTTCTATTCGCTCTCCAGAAAAGTCACCAAACCCCAAACTCCTCACAACGCCAAGCCCGCAGCGCTCGCCTCAGAAGCACGGCCCCGGACACCCCCCCTCTGAGCACCATCGAACCGGGAAGGGCTGGGCCCACCCGCCCCGTGGGGAGTGATGGCCGCTGGCTCCGCACGTGACACGCGGCCATGCAGCTCGTCTGCTCCCTCCTGTGACCCCCAGACACCCCTGGGAGAAACAAAGTCCGCAGAAGGAGGCTGTGAGGGATCATCTCACCCGACAGAAAAGGCACAACCGGAAAAGCGGGAGACGCTGCATCAGGACCACGGAGGCCTTGCCGTGGGGCTTACAAAGCACCATGACGGCCACTGCTTTTCAGCCGCACCGGGCAGAAGAGACCAGGCTGGACCGGCCACGCGACCGGCACAGAGAGGGACAGAAATGGCCGCGATGACGGCAGGAGGGAGACAACCACAGGGAGGAGGCGGCGTCTCACCAAGAAGCCGACCCCAACACTCAGCGTAAACAGGAAAGAACTTCCTGGGAAGGAGACTCCGGCTGAACGGTGTACGGTGTGTTCCAGGGAACTGGGCCTGTGAGCTGGCTGAGCTGTCAAACGTAAGACCAAAGAAGAACGAACGCTCAGGTGTCCAATCAGAGCCGCAGCCGCCCACCGCGAGGGAGATGAAGCCGGCCGCTTTCACAGCAACATTCAGCCCAGACACGCTCAGCGATGCCTCGCTTCCAGGCGAGTGTGAGACGTGTCCTTCGCTGCCAACATGTCAAGAGGCAGCAGACATTTCCAAACACAGGGTCTCTGAGAACAGTGCCCGAGAGCAGTTAACGAAACCACCAACCAGCAAAGCAGCCCACGCCCAGCCCGGCAGCAGCCGGCAGGCCCGGCGTCCCCGTCAGGAAGAACCAGGCCAGGTCACTGAGACAGAAAACGCTCCCCGAGCATCCTGTACTCAGACGCCATTTCCTCTTCACCCCAGGGCGGGAGGCAGGCATCCCTCACGTACGGAAGGGCTCAGGGGGCAGAGCTCGTGCCCAAAGTTCCTCGTTACCAAATCCGAACCCCAGAGACAAATGGGATGAAGAACTGGAAGGGAAGCCGCGGTGAGGGCGGAGCCGCGGGCCGCTGAGCTGGGACAACCAGCGAGGGGTTCCAGCTGCAGGCACGGCCGTGGGACAGAACACACGCTTCTCACCAGACACGGGTCGGGGAGAGGGAAGGTGTTTCACGAACACGAACTTCCTCTAGCTTCACAGCTAATAAAACCCAAGGTAACAAATACAGCTTTAAAAAAACCTACAATGTCTACCTCTTTAACCCTTAGAACCGAACCGGATGTGCAGCGACTGCACTCTGATTTCTGGCAATAAGGTTCTTGTATTAAATTCAAGTAAAATTTTAAAATGTCCACGTTACTATTTCTGTCCACACAGCCATAACTTACACAGACTACTTCTGAACTGTACAATGTGAGCTACTCTTTGTCCCTCTTTACTTACTACGATGACCTGTTTTTCCATTTGTGTCGATGTTCCCCTAAAGTGAAAATGACTATTTTTGGATGGTGGGGTCTTGGGTAATAGTTTTACTTTCTTCTTCTACTTCTCTTGACTAACAATAAAGTCATTGTTAAAAAGGGCTTGGAAAGTCACTTCAAGGTCATGAGTTTGCAGAAAGGGAATGCTAGAAACACAACAGCCACAGCACGTTTAAAAAATGGACAGGAGAAAATACCAAATCCAGCCACATGATCTGATTTAATTTCACTTACACTATTTATGGAATGAAACATTTAAAAAACAAAGTTAGCATTTCACTAATTTCTTTTTTTGTTTGTTTTTAAAAAACTGCATGCAGCAGTATTGGACAGAACTTCAGTGGCACTGCTTCCCGTGTGATTAACTCTACGAGGAGCCTCTCTGCCAGGACTTACAGCTAAGCAGCAGGAGACAGCAAACCCTGACACGGCAAAGGGCGTGAGAAGCAGCTCACTGTCAGGCGGACAAATGAAAGCACGTGTTCGCATCCCATCTGTGTGTAGGGTTTCTAGCTAAGGTTCATTTAAAGAGACAGATGCTTGAATTCCGAGGCTGCCAGGACCCGGGAGGCCCTCTGCAGAGGGGAACGCAGCCCCCGAGTGCTCGCACGCGGACCCCGTCTCACTGAGAGCTGCCGTCCACGGCATCGTTAGTGCTTGTTTGCCATCTTGGCCGTAAAGGCTGTTGGTATGTTAGACAGTTTTTTCTGCTTTCTCAACAGTTTCACATTTTCCATTAGTTGAATGTGTCTGTTGGCTTAAAATAGATGATTCTTTGTCTGTGAAAGTGCCTTATTTCCACAGAGTTTCACATCTGGACTCCCATCTGGAAGAGGTTCTGCTGCTGGATTCGAGGTGGACCTCGCCTCCCTGTCAGCGGGGGCGCCTCCCTGTCGGCACCTCCCCCCACTGGGTGCTGACTCGGGTCCCCTCAGTCCTGGGGGGTCTGGGTGTGCGGCCTGACCACCACCCACAGGATGACACAGCCGCTCCTCGGTAGACGGCTGGGCTTTCTGCTGTCACCACGTTTTCCTCTTCCACTATCTTGCAGCGGACCTCACCGTGACTGTGCATCTGATGAACGAGTGAGAGAGAGAACTCCTGTTCCGGTGGAAATGAGCCCGCGCCCTTCGGAAGGGCAGAGGGAAGGGCAGAGGGAAGGGCAGAGGGAAGGGCAGAGGGAAGGGCAGAGGGAAGGGCGGTTGCTTAAGGAAACTGTGGCAGGGCTGGCGGCGGGCGAGGCCGTGGGAAAGCCTGGCAGTGAGTGAGGTAGACCCAGAGCCCGGCTCCCAGGCCTGTGCCGCCCGAGGCGAGGGGCTCCCGCTCTATGGCCTGACGGACGCGTCGCCCGTCACGCTGCCCAGGCCCTTGCTGTTCCCCTGACACCAGAGTCTGACCCAGGAAGCAACACCCAGGACCTGGCACAGGTGCTCACACGCCCGCTCGGCGTCACTCTGACCTGCAGCCAGTGTGCCGGCCGGGCTCCTCCTGGAAACCGGACCAGAGCACACCCTCCAGCCACCTCCCGCCTGTGCCCCCAGGCCCTGGGCAGGCGTCCGC
>NW_006294590.1:2188647-2190914 GCF_000327345.1 Myotis davidii | reverse complement strand
CTCCACGAGGCCCTGGCCCTGCCCTCCTCACGGCCCCAGGCCTCAGCTCTGCACCAACGCTCACTCCCACCCCCTGGAGCCCAGGCCTGTCCTCCCTCCCCAGCTGCTAGCAGCGCTGACCAGTGCGACGCAGTCCACACGGAGCAGCTCTGACGCCCTCGGCACAAGGACCCTGTGTTTTTACAAGATGTGAACTTACTGCCGACCTCTGTAAGCTCATCTGTCACTACACATCTGGGCTGCCTGCTTCCCTGGAAAACCTGGCACTGGATCCCTGCCCCGCACAGCCGGCCAGGTCCCACCCACCACAGCACTGCCTGCGCCGGCTCGTCATCTCTGCAGGGCTGGGCAGGTTAGACGGAGCTGGCCCTCGCAGGGCACACGACCAAAACCTGAACCGCAACACCAGGCACCATCCCCAAAGGCCTGGTGTTGACGCTCCCCCACCCGGTGAGGGAGATGTCAAACCACTGCTCGAGGGGAAGCGGTGCTTCCTCACGTGGGCCCTGCTGAGCACTTCGGTTGGGGACCGTGGCCAGGCCGGGAGCCAGGACGTCACAGCGGGGGCCTGGCCGGCAGGGCCTGTGTGGAGCAAGGGCAGGGTCTCCATGGCTCGTCTTGGCCTCGGGAGCCCTGTTGGGCCATAGCAGAGGCTGCGGGGAGCCCTCTGACACCTGCGGCCCCTCTGAGTCGCGTGGCAACTCCTGTGTCGCACAGCCTCCCAGCCTGCCTGCTGCGGCCTGCCCTCTCCTGCCCAGCCCCGTGGGTTTGCGACACGCAGCACCATCGCGGATGCACACTAGGGGTAAGCACAGTGGGTAACCAGCCACGGTCACTGCCCTTAACTTCTACTCCTTCCCCGGCAACCAAGTCTAACGGCTGCAGGACCCAGTGCAAGTGCAAGGCAAGGAGCTCAGGCAGGTCTGAAAAGCAAGGGAGCCGGAGAGCCGTCTCCCAGTGAACACACACCTGGACGACGGGAGACGGGGCACACTCCTGGTCCCCCGCGCCCGATTCATGGGTGCCAGCTGCTCACACAAATCCCCGCCGAGAGCAGGGGCGTCAGGGGCGTCCAGAGGCCTCAGCCCGGGGTCACCCGTGGCCGACATCCCCATCAGGCTCCGCTGCGCTGCTTCACCAGCAGGGAAAAGGCAGCTGCGTGACACCAGACCTGCTCTTTGCTTTCAACATCCAAGCAACGTGGTTTGACCTGATCTAACTGTGTAAGACATCACCGAATTCTGCAAGAGGCTTTTTAGGACAATGCACTGGGTTCACTCAGTTACCGGTGTTAAAGTCCAGAATGTTCATTCAGGACATGAAAGTGATGCCAGATTGGTGCCGGGGACGGCAAGAGGGCACAGCTGCCCGTTAACCGAGCCTGGTCCCGGGAACGAGCGGCCTGCGCTGAGAGAATTACTCTCAGGCCCATGCTCGCCTCTACCTGACAGGTACAAGCTTTCCAGGTGGACTCGTCAGGTCAGAGCTCCACGTGATGGAGCTGAGTGAGCGAGCTCGGTGGCTGTGATGAAGGTTCTCCCTTCAGTACTGAATCCCTGAAGGAAATCATTTAAAAAGACCTGAGCTCGGGCCGGTTTGCTCAGTGGATGGAGCATCAGTCTGTGGACTGAAGGTCCCAGGTTCAATTCCGGTCAAGGGCACAGGCCTGGGTTGTGGGCTCCATCCCCAGTGTGGGGCGTGCAGACGGCAGCCAATCCATGAGTCTCTCTCATCACTGATGTTTCTCTCTCCCTCTCCCTTCCTCTCTGAAATCAATAAAAAAATACTGAAAATAAATAGGAAAATAAATCAATAAAAAGAGCTGACAGTGAGACCAAGGTCAAATATTTTCAATGATTTTCTGGAAAGAACGCTGAGCTCTGCCCTCGAAGAACAATCCTTAAGCAACTAAAGACGAGAGGAAATGGAGCCGTAAGTGGTTCGAGGAGCCTGTCGTGGAAGGAAAGGACCGTGACGGGCACGGCACGGCCCACGTCCGTGCTCCCTCTCAACACGGCCCTGCCGCCCCTGCAAGGTCAGGAAGGCCGGCCGCCCCGCCCACTCGGGCTGAGGAAGCCCCGGGCACGGCTTCCGGGAGCTCCGAGGAGGGCAGTGTCACCGGCACCTGCTTCCCGCCCTCGCGCTCCTCGTCCTTCCTGGAACCCGGAGCTGACGCTGGAGGTGACAACCAGAGGACGGAGCCGCACGCTCAGGACGGCGCCTCCACAGACCGCACGCCCGCCTCAGCTGGGACACCCTGGCTAGCC
>NW_006294590.1:2182704-2188585 GCF_000327345.1 Myotis davidii | reverse complement strand
GGCAAGGTACTCACAGTCAGAGGCGTACTCCGCCTGGGAGGGCTGCCCGGCTGCGCCTTCTGCCGAGGGGGGTGTGGGGGCAGGACTGTCGGCCTGGGCTTTGCGGACCAGCGCGGCGAGGGGGTGATCCGGGTCCACCACCTTCAGAGGCTGCAGACAGAGGGAGCACGGTCACACTCAGCTGGACTCCAGGCACGCGTGCACGCTGCGGGGAGCACGCGCGCGCCCTGACGAGCTGGCTCAGCCTCTAGCTGCGATTCCCGGAGGAACTGAGCAGACAGATGGCGTCGATCTTCCTAGTGACCCCGAGGAAAGGAGAAGGCAGGCCCAGGACCAGACTGCACACTCTCACCCAGTCAGGCCCGATCCTATCACAATGGGTTCTGCACAACTACCTCCAAGTCTTACCCGGCATTTTACTTAATCTAAATGTCCCAATGGCAGTTAAAATAAATGGGAATAATTTGCTCATGAGTTTTATAAACTGAGGTACATAAGAAAGTAAATTCCTTTGCCACAGTGCAAAATAGACCTCCATGACGACAAAACAGGGTACAGCTATTATATAAAAGAAACGCTTTCTTAATAAGTTTCTGAAATTAAATCAGCAGTTTTGTGATGCAATAAAAACACAGCTCGGTAACGAGATCAGAACCTTCATCAGCTCCTCCAGGCGGTTACACTTCTTGGAGGCGAAGAGAGACGGGTGCAGGTAACTGCCGTCGCCCTCGTCATCGTCGTCCTCGTTGTCCGAGCTGACCCCCGACTCTGCAAGAAACACCCGTCTCAGGAGGGGAGGCCGCGCTGCCGCCAGGTGCTCAGCAGAGAGCGGGGGAGGAGGGCCCGAGCTCGCCCGGCCCTCACTGGTCAGAGCCCTTGTGTGTTTCAATATTTTAGCAAAAAAGACAAAAACTCCTTCCTGACTTGTGAATGTAAAGTTAACAGCGACAGGTATTTTTAAAACTACAACCCAGGAAGGCGATGAGAGCTGTAGTAAGATTTGCGTAACGGCTACTGAGACTCCTGTTCCAGCTGAAGAGGGAAAAACCCAATGGCGGACGTCTGCAGAGACCACGGCCCAGCACACTGTGCGGAGTCCCCTGGGACGACTCCCCGTTTAGATACCGTCACAGGACGACAGCCGAGGAGAGAGTGAAAACAGAGTGAAGTGGGCACGTCGTCTCCGTGCCGTGGGAGGAGTGGGCTCCGGCCCAGCCCCATGGGGCAGGGGACACTGCTCAGCTGAGACAGTGTGTTCCAATGGCATCAACCTTTCATTATGGCCTCACTGGTGGGGCTCAATGGATAGAGCATGGGCCTGTGGACTGAAGGGTCCCGGGTTCGATTCCGGTCAAGGCCATGCCTGGCTTGTGGGCTTGATCCCCAGGAGGGGGCATGCGGGAGGCAGCCCATCAATGGTTCTCTCTCATCATTGATGTTTCTATCTCTCTCCCTCTCCCTTCTTCTTTGAAATCAATAGAAATATATTTTTTAAAAAACATTTAGTTATGTTCACCCTGTGCACACCGTGGGTGGCAGGGTGGGCAGACCCCGGGTGCTGAAGGGCAGGCTGCATGGCACGTGGGGGAGCGGCCCTCTGTGCTTTCCCAGACCCCCCCCCCCGCGCCCCGCCCGAGGAGAGGAGCCAGCCGCCTCACTCACTCTGCTTCTCGTCCCCTCTGCTCTCGGCCAGCACCGGGTAGCGCCCTTCCTTCATGGCCTTCTGGATGAACTTGTAGTAGGGGTTGAGGTAGTGGTCGAAGCGCAGGAAGTCGAACTGCGAGTTCCGGGCCTGCCTGGCTTTCAACATGATTTCAAACTGCGCCCCCTGCCGGCACACGAAGCGCGCCGTGCGCTCGATGATGGCGTGCATTTTGGCGGTGGGCGGCTGGGAGAGAGCAGAGTGCACACGACTGGTTTTCCTCTTGGCCACGGCCACAGGCTCCAAACACAGACCTGACCCTGTGCTCCCGCCTGGTGGCTCCGCTGGCGGGAGCAGCATCCCCCACACCACAAGGCTGGGCTCCCTTTCTATCAGGCCTGGACCTAGGATGCAGGTTCCATCCCCAGTCGGGGCCCAGACAGGAGGCAACCAAGCCACGTTGTTTCTCTCACACATCGATGTTTCTCTCTCAAATCAATAAAAACATACCCTCAGATGAGGCTTAAAGAAAGGTGAACCCCAAGTGAGGTCATCACCTCATTAAAAAAGGAAGTGCGTGAACGACCCTGGCTTTTCTCCGTGAGCTCAGGGGTGACTCTCAGGCAGTGGGGCCGTAACCCAGGTGACGGCCGGGCCTCACCACGCAGCCTCGCCCTGAACCAGCAGGGACCAGGTGCAGCAAGAGCGCCTGGAGGGACTCAGCTCAGGTCAGCATGAGGCCTGCAGCTGCCGCGCGCGTTCCTGCGTCTCAGGACCTGCGTCCATGCGGGTGGACGCACGGAGTCACGCTTTGGGTCAGAGCTTTACACTGTTTTCCGTAGGTTGCCTCCTGCTTCCTGACAGTGTCTGACAACGGCACAGCTGAGGATGCCAGCTTGGTGCTGTCCCTGCGTTTTAGAATAAGGTGAAGTGAGATGTTGAAAACAGCCTGACCCTCGTGCTTTCCCATCGGCTCTGAACTCCGACCTTGGTGGTCGTAAGGAGGAAAAGCAATAGGGAAGCTGGCCTCGCAGAGCGCGCGGTCTGTGGGCTGGACTCGCTCTGCATGGTCTCCTTCTCCCTGTGAAACGGGAAAGGGGAGGAGGACACATGGGAACCTGGCAGCTGGTGTCATGACTGCTGACTGATATTTCTGTCCTGGGAAGGGCTCTTACAAGTGTCCTCCTTTTTTGTAGGAAAATATAGAAAATAAATCAGTAAACAAACAAGCAGTGACCGTGACGAACAGGACAGGGACAGGCAGAACCGCACATACCAGCTCCACATCGGGCGGCACGTTCAGTCCCACGGGGGCAATGAAGGGCTCCTCATTCTCCTCCACACGGTCAGCCTCACTTTTTTCTGTAGAAAGAAGACACACAACTTCAGGGCCGTGCCCAGGAGGCGGAACCGACATAAAGAGCAACGTAGGGAGCAGTGACAGGTCCTTTCCCTTTTTTCTATCGTTTCTTCTAGAAACGCTTCCCAGTTTTCCATTCTATTCCACAAGCAAAACCACTTCAGCAAATCGAGAGAGAGAGAGAGAGAGAGAGAGAGAGAGAGAGTGGTGGAAGGAGCCCGCACCTGGGCTGGGTGGTAAAATGCTCTCCGGACCAGGGGCCGCCTCACCTCTCTGTTTGGAAGGCTCCTCCTCCTCGGTCGGCTCGGACGGGTCGTAGTAGTCGCTCCCGTACGTGAACCCCACCGCGTTATAGGTCCCGTCCTCGGCCAGGGCTTCACTCAGGCGCTTATATTCTTCCTCTTGAATAAAAATGAGAACTTTATTACACAACAGAAATTTACTGAGAAAAATGTCACATACTTCTAAAGTCGTAGCTATCAGTAAAGCATAAAACACACTTTTTCAACCTCTTTTCGAGGCAATGTTTAAAAATTCCCACTTCACATCTATCGACGTGTACTTCTGCCAGTACATGTTACCAGACACAGAATACACGTCTTTTGTTGACAATGTCTTCCCGCTGAGAAATCTGGGATTAAGAACCGCATTAAAGAGTGTGAAGGCAAAGACAAGAACATCAATTGTAGTTCATACGATACTGTGAAAGGAGAACAGTTAAAGAGTTTGGTTTTTGTTTTGTCAAATCCCAGTCTGCCCTCAAAAGCTGGGAAAAGTCTCTGTGGCTCTACATATAAACTATCCTGAGGTCCTCCCAGAACGCAAAGACGCCTGTTTTTCCAGTCCACTGGGTACTGTCAAGATAACATCAGAAAGAGTGAGTATAAAAATGAATGGGAGTAAATTTAAATACTTAAAAATTTAAAACGTTTGTGGCTTAAGTAAGTTTTTCTTGAGCAGTACCTTGCCTTGCCTCCTCCTCAAGCAAGTCCGTATGCAAGGCTAAATACCTCTCTTCATCACACAGGGCCTCTATTCGCGCCTCCTCTTCCGAGAGCGGGTAATCTCTGTTCCAGGTGGAATACTCAGCATCGTACTCAGAAAGGTCATGCAGGTGACCGCGCCCATCGTATCTGTAATAGGAACACGCTGGTCAGTGAGAGAAGTTAACGTCTAGGTTGGTTTGTGTGTGAGCTTTCATATTCACATACTTACCAATTAAATAAAGAAATAAAGTATTAAAACAAACATAAGAACTACTCTCTGATTTTTATTTAACTTGGCTAGCCACATCTCACCTACTTGCAAACTCAAGTTATTTTAACAAAGTCTAAATTCTTTTCTACAAAATGATAAAAGTTATAGTTAAAGGTAAACAATCTTTTAACAGCATAAGTGGTAGATCCACTTCGTGGCAGTTCTTACCGTTTATGGTTTGCTCAACTATTTAATGTCATTTGCAAAAAAATATATATATTTTTTTCTGAAAAGTCAAATATCATAGCTTACATTCACACAAACCGAGTACATAAATACCTATCCGTAAGAACCCAACGGTGGACATTTCCTCGCTTCTCTCTGCTAGTCCCGAACTCTCAGGAGAGATCTTCACCCAAGAAACGTGCGTCCATTGGAGTAAGATCTGGGCTAGGCTGGCCCCTAGCCACTGGCTGAGGAGATAAGTGCTGGGTTACGGGTAGAGACACACGAACACAGAACAGGACAGGCACATGCAGCTCAAGGAGGTTCGCGGCCGAGCGCCAGGCGGAGGTGCGGCCGGCGGTTCTGCCCTTCACGCCCGGGAAACGCCCGGAAACGGCACCGGACAGAGCCAGCGGCAGGGCCTGGCCCGGGCCGCCTGCGGAGTCCAACGGGCCCTTCCCGTTGCGCCTTCAAATAACCGCCTAGTGCGGCGGCGCCGAGAGCGATCCCCCGCGGCCAGCAGCGCTGGGGGCCCTGAGGCGAACCCAGAGACAAAAGTCGGCCGAAGTTTAAGGCTGACTTTCGCAGGAAGGACCCAAAACGGGCATTTTCAAGACAAAAGGCCAACACGCTGGGCCGCGAAGCGCCTGCGTTTTACTGGCGGCAGGACGGCTCTCACTTGGGCGCAAACCTCCTTAAGGTACAAACGCGGTTCCTCGTTTAAGCGCGTCACAGGCACGTGCGCGGCGTTTGCTCCCCACCAGCCGGGCGACCTGCCTCCCACCCGCGGGAGGAGGGAGAGCGGAGCCGGTGCATTAAATTCATGGGGGGTGGGGGGGAGGAGCGGTCCCTCAGCCCTGCCTGCACCCTCCCGCAGTCCGGGAGCCCTTGGGGGATGTTGGACATCCTTAACGCTGCTACGGAGACGGAGACGGAGACGGAGACGGAGACGGGCGGGGGCGGGAGCCTCCGGGCCGCCCGACCGGCCTGACCTCCCTTCCCAGGCCCGGTCCCCTGGTCCAGCTCTGACTCCGCCGGGAGGTCAGGGTGGAGGAGGCCGAGGGTCCTGAGCGCGCCCACGTGGCCGAGTCCAGATCTCAATCGGCTCAGGGCTGCCGTCACTCCGGGGGGCTTGGGGGGGTTCCACAGTTTAATGGCTGGTGGTCACGGTCACATTTTCAGTCCGGGGCCCAGAAGTGGAGTCGCCAAAACGGCTCCCCCCAAAAAACACCGCAAAAACACCCCCAAAACACCCCAGCCAATCAACGAAAGGCCCGAGGAGGGGAGAAGGGGGACTGAAAACCCGGGGGGGGGGCGGTGGAGGGGAGCAAACGCCCTGCACCCTGTGACGTCACCCTCTTCCAATCGAGCTCATCTTTAGGGACCGACCCCAGGCCCCCCGGTGCGCAACGGCGCGGGTCTGATTTGAAAAGCGAGTCCGCGTCCGGAGGCGCCGC
>NW_006294590.1:2180613-2181835 GCF_000327345.1 Myotis davidii | reverse complement strand
TCGGGGGCCTGGAGGATTGAGGGGTCCTGGGGCGTCCGGGGTCCTTGCAGGCAGAGGACTGGGAGGTTGGGGGACCGGGATCCTGGGGGATCGGGGATCCTGGGGACTGGGGGGACTGGGAACTGGAGGACCAGGATCCTGGGGGCAGAGGACTGGAAAGTTGGGGAACCCGGGAATCTGAACCCCCAGTCCTGCTGCCCCATCTCAGGTTTTTTAAAATAAGAGATTAGAAGTGATAATCATTTTATATTTATAAGAGATTATCAGTGATCATCTTTTTTAAATTTTTATTTATAAGATACTAGAGGTGCGGTGCTCGAAATTCGTGCATGGGCGGTGGGGGGGTCCCTCCTGCCCAGCCTGCAGGCTCTCCAATCTGGACCCCTCAGGGGGTGTCCAATGCGGTTTAGGCCTGATCCTGGGAACAGTCGGACATCCCTCTCGGGATCCAGGACCGCCGGCTCCTAACTGCTCACCTGCCTGCCTGATCGCCCCTAACTGGCCCCCCTGTAAACCTGGTCGCCCCCAACCACCCCCAACCCACCAGCATGGTCACCCCTCACTGCCGCCCCACCAGCATGGTTGCCCCTCACTGCCCCCCTCTGCCGGCCTTGTCGCTCCAACTTTTTCGGTTGACCTGGACGTTCTGTGTCTTTCCCACTGAAATCCTCACTTTTAAAGCGTTTACACCAGCGTTCACAAGTGTCTTGAGATGGAGCATGTTCACCATAAGCTTCCCGAAGTATAGGATCACTTTCAGCAGCACTTCTCTTCAAAATAAAGTAATGAATTAAAACTTCCCACAAATGCTCTTTTTTTGGCACAAAATTTGACATTTTTAAGTGTAAAAATATCTATGATGTTAACACCTTCAGCAAATTTGACATGAAGTTTTGAAGCTTGTTGTCAATACAACAAAATAGCACACATATCAAATCACATATATGTCAACATATATGTAACCCCATCTATTGATAAAAACCCACATTATTAACCAGTTGATGGTTAATCCGAATTATTAACCAGTTGATGGTTAATCCGCATTAGTAATCGGGTGATGGTTAATCCGAATTATTAACCAGTTGATGGTTAATCCGCATTAGTAACCGGTTGGTGGATAATCCGCATTAGTAACCGGTTGGTAGTTAATCCGCATTAGTAACCGGTACACCTGGTAAAGGGCCCAGAATTCAGAATTCTCGAGAACACGTTGCGAAACACC
>NW_006294590.1:2177972-2179197 GCF_000327345.1 Myotis davidii | reverse complement strand
TGTAACCCCATCTATTGATAAAAACCCACATTATTAACCAGTTGATGGTTAATCCAAATTATTAACCAGTTGATGGTTAATCCGCATTAGTAATCGGGTGATGGTTAATCCGAATTATTAACCAGTTGATGGTTAATCCGCATTAGTAACCGGTTGGTGGTTAATCCGCATTAGTAACCGGTACACCTGGTAAAGGGCCCAGAATTCAGAATTCTTGAGAACACGTTGCGAAACACCTATTTCTACTGCTGTCTCCCATGGCTCTGTTGTACAGCAAAAGCATTTCAATTTGCCTCCTTTTACATATTAAATATCGTTGTAGGAGTCTTAGGGGAGGAAGTGAACGAAACATAAGCTGACACACAGATACGATGGCCGTGGGCACTGGCCGGCTCCGCCCGCCCTGGGGTTCTCTCTCTCTCCTCAACGCCCATCTTCACGCTGGAAAAGCCACCCGAGGGGCACAGGCCGGTGGATGAGCCACAGCGCGTGGCCCTGTCCGAGTCCACCAGAGGCCGGGTCCCTTCAGCTGCCCTTGTCCAAGGTGCTGAAGCACTTTTCTGGGGTCTCACAAGCAATTCTTTACCGAAAGCATAGCGTCCAAGCCCCGGGATTCTTTTGGCTTTTAACCAAGGGCTTGCCAATGGGCACCGAGTGACCTCGTTCTCAGGTGCGGTCTCGTGGGGGTGGGGTGTGGACCGGCTTCACTGTCGGAGGTTAATCCCCCAGGTCCGTGCAGAGCGCACACGGGGCTCTGTGCCCAGGGGCAGAAAGCCAGGCTCCGGGCAGCATGGAAAGGGATTGGTCGGCTCACAAACCAGGGATCTGTGTCTTTCAGCCTCGGGCGGAGATTCATGGGGGCAGGAAGCTGTCCCTCTCCCTCTTGGCTCCGCCCTCTTCTGTGCGACCTTCAACCTCAGGCCCCGCCTGGTGTCCGGCTGTGACCTGGTCAGCCCTCCCAGGCACTCGAGAGAGGGCACAGGCCCTGGCTGGTGTGGCTCAGTGGATAGAGCAGCGGCCCACAGACTCACGGGCCCCGGGTTCGATTCCGGTCAAGGGCACGTACCTGGGCTGCAGGCTCTATCCCCAGCCCTGGTTCGGGTGTGTGGGGGAGGCAACCGATCGGAGATCCTCACATTGATGTTTCTGTCTCTCCCTCTCCCTCCCACTCTCTCTGAAACTCAGTAGAAATATATCCTCGGGTGAGGATTTTTTAAAATTCTTT
>NW_006294590.1:2171298-2173216 GCF_000327345.1 Myotis davidii | reverse complement strand
CTCCACCCTCAGGCCCCGCCTGGTGTCCGGCTGTGACCTGGTCAGCCCTCCCAGGCACTCGAGAGAGGGCACAGGCCCTGGCTGGTGTGGCTCAGTGGATAGAGCAGCGGCCCACAGACTCACAGGCCCCGGGTTCGATTCCGGTCAAGGGCACGTACCTGGGCTGCAGGCTCTATCCCCAGCCCTGGTCCGGGTGTGTGGGGGAGGCAACCGATCGGAGATCCTCACATTGATGTTTCTGTCTCTCCCTCTCCCTCCCACTCTCTCTGAAACTCAGTAGAAATATATCCTCGGGTGAGGATTTTTTAAAAACAAAACAAAACACAACAAAATGCTTAATCTTTCTTATTCACTTCTGTTTTTTTCCACAGAGGACCTAGTGTCTGTGGCCATTGCTTATGTGTATATACATGCATGAAAGTCCTCGGTTGATCTCCTACTCCCCTCCCTCCTCTCTCCTGCCTTCCCTCTGAAGTTCTTGGGTGAGGATTTTAAAAAGAAAAAAAAAGCCCAGCCAGTGTGGCTCAGTGGTTGAGCTTTGACCTATGAACCAGGAGGTCAGGGTTCGATTCCCGGTCAGGGCACAGGCCTGGGTTGCAGGCTCCGTCCCCAGTGGGGGTCGTGCAGGAGGCAGCCGATCCATGATTCTCATCATTGATATTTCTATCTCTCCCTCTCTCTCCTGAAATATATATATATATATGGAGAGAGAGAGAGAGAGAGAGAGAGAGCGCGCACAGGACTTCCCCGATAGCTCCAGCACCAGCGCCGATAGGACTCTGATTGGTTTAAATGAGGTCACATGCCCAGACCCCAATAACGCTGAGGCCGGGGTGCTGTGCATCTGTTATGTGGCCCCAACCACACGATTCACATAGGAAAGGGAGGGGCCGCACCCAGGCCACTGACGGGACTGACAGTGGGGGTGGGGTGTCTACCCCCAAATGGGAAGCCATCCCAGAAGAAGGGGGCGCAGTCCCGGGGGAGGGACACCTCCGTGTGCACCGGGGAGCGTGCCCTTGCCCCAAGGTCGTCTGCGCCCCGGAACTGCTGGATCTTCTTACTCCGCGAGCCCCGCGGGTGGGTCGGATCCTCACAATCCCCGGTAGGGCGTCTGCTCCCCGTCTGAGCAGCATCCTCAGGCGCCCGCGCTGGGGAGAGAGGTGGGAAGCCCGGGGCTGTGATGAATGAAGTCTCTCCCTGCAGGGGAGCCTCGCTGCGGGAGGATGGCCCTGACAGTCTCCCCTGTCACTCAGGCCCGCGTCCCGCCTCCACCGCGCAGGCCTGTCACTTCCTGTCCCTGGCGGGGCTGGTTCCTTTTGGTGACTGAGGGTGAGCAGGGACCCGGTCAGAAAAGGGTGAGGAGGCCCGGCCCGCGAGGCTCAGGGGTTGAGCGTCGGCCTAGGAACCAGGAGGTAAGGGTTCGATTCCGCTCAGGGCACAGGCCCCGGTTGTGAGCTCCGTCCCCGGTGGGGGGTGTGCAGGAGGCAGCCGGTCCATGATTCTCTCATCATGAATGTTTCTCCCCGCCCCACTTCCTCTCTGAAATCAATAAAAACATATTTTAAAAAAATACAAAGAAAGGACCAGGTCATCAGCTCAGCCCCCAGGCCAGCCTGTGCTCCGTGGGGGGCAGGGGGTGGGGGTGGAGGAACAGCCGGAATCTCAATGGGGCCCCTGGGACACAGTCTGGGATCGGGGAACCTGACCAGCACCTTCTTGTCTTTTTCTAAAAGAATGTGTTTTTATTGATGTTTAGAGAGAGAGGAAGGGGAGGGAGAGAGGAACATGGGTGAGCGAGGAACATCACCCACTGGCTGCCCCCTGCGCACCCCGCACCGGGGACGGAGCCCACAGCCCGGGCCTGTGCCCTGACCAGAGTCCGCCCACCAGCCTCTGGGTTCACGG
Organism: Myotis davidii; assembly: GCF_000327345.1. Taxonomy (NCBI): domain Eukaryota; kingdom Metazoa; phylum Chordata; class Mammalia; order Chiroptera; family Vespertilionidae; genus Myotis; species Myotis davidii. The sequence goes on along the minus strand of NW_006294590.1, from coordinate 2,171,308 downwards.
TCAACGCTCC
>NW_006294590.1:2170671-2171184 GCF_000327345.1 Myotis davidii | reverse complement strand
CTGCCCTGGTGGTGGCCGCGGTGAGGACCCGAGGCCTGGGGCTCGGGCGGGGTCCGTCCTGACCCCACGCGGTCTGGCCCTTGACCACCCGGCCCTTGACCGCCTGGCCCTCCTGCTCTAAGTGGCTTTCGACCCTGATTCTCCAGGGCAATTACGTGACCAAATTGCCCTAAACTCCTGAATCCCACCTGCGCCCAGAGGAGCTTTGCGTGGGGGTTGCCATGGCACCCGTCACCATGGTAGCGGCGCCCAGCGACTGAAGTCAAACGTGGGACGAACAGCGTCCCTGTCCGATGGCAGGGTGCTCATGGGATGGAGCCTCTTGGTGGTTTTGCCCCTGGTCCCCCTTCTCCTCCTCTGCACCTGCCCGAGGGCCAGGGGGCCAGGGGGGCACAGCGTCTCCCTCAGCCCCTCTCCCTGCAGTCCTGCTCGCATCTCTGACCCCGTGGGGGACCTGCCCGGGACCCTCCTCACCCCAGAGGGCTTGTGCGGGGGTCACCCCAGGAGGGCTTG
>NW_006294590.1:2169996-2170627 GCF_000327345.1 Myotis davidii | reverse complement strand
CCCCTGCCCCCTCCACGCCACCCTGAGCCCTGCTCACCCCACGCCAGCCTGGTCCCCGCGGTGTGCAGGGCACCAGCTGTGACCCAAGCCCCGCCCCCTCGCAGACACGCCCACTCCGAGCCACGCCCACTCCCTCCCAGACAGGAAGCTCCTTGTGCCCCTCCCAACGTGGGAGGCCTGGGCAGGGCAGGCGGATGCCAATCTAGAAAGTTCTCTAGCGTCACATTTCCACGCTGGCTCCTCTGGTTGGCAAGACTGGGTCCCCCACTCGCACTCCCCGGCCCCCCCTGGCTGGCACCGGTGTGGGAGCAGGAGCCTGGAACCCCCCCTCCCCCCCATCCGCCCTGGTCAGCAGGTGGGCAGTGAGCGGCCAGAGAGAGTGTGGGCCTGAGGTTCCGGTCAGCAAGGGACTCTGGCTCCAGGCCCAGGGCCCTCTCTGCTCCTCCTGGGATGGACGTGTGTGTGGCGTGTGCGCCCGCCCGTGTACAGGTGCGGGGGTGTGTAGCTGTATGTGTACACGCGTGTGCCCCTGCCTGCCTCTCTCCGGAACCGCATCCCCACCGCAGTCCGTCCTTTAGGGGGGCGGACCCACCGTGGGGCGCGCGGTCTGCAGCCTAGGCCGGCCTGGTCC
>NW_006294590.1:2165685-2169633 GCF_000327345.1 Myotis davidii | reverse complement strand
CCTTAACCCAACAGATGCCTTTGCCCCCCCCCCTTTTTAAACTACTAGTGTGTTTTTTAATGGATTTTTAAAAATTGATTTCAGAAAGAGAGAGAGAAACATCAATGATGAGAGAGCATCATGGACCAGCTGCCTCCTGCACGCCCCCCACTGAGGATCCAGCCCACAACCCCGCCTGTGCCCTGACCGGGAATCGAACCCTGACCTCCTGGTTCCTGGGTCCACGCTGGGCGCCTTTGCCCCTTTTGATTTAAACTGTGTTCCTTCTCAGTGACCCTGGGCCTCATCACACACAGGATGGGGGACTGTCCTTCCAAGGATGCCCTGGACCGGATTCCGCCTCGATCCGTCCGGAGCCAGCACCGCTGGAGCTTGGCTGGGAGCCCCCTGGTCCGCCCTCCGTTCCTGGAAGTCGCCTCCCGCAGCTGCACTGAGGTTCCCGGCATTTCTTTGGGGAACGGGCATGAGTCATCACTGACCACGCACCCCCCGGGGCTGAGCCCTGACTCTGCTCCTCGGCCCGGGTGCCGAAAAGGGCCTGGGAGGGCAGGGACGGGGAGGGCAGGGCAGGGGGCTGGGAGGCCTGTTCTTTTTACACATCATACATTTTATTGATTTCAGAGAGAAGGGAGAAGGAGAGAGAGAGAAACATCGGAGAGAGAGAATCATGGACGGGCTGCCTCCTGCACGCCCCCTACTGGGGGTCGAGCCCGCAACCCGGGCCTGTGCCCTGACCGGGAATCGAACCCTGACCTCCTGGTTCCTAGGTCGATGCTCACCCCGGGATATTTTCCCGGGATATTGATTTTTAGAGCGAGTGGCAGAGAGAGGGAAAGACTGAAACATCGTGTGAGAGAAGCGCATAATGGGTTGCCCCCTGCATGCGCCCGGACCGAGGCCCGGGCCGGGGAGGAGCCCGCAACCGAGATACCTGCCCTTGGCCGGAATCGAACCCGGGACCCGTCGGTCCACAGGCCGACGCCCTGTCCATTGAGCCACACCAGCCAGGGGAGTTCATGGGAATTTAAGCCCAGTTACGGTGCATCCAGCAGCCCGGCTGCCCCTTCCCAGATGAAAGGAGACCCCAGACACCGCGAACTGGTCGCCAGGCCGCCGGTCAATTCACCCCACGGCTGGCCCGGGACGCGGCTCCCGCAGGCTCGCTCTCGGTGTTTTATCTCTGGTTTTACAAATAAGGCATCTGAATGTTCCTGAGGTTAAACAGCTTTCCAACATTACACCGCGAGTGTATCATGTCAGTAATGGTTTTATTTATTTTTATTTATTTAATCAATTAATTTATTTTTTCTTTTCAATTTACAGGCGAACCTTGTTTTATCTCAGTAAAGGTTTTAGAAAAAATCCAGGTCATCTGACGCCAACATCTTCACACCAGGCTACACCTTCCTCCCCTTTCGTATCAGCGGGTGAATGATGAAGAACCCAGTGACCGCCCTGACTGGTGTGGCCCAGTGGATAGAGCGTTGGCCTGTGGACCGAAGGGTCCCGGGTTCGATTCAGGTCAAGGGCACAGGCCCAGGCTGCGGGCTCGGTCCCCAGTGGGAGGCCTGCGGGGAGGCAGCCGATCCATGACTCTCTCTCATCATGGATGTTTCTCTCTCTCTCTCCCTCTCCCTTCCTCTCTGACATCAATAAAATATATAAATATATGTATATAACCTGTGGGTGTATGCATATCAGTATTTATCGCACGCATTATATAAAAATATATGCAATCTACTTCTATAAATGTTAGCTTCTATTTGCCTGTGATGTAAACACACACATTATATAAACATTTAATCTACGTGTGTTTGGAAGAATTGTCTGTTACTGAAATGCGATTACAACTCAATCCGGGGGAATATTTTACCACCCGGAGCTTTTCAGACACAAAATTTATTTTTTGTAAACCTCAGATACACGTACTTATGTTTATCTATTTTCCTGTTACGGAGTATAATCTCGCCATCAATAACGTGCTCTCAAACATCACCCAGCATGGGGGCGGGGGGTGTTACACGGTGCAGTGTGAGTCGCGGAGAAACAAGGCCGCGTCCGTCTCCCGGCTGTCACTTTAAACAGATGATATAATTTTTAGTGGCTGACGCGTCTCCGTGGTCTCCTGTCTCCCCAGAAGCATAGAGAAGAGTGATGGCGCAGTTTTATTTCAGAATTGTCAATATTTGCCGCAGATGAGGAATTACCCTTCTGCAACGGCGCATTTACATTTTGGCTACAGTGTGTTTACATCTTAAATAGAAATATTAGACAGGCGTGTGTGAGGAGGTAGGTTATTTTTTTTTAAAAGCACACAAAACTGCGAAGGCCGGCGGCCTGGGGGTCGCCAGGGGAGCTGGGAGGCAAGGAGGCAGGTGTGGCCCTAGGACCTGGGTTACTGGTGGGAAGGGGTGAGGGGTGAGGGGTGAGGGGCGGGGGGGAGCCGATGGGAGGAAGGGGGGTTCCCAGGGCCGAGGTCCAGGCACAGGGAGGGGTCAACATGAATAACCCAGAACCAATTATCTCCCCATTTTTTCCCAATTCCTCCACTTCGGCTTCCCCTGAGCGTGTCTTTGGCCCGTCTTTGGGGACTACTGCACAGCACGTTAACTCCCTGGGGCTTTGTCGGAAGGGCTGTGGGGAGACATAACTAGCCACATAAATAGGAAAGTAGCAACTTATCCGTCATCGGTCATTTTTATTTTATAATCTATTTTTTGTCGCCGGTGGAAATGGGGGTCCTTTCACGGAGTCTCAGGGAAAGCATTCCGGGGGGCCCTTCACCTTCTCTGGGAACCTTTGGAGGGTCTTTCTCTCTCTCTCGTTTCTTTAATATATATTTTTATTGATTTCAGATAGGAAGGGAGAGGGAGAGAGATAGAAACATCCATGTTGAGAGAGAATCATGGACTGGTTGTCTCCTGCACGCCCCCCACTGGGGACGGAGCCCGCAACCCGGGCCTGTGCCCTGACCAGGAATCAACCCTGACCTCCTGGTTCCTAGGTCGATGCTCAACCACTGAGCCACCCCGGCCGGGGATTTAGATTTTAGGGCAGATGCGTTCCCAAGGGCGGGCCTGCCTCCCTGCTTTCCCTTCATGCCGGGACCATCTGCTCACTGAGAGGAGCCGAGAATCTATTACTTCTGACCCTGGAGTCGCCGTCTGGGCACCAGATGGGGCTCCCCCTGCCCGGCAGGTCCGAACGCTGCCCGCTGCCCCCAGTTCATCATTTATCCGCCCCCCCCCCACAGCGCCCCGAGGCCCCCTGCTGCGGGTTTTTGAAAACGAACTTCATGGGGTGGCCTTGCCTTGCACAGTCGGTGCATTTCCGTGCACAGTCGCTGCATCGCACGTCCACTGCCCTGTGTGCTCCCCGCCCCCGCAGTCTCTCTCTGTCTCCGTAGGTTTGACCCCTTTATGCTGTTCCTCCCCCCCTCCCCTCGGTGACCCCCTGCTGCTGTCTGTGTCTGTGAGTTCTGGTTGGTTTTGTTTCTTCATTTGTTGCTTCTGATCCCCCCGTCCTTGGGAGGCTCCCGGTCTCCGCAGGGGGACAGAGGCGGAGGGAGGGTAAAGTCCCAGGAAGGTGGGGGGACTGAGGTGGCTATGGGGGGGACCCGGGGTGAGGGGGCGCTCGGACTCCTCCACGGCAGCCGGGAGCCATGGCAGGTTGTAGAGGACGGTCATTCTGCCCCCGGCGTCCTCAGGGGGCCTCTTGGTGTTGCTAGGACTCAGCCATGTCCACCCTCACAGCTGGCCCAGCCCCTCCCGCCTGCGGCCTCACCTCTGCCCTGGGCGAGGCCCAGCTGCAGGGAGGACTTGGGGCAGGAGGCTCATCCCGCAAATAGTCCCATTCAAGGCCCCGAGGTCTGCAGGGCCAGGGCTGCAGCCAGAAATAGACCAGCAGTGACCCCGCACGGCCAGGGCCAGCGGCCCGGGCACCCTTCCT
>NW_006294590.1:2164926-2165461 GCF_000327345.1 Myotis davidii | reverse complement strand
ACCTTTGGGCCCTTCGTGGAGGGACCGGGCCAGGAGGGCGAGCGGACAGCGGTGGGTGGGGAGGGGCCTGTGAAGGAGCCAGACCCCCAGGGACCCCACAGCTGCTCCCAGCCCCTCCCAGACGCAGGGGCAGGAGGTGACTCAGTTAGGGCCCCTCACATGGCGAAGATGGGCAGGCTCTGAGGGACAAAGGCAGGTCAGGCTGGCGATGGAAAGGGACGGATTCTGGCCCGGCCGGCATGGCTCGGTGGTGAGCGTCGACCTGTGAACCAGGAGGTCACGGTGGGGGCACATGCCCGGGTTGCGGGCTCGATCCCCAGTGTGGGGCATGTGGGAGGCAGCCGATCCATGATTCTCTCTCATCACTGATGTTTCTCTCTCTCTCTCCCTCTTCCTTCCTCTCTGAAATCAATTAAAGAAGAAAAAAGAAAAAAGGAGAGAAAGAAAGGGACAGATTCTGGTGCAAACGGTCAAAGCCAAGCAGAGGGGGTGGCTGGCCCGCCCGGGACGCCTGGGGGAGGACGTCAGTGCAGCC
>NW_006294590.1:2161013-2164772 GCF_000327345.1 Myotis davidii | reverse complement strand
CCCTCGTGGAGAAGGAGCGGGACCGCGGGGGGCGGGGGGACGGACCGGTGGGCGCACCCTGGGAAGCGGGCGGCCAGTGTCCGGAGGGAGAGGTCGCCTCCCCTCCGCTGGTTCTCCCGGGGCTGCCTCCGTCCAGTTTCCCACGGATGCGAGTTCCCGGCGCCCCCCGTCCCCCGGCCCCGACAGCTCCTCCGGTTTGGAGACCAGCCCCGTCCACGTGAGACGGAACGTCCCGGCTCCAAGGTCAAGTTCCCAGGGAAAGGGCTCCCTGGTCCCAGCTGGTGTCCACTCGGGGCCTTCCCCGGGGGCTGGAGGGCGCAGTGACCGCTTTCCCAGGTCCTCAGACACACCCAGCCCAGCGGCGGGGCCCCCCACGTGGCCAGCCGGTGACCTGTCACCATGGAAACCGATGCCGGGCTGGCTGGTGTGGACAGCGGTTGAGCGTCTGGGGTTCAAGTCTGGTCAAGGGCACGTACCTCGGCTGCAGGCTCGGTCCCCGGCGACCGTTGGGGCATGTGTGGGAGGCAGCCCATCGATGTGTCTCTCTCCCATCGATGTTTCTCTCTCTCTCTGTGTCTCTCCCCTTCTCCCCCTCCCACTCCCTAGAAATCATGAAAAAATATCCTCCGGTGGGGATCCACAGAACAACCACCGCCACAGAAAAGAGCCTAAACGTGTGGTCTCCGTTAGCGTCTGGGCTGCCCCTCCCAGGAGCACCAGGGGCGTCCGGTGGATGGAGCCCCCGGGGTATGTCCCCCGGGCAGAGCCTGGGGGCCGTCCGCTCCTCACACGTGGTCTCGGCTCCCGCACCCCCTCCTGCACCCACACCCGCCTGACCCCCACCCCCAGGCCCCGGCTGCAGACTCAGCTCCAGCCTTTGCACCCTCAGTGTTTCCAGTTACTGATTCCGAGTTTCATTAATGATTTCCTGAGACAGGTGGTGTCACCGGAGAGGTGCCTGTTCATCTCGCTGTGATTGCAACAATGTAACACACACACACACACACACACACACACACACACACACACACACACACACGTGGTTTTATTGCAACAATGTAACACCGCACGTGTTTTATTGCAACAGTGTAACACCGCACGCGCTTTTATGAGAAGCAGATGGAAAGGCTCGTAAAAAAGCATTGCAGCCCAGACCACGCGGATGCTGGAAAAACAAAGGTGCCCAGAGGTGACCCAGGAAGGGACCGTGGGTGCCTCGAGTGACGGCTATTTTGGTCATCGTGTGACCTCCCCTCCCCCGACTTCCCGCTTCTCACTCGCGGGGGGGGGGCGGGGGGGCGTTTCAGAGGCGGGACGGGGCCCCCCAAAGCCCCCTGTCACCCAGGGGACCGGCCCAGCTGGCTCTGCCGATAGGACCCCGAGGAGCCAGCGCTGAGGAGCTGGGGCCCAGGGCCAGGAGCTAGCCTTTCTTTTGTTTTCATCTTCACCCGAGGGCGTGTTTCCATTGATTTTCAGAGAGTGGAAGGGAGAGGGAAAGACAGAGAAATGTCCATGTGAGAGGCGCAGCGATGGGCTGCCTCTTGCACACGCCCCGGCCAGGGACCTGCCCTGGACTGGAATCCTTCCGTTCACAGGCCAACACTCTACTCACTGAGCCAAACCGGCTAAGTTCCAGGAACTATCCTCCTCCCACTCCTCCCCCTCCTCCTCCTCCTCCTCCTCCTCCTCCTCAGGGCGCTGGGCTCAGAGCTCACCCCTGGGACGCAGGAGCCTCGGCCCTTGAGGCCCAAAGAACCCCAAGTACTTGCTCAGAGGCTCCTCCCGCCTCCCTCCTCCTTCCAGGCTTGTTAGCAGCCAGTCCTGCGGTTCTGTTGGCTGAACATCCTCTGGGGAGAGTCAGCGGGTGGCACAAGAGATGGGGGCTGCCTCCCCCTCACCCGCCCTCCCCCCCCACTGCAGGGGGAGCGAGGGAGAGGCGGCTGATCAGACGTCGCCCTGAGGCGCAGGGCCGGCCCAGCTGGGGAGTGGGCTGTTGGCAGAAATAGAATTGGGCTCCTCCGGGATTTGCCTGAGAATTCACGGCGCGCGCGGAAGTGTTGTCAGTGTGAGTGTCAGAGCCAGCTCCCCAGACACCGGGGCAGAAACAGCGCGTCCCCCCCTCGCCGCCCGGGGTCCATAAACACGGTGGCTCATCGCTGTCCTCGGTGAGAATGAGCCAGCTCCCCTCCGGTCAGGCCGCGGCCCAGCGCTGTGTGTGAACGCGGCGCCCTTTCCCTGAAGAAGGACGGAAAGCGCTGGGAAAGGCTGGGCCAGAGCCAGTGTTTAAAAATGCATTTCTTCGTCTTCGAGCTTCTTCCCCGCGCCCCATCCCCCGAGAGACTGACACGGCATGAAAGATACCGGGCAGCTTCATCTTCTCCGGACGCGGTCTCCCGGGGCAGAAACACAACCCAGAGCAGCTGGTGCGGAACGTGGAATTGACTGCCTCCTCCTACAAAGCATCCGGGGCGATGGCTTCAGGCACGGCTTGATCTAGGGGCCGCCGCGTCCTTTGTCCACCCGGCAGATCGATTCCTCCACGTGTGCTTGGCTCCCCCGGCGTGGGGTCGGGACAGCGGCCGGGTTCCGAGCCTCGCGAACACGCCCTCTTCGCAGAAAGCTCACAGTTCTTTCTCAACGGTTTTTTGTTGTTGGTAATCCTCACCTGAGGATATTTTTCCCATTGCTTTGCAGAGAGAGTTGAAGCGGGGGAGCGGGGAATGGGGGAGAGACACGTCTACCGGCTGCCTTCCACATGCGCCCTAACTGGGGGTGGGGAGCGAACCCCAAACCCAGGTATGTGCCCTTGACCAGAAATCAACCCTGAGACTCTAGTGCGTGGATCGACGTTCTAACCACTGAGATACCAGCCAGGACTCTTTCTGCATAGTAGTTTTTTTTTGTTTGTTTGTTTGTTTTTTTAATTCATTTCAAGGAGAGGAAGGGAGAGGGAGAGAGAAACATCAATGATGAGAGACGCATGGATCGGGGCCCCTCACACCACCCAGGCTCCGGGTGTGAGCGGTGTCCCCTGGGGCTGCCTGTGGGTGTCCCACAAGAACTCGGGTGGGGACTACTTTCACGGACGAGGAAACTGAGGCCAGGGGGCCCGGGTTCAAGGCTGCACAGCTGGGAGGGGCTTACTCCCAATTCTAGCTCCCGATCTGTCCGAGCCTGCGTGCAGGAGGCCTCTTCAGGCCCAAAGCGACAGAAACCCACCTCGGATCTGCTCCGGAAACACCGGGGAGGGTTGGCTGGCTCCTCACCTGGAACCTGCACAGCTCAGGGCCGGCTTCAGGCACAGTGTGATCCAGCCTCCAGGTTCCAGTCGCTGCAGCCTTTCCCATTGGCCCTGGACAGACAACCCCGGTGCTCACTCCGATTGGCCATGTGGGGGTCAGGTGACCATCTCCGAACCAAACGCTGCAGCCAGGGCAGAGCCAGTGGCAGGTAAGAGCCTTTCCTATTGGCCCTGGTCACACCCTGGTGCTCACTCTGATTGGATGTGCTGAGGCCATGTGACCGTCCTGAAACCAATCACTGCAATCCCGGGGAGACCTTCAAGGGAGCCCGCCCAGATCACAGGTGTGAGAACTTGGGGTGGAGTAGGAGAGGTGCATGCTGGGAGTCTGGATCAATAGCCCCCCCCCGCCACCCCGGATGCCCCAGCTGCCCCGACAGCGGGACCCCACGGGAGGACAGGGGGACGCACCGGGGCGTTTGCTCCCGCCTCACTTCCGGCCTGGACACGTGTCTTCG
>NW_006294590.1:2152437-2160256 GCF_000327345.1 Myotis davidii | reverse complement strand
TGCGGAAACCTCCAGCCCGGTCCCAGAAGCGATTTCATTATCGGCCTCATTTCCTGCCCCACCTGGCGGCGCTAAAGGCTCCTCTTAGGAATGGCGTCTCCACGCTCGGTTTGCAGCGGATGCGCCTCCTTTGCAGAACTCAGTTCCGTGCGGCTCGGCCCTCGGCCCTCGGGGAGGTGACAGCGGCGCATGCTCACCAGCAGGCGGCTTTTTACCGCTTCCCGTCCGACCGCGCCCCTGGGAGTCCGTGCGCCCCTGGGAGTCCTCAACGTGAACCTTTTCTCCCTACATGTGCACACACAGGAAACCGGGGGGCAGGTTTGGCAACAGCTCCCTCTTTGGGGAGCCTGTCCAGTCCGATTATTACTCAAGGCTCAGCACACACCACCGTGTTCTCCAATTGGCAGGTTAAATAGCTCCTCCAAGTCCTGCCGGCGAGGCTCAGGGGTTGAGCGTCGACCTAGGAACCAGGGGGTCAGGGTTCGATTCCCAGTCAGGGCACAGGCCGGGTTGAGGGCTCCATCCCCAGTGGGGGGCGCGCAGGGGGCAGCCGATCAGTGGTTCTCTCTCAGCATGGATGTTTCTCTCTCCCTCTCCCTCTCCCTTCCTCTCTGAAATCAATAAAAACATATTAAAAAAAAAAACAAAGGCACCATTTACGTGCCGTTCAGTGTTGCACCGTGGACAAAGGATGTCCTCTCTGTGCTGGGGTCAGGGGGAACCACTGCCGAACACAGGGCTTGGCTGGACCCCTGAGGGCGCCCCTCACACCCCACAACCGGAGCAGCTTCACCCCAGGACCTCCCCCCACCATTTCCCCCTTTTCCCCTGTGACCCGGCCCCTTGCTGCTCTCCCCTGTGCCTCCAAGCGCCGGGAGGAGCTCCATCCTGCTCCCTTCACGCTGCGGGAAACCTTACAACTGAGTTACACGCCCATTAAACAGGGGAGCGGGTTTTGGGAGTGTTTCCTGTGATGAACGGTCTCAGCCCTGGTCCCCACGAAATTCCAGTTCCTGCCTCTGTCTGGGGGGCGCTCAGCTCAGCTCCCCCAGGGCCGGAGGGACCAGTGCTGACCCTGGGCAGCGAGGGCTGACCCCACTGGCCGGCTGTGCCCGGGCTGGCGATGTGGCGGGTACCATCTGAGGATGAGCAGAGGAACTTGGCTCAGGGAAGCGGGGACATCGGCTTCTGTCCCTGCTCAGCTGTCACCACAGTTTGTCCCCAGACCAGGCCCGTCCGGCGATCCATTTCTACGGGAGAAAATTACATTTGAGAGGCAGTCACTGTGCGCTTGGAATTATAATTCCAGGAAATCGCATTACTGCTGTCTAGACTGAAAAAATCGAGTTTTGATGATTATTATTATTTTAAAATATACTTTTATTGATTTCAGAGAGACGGGAGAGGGAGAGAGAGAAACGACAAAGATGAGAGAGAATCACGGATCGGCTGCCTCCTGCACGCCCCCTATTGGGGATGGAGCCCGCAACCCGGGGAAGGTTCCCTGATCAGGAATCAAACCCTGACCTCCTGGTTCCTCGATTGACGCTCAACCACTGAGCCACTCTGGCCGGGCTGAGTTTTGATGATTTCACCCCATTTCCTGTTGCTCCATCGAGGGACGACGCTTTCCCAATGGCCGTCTGTCTTGTGCACTGAGGGGTGCTTTCAGAGCAGCAGCATGGGGGCTTCTGGAAGTTTCTGGAACGCTCGGTCTGTCCGGGAGGGTCAGTCTGATAGGCCCTGGTGCCCACTCTGGACCTGTTGGCTTTCAGACCTCTCCCTCCCCAGCCCTCTATCCTGGGCTGACCCGTGGGCTGCATGCCCCACTCTCACCACACCCACGTGCAATTCATACGCGTTCAAACACGTGCATTTTAGCAAGAAAAAAACAGAGGACCGACTCGCATGGAGCAGTAACGTTCACGTTAACACCGCACCGCTTATTAGCTGCCTTTCATTGCAGCCTGCATTGTGCATTCTCAGTCCATCCACATCTATTCTGCATGCGTTTTGCAAAGCCATTGGGTATTGTGTGCTGTGGGTAATTTAAATATATCATTATTGACTTCAGAGGGGAAGTGAGTGGGAGGAAGAGAAACATCAAGGAGGAGAGAGAGTCATGGATCGGCTGCCTCCTGCACGCCCCCTACTGGGGATCGAGCCCACAATCCAGGCATGTGCCCTTGACCAGGAATCGAACCCTGGACCCTTCACCCTTCAGTCCACAGCCCGACTCTCTGGCCACTGAGCCAAACAGGCCAGGGCTCTTGCACATTTTAAAATAGAAATAAATTCGGGCTACACACACACACACACACACACACACACAGGAGGGGACATCTTGGACAAAGGAGGGACTTGAACCCAGAACCCCGAGGGCCGTTCCATCAGGCCCATGCGCAGAAGGAGACGCTAGGGCTCTGAGAGGCACCGTCACCCGCTCCTTTACCTCCCCCCCACCCCTCGCTGACCAGGAGACCGACCGCCTGCAGTCCAGCCCACACCTGCTAACCCCAAACTGGTCTTCTCCCAGGGCGCCCTCCGCAGACGATGCCTCGTTATCCCGGGTCCTCCTATTTGAGGCAAAATGAAACCAAGATGAGAAATGCGGGGGAAAATTGCTGACACCAGCGGCCTGACCTCACGCACCATCCGTCATCTTTGCTGCTTCCTCCGGACGGTCTTCGTGCTCGGAATGACAATGTCCTGGCGCTGGGGGAAGTTCTGGGGCGCCAAGGCCGGGTGTGGGGGAGTCACGGAGGCAGGCAGCGCCCCAGAAGTGGGCACAGGAGGCCGGCAGCAGGGAGAGTGGGAATAGACGGGGAGCATGTGCGGCGGGCGGGGGGGCCCAGACTCTCCACGGTCACCTGGGGGGTCCGGTTTGTGTCGGAGAAGGGGCGTCCCCAGCCCAGCCCCACGCAGACCCCGGTGGAAGCTCTGAGCTCCAGCCCAGAGGAAAAGCCATCACACCGTGGTCAGCCCAGGTGTGTGTGCGCTCCAGTGGGAGGGCCCAGGAGTGAACCACGGGGCGGGGCCAGACATAGGGGCGGGGCCAGTGACAGGGGCGGGGCCATCCAAAGGTTTGGGACCAGTTGTAGGGGCGGGCATACATGGGGCAGGAGCAGCCATAGGGTGGGCCACGCTAGGGGGTGGGACCAGAGATAGGGGCGAGGCATGATAGAGGGCGGGCCCGTTATAGGGGCGGGATCGGGGCCGGAGGGGCGGGGCCACAGCGTCCATTGGGTCCAGGAGGTGGGTCTCAGCCCCGCCTCTTTGCCCTCCGCTTCTCTGGACCTAAAAGCAACAGGAGGGTCGATCGGGGCACAGCCTGCGCCGCCTCTGTCGTCCGTCCGCACCCGGTTCCACCTGGTTTTACTGCTTCTTCACGCCCCTTTCATCGGATTCCTCCTCGCCTTCCCTCCCGCTCCGAGAACTCATAAAACCGTGTTTAACCGCGTCTTTTCTCGATTGGCTTTTCATCTTATTTACTTAAAAAGTGTCGGCTGAGATTCCCCCCTAAGATCTTATTCTTCGGAAACCTTTCGGCCGTGACTGATTTCCTATCGGAACGTGTTCTTGCAAAACGCCCGTTGCTGTTCTGTGGGCCTATATTTTAACTCTGCGACTTCGAAGGCACCGCGCGATGCATTTCATTCTGTTTGGGATGTGATTAAATTTCACGAATGATTATGTTTTGAACGTACGCGCATCCCGCGGAATATACAGCACCTCGCTGTTTGCACGGCGGCATCGCCTCCGAGGTGCCTGTTCCCCTGTGTCCTCTGTCCCATCTCCCAGGGCCCCCACCCAGGCGCCTCCGGCTCCAGCCACCACAGACACACTCAGGGCACACCCGTATGCGGGACCCCTGCTCCTCTCCGGGGTGCCTGCTCCACCCTCCCTCCTGCCTGCAGGGCACAGTGCCCCTGTGACCCGTCTCCCTGGAACACTGGGAGGGCAGTTCGGAGCATCTGCCCGTTTCCCCGGGACGGAGTGTAAGCTGAGCTGGAGTCAGGTCACGGGGCAGGAGGGGACCCAAGTGCGTGACGGGCTCTGCGCCACCTTCCGGGAGCTGCTCGGCCCCAGCTCAGGCCCACCCTGCACCCCTGGACCACAGGCCCACACGCTGCCAGCCCACCGCCCTGGACTGGGAGGGGTCCCCGCCGGAGCCAGGGTTCTCGGTATAGATGCCTCTTCTTTAAAGGGGACCCCCGACCCCCTTGCCTGGCCTGCGTGGCTCAGTGGTTGAGCATCGACCTACAAACCAGGAGGACAGGGTTCGATTCCCATCAGGGCACCTGCCAGGAGGTTGCGGGCTCGATCCCCAGTGTGGGGCGTGCAGGGGCAGCCGATCCATGACTCTCATCATTAATGTGTGTCTCCCTCTCTCTTTCTCTCTGAAATCAATAAAAACATTTAAAAACAGAAAGAAAAAGGTATTTCATGGCCCATTGCACGCATTTCCCCGGGAAGGTTCTCTGTAACCGCGGTGACAGGTGTGTGCGTGACAGAGGAGGGGCCGTTCTCATCCTGGAACCGCCTGGGGCTTGTTCCCTGCTGGGGACGGGCAGGTGGAGGGGGGAGCACAGGGGACGGGGGCGCCAGGGGCGTGATGGGCAGGGAGCCCTCCATCACTCTCCCTGGAACACCTGTCACCCCGTCAGATGCACGACACGCTCTGGGCACTCGGTGGAGCCAACAGCCGAGCTTCCCCAAGTCTGCACGCGAGTGTTCTGCCCGCCTGTTCTCGGGATCGAGCCCGTCAAACACCGTGTTTTCCAAAACGTCCCGTCTCCCTCCCTCCCCGAGATCCAGGTGAGCGCGGGAGGGAGGGAGCCGGGGCTAGAGATGCCATCGGCTTAATTAAAGTCTGAGGTTCAAGGTGGGGATGATTTATCACGGCTTCCCGAGGCCCGGGGCTCAGAGCCCCCTCGGAGGGGAGGGACCACCCCGACAGCCGCACTCACCTGACAGGGTCTGGTCCCCAGCTCTCCTGGGGTCAGAACATGGTTTCCATGGAAACCGAGGCCTCGGCGGTGGATTGCACGGGCTGGTGTCGGTGGTGCTAAAACAATGCGGTGGGTGCAGAACCGCCTAGAACAGATGCAGTGAAGTTTATGTAATTTCCTGAAATTCGGGAACCGCCCCCACGGTCAGGGGCGGGGTGGGGGGGGCTTTCTCTCCTGGTTCGAGCCCAGGGGCAGGCGGGTGCTGGAGCTGCTGCGCGTCCGCCCCGGGGCCGACACAGATGCAGACATGTCCCAGCCCGGCCAGCAGGCCCAGCACGCGTCGTCCGCAGAGAGAGGGCGCACGGGGACAATGGGGACGCCGCCATGGAGCCTCTGTGAGAGCCACCCGGGGGCAGACATCCCTCATCCGGGTCTCGGCTCCCCACGCCTCTCTGGGTGGCCCCGGGGGACGGGCTTTGCCGCCACCGTGCAGAGTTCGTGAAGGACCCCCCGGAACTGACTCCCTCCCTCGCACACTCAGTCCTGCCTGCGCTGTGCCCACCGGTGCACCTGCCCCCACCTCACCTCCTCGTGGAACTCGGCATCTGCGCTTCCCTCCTTTTTTAAAAAAAAATTAAGACTTTTTTCAAATATATTTTTATTGATTTCAGAGAGGAAGGGAGAGGGAGAGAAACATCCATGATGAGAGAGAATCACGGATCAGCTGCCTCCTGCACGCCCCCCACCGGGAATGGAGCCTGCAACCCGGGCCTGTGCCCTGACCAAGAATAGAACCCGGGACCCTTCAGTCCTCAGGCCGAGGCTCTATCCACTGAGCCACACCAGCCAGGGCTAGAATGTCCTTTCCGGTTAACAGAGCATGACTCGAACTTCCCATAACCATGGCCGGTCCCCGATATTCTATTTTTGCCCCGAACGCCCTGAACCCACCTTCCAGACCCAGGACCGTGTCAGAGCCAGGCCAGCCGCACCAGCCGGGCAAGTGAGCTTCCGGTTAAGAAAAAGCAATAATTGTTCATGCGTCTCCCGGGCCCTCAAGCAAATCCGGCTTTTCTTCCGCCTCCGCAAGGCAGGTGAGGGGAGAACTTGGTTCTTTAACTAAATGTAGCCTCTCCCCAGAGCCCGCCTGCCTAATGGTGGGAGAGAACCGCTCGGTTCCAGGGGAGCAGCAGCAAGGCAGGCGGGGCGTGTCTGGACCATTGAGGATCCTCTCCCCGCCCCTCCCGCTGCCTCACCTGGGCCCGTGCTCCCCTCCCACGAACCAAAGCCGTCGAACACGTTAGGGACAGGAAGCTTTTATTTCGTCAGAATCACAACACGTTCCGCTGCCGGCGGCACCCACCGCCTTCCCCCACGCCCTCTTCCCAAGGTCCCCTTTGGCTGGGACTGGACGTGGGATGACCAACCGCAGGCCGGGCCGGACGGACCCCGAGTGTATAAATAACGCAGCTGCTCCTTCCTCAGCGGGAAAAGGCCTCACTGGTCTCCTGACACATTAGCGACGAGAGTGCGTGGTGCGTGCAGAGGGAAGCACGGAGCTTCGTCCGAAAGGCCCCCCAGGACAAAGGAAGAAAAGGAAATCTGAGTGTCATCGAGGGGTTCAGTGTTCTCACTTCCGGGGCTGGGGGGGGAACCTGGGGGGGTCTTGCCTGGAGGGAGGAACGACCCCCCCCCCCACATGGACGTGCGGCTGGAGGGACCCCTCGCAGGCAGGGGGCCTGTGGTGACTGTCACACTCGCCGGGACACGGACAAGGTGCCGGAGGACCTGGCCAGTTTGGCTCAGTGGTTAGAGTGCTGGCCTGTGGATCAAAGGAGCGTGGGTTCGATTCAGGGTCAAAGGGCACGTCCCTGGGTTACAGGTTCGATCCCCCGGCCCTGGTAAGAGGCAACCAATCTCTCTCTCTCTCTCTCTCTCTTTCTCTCTCTCTCTCTCTCTTTCCCCCCCGCCTACATCTCCCTCCCTCCCGCTCTCCTCTACAAGATCACTGGGCAAACGTCCTCGGGTGAAGATTAAAAAGAGACGGTGCCAAGGGCGGGAGGGTCCACAGAACCACGGAAACAGCAGGCGTGTGGCGTGCGGGCGGGAGGGGCGGTGCCGCCGGGGCACAGTGAGGGGAGGGGTTTCCAGGGTCTGGACCAGGCCCGCACCCGCCCGGCACGTCTCTCAGGCGCGTGGACCCTGTCGTCACAGCGGGTCTCTCGCCGCCTCCTCCCCGATCCCACGGCGGTGGCAGGGCCCCATCTGCGACCTCGAACCCCGGCGACCACACACGGAGTGACCGTGGCGCCGTGGCCCGGGGCCGAGTCCACAGACTCACATCCGCTCAGAAGACGCAGCGATGGGCCCCACCGCCTGCCCTGAAGCAGTGGGCAGCGGGCAGCGGGCAGCGGGCAGCCGCCGTAGGGACGTGAAGTGGCCCAGGTGCCTGGCCCGGTGACTGCCCGTCAGCGATGGGAGCCTTGGTAAGCGATGGGGGAAGTCAGGCCTCAGAAAACATTGGACGGGCCCTGGTGGGCGCCCACGGCGAAGGGTCAGGAAGGGGGAGCTCTGAGGCCGCCTTCGCGTCTGAAGCGTCCACGCGCATGAGGGACGGTCTGAGGACCCAGGAGAGAGGCATTCAACCGATTCTCTCTGCCTCGCCCCACCCCCTGGGGCTGCGCGGGGACCTGAACCCCCAGCAGGACCCAGCCCTGTGGTCCGAGTCCCCCTCCTGGTGCTGGGCCGCGGGGCCTCAAGCTCGGTCACCGGTCTGATGGGGGAGGCTCCTGGGCAGGACAGCAGGCCGCTGAGTTCTGGGGAGCCCCAGGGGCCGTCGCTCGGCCGCTGGGGGACGGAGCCAGGGG
>NW_006294590.1:2150784-2152247 GCF_000327345.1 Myotis davidii | reverse complement strand
GGTCCGCGCCGTGGGCAGACTGGCTGAGCTTGGAGGAGGCTGTGCCCGGCCGGGTCCCGTTCATCTGCAGGACGCAGGGGGGTGAGGAGTGAGGCCCCGCTCTAGGGCCAGACCTGAGCCCCCGTGAGTGCGGGAGCGAGCCTCGGGCCTCGGGCCTCGGGCCAGAAAGCTGCCTGAGGTCCTCCCTGTGGGGGCCCCACTGCTCCCCAGAAATGAGGATCTTGAACTGGAGAGGGTGCCCTTCTCCCACCTGCCTCATCCCTTCCAGGTTCCGGTGTGCATTCATTCACTCCTGCATCATCCATCCATCCATCATCCATCCATCCATCCATCGTCCATCCATCCATCCATCATCTGTCCATCATCCATCCATCTATCCATCCATTAATCCATCCATCCATCCTTCATTTATTCATCCAGGACAGAGGACAGGATGTGGGTGTAAACTGGCCCAAGGTGTGTAGGGTCCTGCAGGCCAAGGTCAAGTGTGAGGTCAGGTGTGAGAGGTCAGGTGTGGGAGGCTGAGCAACAACCTCCAGCACCCCCCGCCCCCCATTGCCCGGCAGCCGCCTGCACAGCACGAGCCCGGGGAGGAGGAACCCGAGGGCGGGAGGGGCCGGAGGCTCAGTGCGAGGAGCCCAGGGCCTCAGCTCCACGCAGCCCTCGGTCAGGCAGAGGCTCAGCGCAGCCAGCGAGCAGCCTGTGTCCATCTGACGGACCCTCCAGGGCCCGCGAGGGCAGCGCCCTGGGGTCATGGGGTCAGGGGTGCGGGCGCCCAGGGCGGCCCCGGCGACACCACACCACTCACCACGTCGGAGCTGGAGGGCTTCGGGACCAGACCTTGGTTTTATGCTTGAAGGCGGCTCTCACCTTCGGGGGCACAACGGGGTTCGGGGTTCCTTAGCAACAGCGTCAGGGTTGAAGCGGGAACCATCGGGGCTCCCTGAGGCGGCCTCCTGCCCCCCCCCCCCCCCCCCCCCCCGCCTCCCTGCAGGACATCCTGAGGGCGGAGGCTTGGAGGTTGCTTAGCAACAGGAAGAGATGGAGGGGCTGAGGGGAAGCAGCCCACCCTTCAGACTGTCACCCCCACCTGAGCTCCCTGTCCTTTCAGAAACGAAAACCTGCCTGGCCAGCGTGGCTCAGTGGTTAGAGCACCAACCCATGAACCGGGAGGTCAGGCCCGGGTTGTGGGCTCCATCCCCAGTGGGGGGCGTGCAGGAGGCGGCTGAGCGATGATTCTCTCTCATCAATGTTTCTCTCTCTCTCTCCCTTCCTCTCTGAAGTCAATAAGAAAAGTACATATTTTTAAAAAAAGAAACGAAAACCCGTTTCCCAGCTTCCCGCCGTGGGGAGTGGGGGGACGGGACGCACCTCGGAATTCAGGAGACAGTGGAAGAGGAAGATGAAGAAGCCCTGGAAGGAAGGGAGGGAAGCGTCAGCCCCACGGCTGTGACAGACGCTCC
>NW_006294590.1:2148717-2149570 GCF_000327345.1 Myotis davidii | reverse complement strand
GGGCGGGGGGGGGCGCGGAGAGAAGGGGCACAGTGAGGGCCGGAGTGGCACCTGCCCAGCACCTGACTCCTCCTGGTGCCGCCCTCCCCAGCCAGGGCTGCACACCCTGGAGGGACCTCACCCAGGCCCCTGAGCGCCTGCCACCGGCCCCCCAAGACTGCCCTCTGGGGGCTCAGATCCGTGGGGCAGAGAAAAGACAGCAAAACAGACCCGTCCTGCCCGGCTGGTGTGGCTCAGTGGTTGAGCATAGACCTAGGAGCCAGGAGGTCAGGGTTCGATTCCCGGTCAGGGCACAGACCCGGGTTGCGGGCTCGATCCCCAGTGGGGGGCGTGCAGGAGGCAGCCGATCCCTGACTCTCTCTCCTCATGGGTGTTTCTCTCTCTCATTCCCTCTCCCTTCCTCTCTGAAATCCATAAAATATATTGTTTTAAAAAGAATGAAGCCACGTTGGTGTTACAATTTCGTGGATCCCAGAGTCAGTTCCCAGCACAGGGACAACCCCATCGGGGAGAGGAGCCAGCTCCCGGGAGAACAGCCCAGAGGCAGGGCCCAGACACCGGCAGGGGCTCATCTGACCCCTGACCCCTGGCCCCTGACCCAGCAGTGCCAGCACCACCAGTTCCTGGCCACCAGCTTAGAAATCCTGTTCCCGTTCGACCCCGAGTGGCCCTGTGACCGGGGACTCCAAAACGCCCTGGGGGCTCCCCGAAGTGTTTGCAACCTTCCCCAGGCAGCCATGGGCCAGGGGGCTCCCTGACCAGGAGACGTCGGGGGAACCCCATGGGGTCAGAAACCACGTGTCTGCCCCCCCGTCCCCCCCACACCTGCAGCCTCGCCTGGAACCGGGACGCG
>NW_006294590.1:2147332-2148301 GCF_000327345.1 Myotis davidii | reverse complement strand
CTTGGAAATGTGCCGGGAGGTGGCGACCGGCGTGAAATCCCCTTGGCTGTGCCCCGAGTGCCGACCCCGCCTGGTGCGCCTGCCTGCACCCCCCACATCCGGGGGTTCCCAGCTGACCACCCCCCAGAAGGGCTGGAGTCACCATCCCAGGCTCCAGGGGTGACCCATGTCCAGTAAGGCCACGGGGACAAAACAGTCCCATCAGCACCCTCTGCCCACCGGCTCCCCATCCTGGATGCCCCTGCCCCCGCCTCGGCCAGGCCCTGCCCCAGAGGAACCTGGGAGACCAGCGCCGAGGCCGGGACCCCCCCGCCCTGTCCCCGCGGGAGCCCCGCTCACTTGTTGGTGGTCCCGTAACTGTCCAGGGCACAGGAGATGGAGATGAGGCAGATCAGGAGCGGGGACCCTGCGGAGACCAGAGCGGGCGCCCCATGAGCCCGCGCCCCCCGCTCTCACTCCTTAGTCCATTCATTCGTTTTGTGCCCGATTCACACAAAGAACCATGGGCAGGGCGCAGACGCAGAGCAGCCCCGTCCCCCAAGAACCTACGGTCTAAACTCCGAGATAACAGCCCGGCCGGCGAGGCTCAGGGGTTGAGCATCGACCCAGGAACCAGGAGGTCAGGGTTCGATTCCCGGTCGGGGCACAGGCCCGGGTTGTGGGCTCCATCCCCAGTGGGGGGCGTGCAGGAGGCAGCCGATCCGCGAATCTCTCTCATCAGTGATGTTTCTCTCTCCCTCTCCCTCTCCCTCTCCCTTCCTCTCTAAAGTTAATAAAAATATATTTAAAATGAAGAAAAAAACATTAAAAAAGAAAAAAACAGATGAAAAAAGAGAACGCCCACAGAGGTCAGAAACGGCAACAAGTGGTTCCCGGGTGTGAGACCTTCGCTCCGATTTGGCCAACCTGGTTCTCCTGGTAGCTGGGCCTCTTCCAGGAGCAGAGGAGGCCAGGAACCCCGCCCCTCTC
>NW_006294590.1:2144867-2146541 GCF_000327345.1 Myotis davidii | reverse complement strand
CCCCCAGCCGGCACCTACCCCACCCGACCCCGTAGTAGTAGCGGAGCTTGCTGTCCTCGGAGCCGAAGACCCTGATGACCAGGCTGTAGAGGTGCAGCCCCTCCACCAGCATCCAGGCGAAGGCGCTCAGGAAGAAGTAGTGCAGGAGCACGGCCAGCACCTGGCACGGGACCTGCGAGCCCAGCAGAGGCCGAAGGTCAGTCTCCAGGCGTTTCCGGGGGCCCCAGCCTCCCCGCGCCCACGTCTGGGGCGTCTCCTGGGTCACGTGGTCTGATTTCCGCCCTGGGAGTCGGCTCCCTCCCGTTTCTAGTCTGTGGGGCACGGGACCCCCGGGGAACCCATCGCTGCCCCAGGCTCCCTCCCAGGCTCAGTGACTGGTCCAGGAAGATGTGGGAATCAGATCCGGCCAATCAGCATGCAGAGCCCCATTCTCTGCAACGGGATTGGCTCAGAGGGAGGACTGGAGCTTTGGCCGCACGCTGGTCCCCGAGGGGAGGCCTGTGGGAAGGGGGTGCAGCCAGTGGCGTGGCTTCCCCGCTAGACTCTGGATGTCATTCTGTCCACCCCGACGTGTCAGTCAGCCAGACACCATGTCATCTGCAGGCCAGTCTCCCTGGGGGACCCCGGCCAGCTTTCTGGGGGTCCCTCTGCATTCCGGTTGGGGAATTCCAGCTGCAGGAGGTGGCACCCCGGTGGCATCTGGGGAGGACGTGGGCGGGGGGACTCACCGTGCCCGGCCGGCAGTGGAAGCTGACCAGCAGTAGGACCTGGGCCACCAGGATGGCTGAGGACAGGTTGGCGTGGATGTGGTAGCGCTGGTTCCGGATGGTGCTAACCGAGCTGAGGGCAGGGGGCGGGGGGCAGGGGTAAGGCCCAGCTGCTATCACTCTTGGACCCTCCATGGCTCCCGGCTGCCCTTGGAAATGACCCGGCTCAGGCAGTCCCCACGGCTCAGTGAAAGCCGGAGTCCCCCACCTCCACCAGGCCCCCCTGCACCCCAGGCCTCAACATGAAAAGTGATTTCGGACGCCCGGCCAGCGTGGCTCGGTGGCTGAGCGTCAACTTATGAACCAGGAGGTCACGGTTCCATTCCCCGTCAGGGTTGCAGGCGCGATCCAGTGTGGGGGGCGTGCAGGAGGCAGCCGGTCCCTGATTCTCTCTCATCATCGATGTTTCTCTCTCTCTCTCCCTTCCTCTCTGAGGATATTTTTTCCCATTGACTCAGGCAAAGATTAAAAAAAACACACCTCTCATTTGAGTGATTCTGATGCTCACCAAATAATTGAATTATGCTGTTAAGGTTTATGCCTTTTGTAGGTTTCATGGAAGAGGGAGAGTGACATCAGGATCTTGAAGGTAAACAAAACATTGACAATACTAGCATACTTTATTCCTTTTTTGGTTATAATAAATGCACATTGTTAAAAACAGACACTACCAAAAAATAGGAAAAGATCACTTGTAGTCCCATCATCACTGTAACATTTTGGTAGCCTTTTTTTCTCTTATGAGTATCTTTTAAGGCCGTCTCATAGGTTCATTTGTGTCCTGTTTTTAGTCACCTAACTCCCTAGCTGAAGCATTTCCTATGTTATTACAACCTTACCCTGAACATTTTCTTCTTGCTTATAGAATTCTGCTTTATTGGCAGATTTCCTTTTTTATCAGTGTACT
>NW_006294590.1:2144209-2144552 GCF_000327345.1 Myotis davidii | reverse complement strand
CCTGGGGTCCCGGTCTGCCCCCCGCCCCGGCCCTGCCCCTCCCTAGGCGTAGCCAGAAGGGGTGCCTTCGTTTCCCTTATGGCTCACGAGAAGGTGCCGTTGGGGCGTGGGTCTCCGTGTGTTTTTAGCACGGGTAATTTCCGCGCTCTGCACGGATAATTGTAAACCACTCTCACGCCGACCTTCCCGGGCCGTGAGTGGCTAGGATCTGCGTCTGCAGAGACGCCCACAGACGGTCTCCCTCTCCCTCCGACACCGTGTGGGGCCGACACCGTGTGGGGCCGATTGGCAACCGGCCATGACTGTGCTGGGGGTTTTGTCTTAAGCTTATTGGACGAGGCTG
>NW_006294590.1:2143070-2143981 GCF_000327345.1 Myotis davidii | reverse complement strand
CGGCCTTCGGCTCACTCACAGGCCGCTTCCTGGCAGAGCCTCTCTGACCACACTGTCAAAAGGTGCTGTCAGGCCTGGCCGGGCCGCTCAGTGGTCAGAGCACCGTCCCGCTGGGCCAGGGCTGCGAGTTCGATTCCCCGTCAGGACACGTACGAGAGTCAGCCAACAAACGCACCAGTAAGCAGAAGCACAAAGGAACCGCCCCCTCTCCCTCTCTCTCTCTCTCTCTCTCTCTCTCTCTCTCCCCCTCTCTCTCTCTCTCTCTCTCATCAGTTAGTGAACATTAAAATGAGAAGGAAGTGTTCACCGATCGTCTGCGCCACCCCCTCCATCTCCGCCTACACCTTTTCTGTACCAATGGCCTCGGGGAAAGTCACAGAAATGGGGCCATTTCAAAGTGCAGCTGGAGCCGCCCCAGAGGAAAGGCCGGGCTCGCCTCACCCCCAAACCTCTGCCAACTTCGTGCCCCAAAAACTGCCTGCGAAGCTGACGGGAGCGGACCCGGCGCCCCAGGGCTGGGCCGTAGGACACTCTCGGGTAGCGCTACCCCGCGTGGCTGCGGAACGACCTGGCTTATAGCACCCACAGGGATCCCTTCTCGATTCCCATCATCCCCCTGCACTCCCCCCACCCCTGCGCTTCCTGAGGGGAAAGCCACTTGGGTGTCTGCCTGCACCAGGGCTTCCCAGAATAGCTGCCGTTTGGTTGGAAATAAGCGCCTGTTGCCTCTCTTGTTGGCTTTTTATTCTCCAGTTAATACTCCTCCACTGCCTCTCCCCAGAGGCTATCAGCTCCTCACAAGCAGACCAGGGCCTGCCCCTGGGGACGGGGTCTGCACCTGGGGGAGGGGTCTGCACCTGGGGGAGGGGGTCTGCACCTGGGGGACGGGGTCTGCACCTGGGGGAGGGGTC
>NW_006294590.1:2140269-2141795 GCF_000327345.1 Myotis davidii | reverse complement strand
GTCTCCGTCCCTCCGAGAGACCCGCCCGCGCAGAGCTGTGCCCCTGCACCCCCACGCTCCCCGTGATTCACGTCCTGTCTGGCGAGGACACACGTGGATTTGAGACCCTGTCTCCCCCCACCCCCAGGCTGAGAGAGGCTTCCCCCTCCACGGGGAGCCCCCTGCTCTGCAGCCACACAGTCCACAGAAGGTCGCCAGCGGGGGAGCCTGGCCGGTGTGGCTCAGTGGTTGAGCATTGACTTATGAGCCCCGAGGTCAGAATTCGATTCTCGGTCGGGGCACAGGCCCGGGCTGTGGGCTCTGTCCCCAGCGAGGGGCGTGCGGGAGGCGGCTGGTCAATGATCCTCTCTCAGCATTGACTAGAGGCCTGGAGCACGGATTCGTGCACCGGTGGGTCCCTTGGCCTGGCCGATGCCCTCTTGCAATCCGGGACCCCTCGGGGGATGTCAGAGAGCCGGCTTTGGCCCCATCCCCGCAGGCCAGGCCGAGGGACCCACCGGTGCACGCGGGGCCCCTCGTCTGCATGTAAAATCTCTGGTTAATCTCGTTCCATCCTCTCCCCTCCCCGCTCCCTGAGACTCATCAGTCTGTTCCATGTTTCCATGCCTGTGGGTTGAGCGTCTGCCCCCTGGTGGTCAGTGCTTGTCATAGCTACCGAACCGTCAAACGGTTGGACACTTAGCATCTCAGCTTTTTATATAGATAGATTCCCCCTCTCCCTTCCTCTCTGAAATCAGTAAAAACATGTTTAAGGGGAAAAAAGCCACCAGCAGGGGAAACTGAGGCACAAGAAAACCCACAAATCAAAGCTCCAAGCGGGAACCTGGCAGGGACCCATGGCCCGCGGCACGGCGTCTCACAGCCGCAGCAGCAGGGGTGTGTGTGTGTGTGTGTGTGTGTGTACACGTGCATGTGTGTGTGTACGTGTGTGTGTGTGTGTGTACACGTGCGTGTGTGTGTACGTGTGTGTGTACACATGTGTGTACACGTGTGTGCGCGCGCTGCTCAGAGCCGTGAAAGGAATGTTAACGCCACAGCCAGGGCTGGAGGAGCCGGCACCGACTCCCGCCGGAGGGAGGCACCGGGCGC
Organism: Myotis davidii; assembly: GCF_000327345.1. NCBI lineage: Eukaryota > Metazoa > Chordata > Mammalia > Chiroptera > Vespertilionidae > Myotis > Myotis davidii. The sequence goes on along the minus strand of NW_006294590.1, from coordinate 2,140,706 downwards.
TCCGGGCCCTGCCCTCCCCATGACCTCTCGACCTCTGGCGGAGGCAGCCGTCCCCACCCTCCGAAGAACATTTAAAATCCATCCCGACCGCCCGCCACCCGGCTCCCGGGAGGCTGTTAGAATTCGGGGTGTGGTGTTGCAGGACGAGGGAGCACCTGGTCCCCCCCACTTTCCTGGAGAAACTGGGAGGGAGGCGAGGCCGTCCCCGCTAGTGGCCACCCCGTGGCCAGGAACCGGGAATGGGGTGGCGTCATTGGGGTGCGGGGGGGTGACAGTCACCTTGGACCCCGAGTCCTGGAGCCGAGGGGCCCTGTGCAGCCCTGGGGACGACAGTATGGGCCCCCCAACACAGGGCCCCCCGACTACACCAGACATCCCTCCTTGACGTGTGTCTGAATGTCTCCACCTGGGACCAGGCCAACCCATTCCCCCCACCC
>NW_006294590.1:2128064-2130585 GCF_000327345.1 Myotis davidii | reverse complement strand
ACCCTCCCGGCCGCGGTCACACCCTCCCGGCCGTGGGAACGCGGTGCTGTCTGTGCTGGAGTTTGCAACCGGAGGGAGCAGGCTGGCCCGGCTCCCGGGAGGCTGTTAGAATTCGGGGTGTGGTGTTGCAGGACGAGGGAGCACCTGGTCACCCCCACTTTCCTGGAGAAACTGGGAGGGAGGCGAGGCCGTCCCCGCTAGTGGCCACCCCGTGGCCAGGAACCGGGAATGGGGTGGCGTCATTGGGGTGCGGGGGGGTGACAGTCACCTTGGACCCTGAGTCCTGGAGCCGAGGGGCCCTGTGCAGCCCTGGGGACGACAGTATGGGCCCCCCAACACAGGGCCCGTGGATTTGTGGTTGCTAGGGACTGCTGATAGTTACGGGATTTCTTTCTGGGGTGATAAAATACTCTACAATTAGACAGTGGTGATGGTTACACAACTCTGTGAATATACAAAAAGCCACTGAATTTTACACTTTACATCTCAATAAAGTATTACAATTATTCTAAAAAGTAAAGCAGAGCCTGTGTTCAATGAATTGTAGATCACTGAAGCATAGCAATAAAAAGTGAAAACTGCTAGTAATCCAGTCCCGTGGTCCCAAGTCCCTAGTCCTGGGGCCCCGGGAACTCGGGGAGCTCCAGTGTCAGCGTGGGAATAGGGGACCCTCCGGGGAAATTAAACTCCACACTGTGGTCCTCAAGGTCCCCACACCCTCCTCCCTGGGGGCCAGGAGCCCGGGAGGCTGCAGAGCCAGTAAACCCACCTCTGAGTCTAGCCAAGCCCCAAATGGGAGGAAACGACACGATTCTCACAGCGCAAACCACGGAGCCGAGCCCCCGGGACACGCACCGGCCGGCGGGTTTGCAGGTGAATCCCGGCATTTCCATCCAGGCCGCCCGGCCGCGTCCGAATGTCCGGGGAGCCGGACGCTCGCATTTCCATGCAGATGAGGGGTGGGTTGAAAGGTTATAAAACTCTGTCTATTTTACAGCCGGTTCTGGGGCTGCCGGGAATAACACGTCGGATCTGCGGCCTCCAGCTGCTCACCAACCACGTGAAACATAATGACCCTTTCCCGGGAAGGCGAGCGATTTCACACGGGAAAGAAGTGGGGACTCGAAACCCCACGGGCACGTTCTGGAACCGTCTAATGCAGTGGTTCTCAACCTGGGGGTCGCCACCCCTTTGGGGGTTGAATGACCCTTTCACAGGGGTCGCCTAAGACCATCGGAAAACACATCTATAATCGCATATTGTTTTTGTGATGAATCACTGTGCTTTAATGATGTTCAATCTGTCACAATGACATTGGGGGTGCCTACTCCCCACATTCATAAGTAAACTGGTTTAGCCCCAATTTCTTGAGGCCTGAGACACCCAGATGCAAAAAATCCCATTTAAAAAAATATATTTTTGTTGATTTCAGAGAGGAAGGGAGAGGGACAGAGAGATAGAAACACCAAAGAGGAGAGAGAATCATGGATCGGCTGCCTCCTGCCCGTCCCCCACTGGGGAACGAGCCCGCCACCCAGGCACAGGCCCTTGACCAGAATCGAACCCGGGACCCTTCTGTCTGCAGGCGGACGCTCTATCCACTGAACCACACCAGCCAGGGCCGAATCCCTCCTTCCTTTTAAGGTAGCAGGGCCTGCTGGGAGCCCTGACACTCTCTTCCCGCACGTTAGAGACGCCCTTTCGAAAGGGTGAAGCCATGACTCTCAGATCTAAGCGAGCGTGGATCAAAGACGTGACCGAGCTCCTTAGCCAGCGAGCAGCCACGCGCTCTGACTGCCCCCCCAAGGGAAACGCTCAGAGCCCGAGGCAGGCGAGGGCCTCAGGGACGCGGCAGCACATCCGCCCGGAGGAGGAGACGGCCGCCACGCAGATGACACCCACTGGGGGAGGCTCGTCGCTGGCTCCGTCCGGTCTCTGGTCTCCGGTCTCCCCGGGCAACGTTTTCATTTCAATGTGAGCAGCCAGACGCCTGGGAAGGGGAGGCAGGAGGCTGCCTCCTGACCTTGAGGGAGACAGCGACGTCTTTTTGTCGCTGTTGCTCATCCTCACCCGGGTTTTTAGGGAGCACGGACGAGAGAGGGAGACACAGGGAGAAACATCCATGTGAGAGAGACGCATCCACTGGTTGCCTCCTGCAGGCGCCCCGACCAGGGCCCGTGCCGGGGAGAAGCCTGCCACCCAGGTACCTGCCCTTGACCGGAATCCAATCCCTTCGGTCCGCAGGCCGACGCTCTATCCACTGAGCCACACCGGCCAGGGCTAGACAAGGGTTTCGTAAGCGGATCTCAGAGGTTCCGAGACCCGTGCACAGCCTTTTCCCCCGCCACTCCCGGGGCTGCCCCCTCCGCGGCCCTGGCCTCCGGGCGCGTTCCCCGGTGAGCGGGGCGGGAGGAAGCAGCTGTGAGCAGAGGAGGGGCTCCAGGAAGGAAAAGGCAACGGCCAGATGTGATGGGGAGGAGGATGCCCACGTGGGAGCAGAGCCCGGCGGGCGGCTCAGTGG
>NW_006294590.1:2127038-2127824 GCF_000327345.1 Myotis davidii | reverse complement strand
CCCTGATGATGACGCGTTGCCTGGTGTGTGACGGGGGGGGCTTGTCCCTCCAGCCTGAGCCAGGCGGCCGGGCAGCACCCCGGTTTAAGCAGGAGGCACCCCACTCTGGGCCAGGAAAACCGGGTGCCTCGACCTTGGGCCCCAGGCCCCGTCCATGAGGGCGAGGGACCCACGTGCGTGCCCGCCTCTTTCCCCAGCTCCTGCCCACTCGCCCCCGCACCGCACACCGGTTTGTCCTCGGATGGACGGACGGGCGGACGGACGAATGCTTCCCACGGGACAAAGCATTTCAACCCAAAAAGAGCCTCCCACACGTCCTCAGAAACGTGAGCGCAACCTTCAAAGGAGACCCCACCACCCCGGGCGAGCCTGGCTCCCGGGCCTCCATGACGGCCTCTGGAGTGATGAACACCCCTCCCGCCCACAGGCCCGAAACTCTCTGCTCCAAAAGTAACCCGGCAGCCGCCCGGCCTGGCTGCGCTTCAACCCGCCTTCCCCTGGTCTCCTCTCCAAGCTGCACCTTCCTGACTCCCCCATGGCGGCTGAGCCCTGCGTCCAGCTGTGGGGGGAGCTGGAGTGCTTTCTTCAGAGTCATGTCCATCGCTGGCTACACACCCTTCCTCTCTGACATCAATAAACATATATTTTTGGTTTTAAAGAAAGAGACGCAAGCAACGAAAACAAGAGCCGAGCTGAGGCTGAGAGGGGACGTCAGCGCCGCAGCCCCTTTGGCGACAACATAAATTGCTACAACCTCTCGGAAGGGCAGCTCCGCAGTGCGGATCG
>NW_006294590.1:2125582-2126958 GCF_000327345.1 Myotis davidii | reverse complement strand
CTTCAAAGGAGACCCCACCCCCCCGGGCGAGCCTGGCTCCCGGGCCTCCATGACGGCCTCTGGAGTGATGAACACCCCTCCCGCCCACAGGCCCGAAACTCTCTGCTCCAAAAGTAACCCGGCAGCCGCCCGGCCTGGCTGCGCTTCAACCCGCCTTCCCCTGGTCTCCTCTCCAAGCTGCACCTTCCTGACTCCCCCATGGCGGCTGAGCCCTGCGTCCAGCTGTGGGGGGAGCTGGAGTGCTTTCTTCAGAGTCATGTCCATCGCTGGCTACACACTCCCCATCTTTCAGGTGATTGGTGGAGACCGTCCCCATAGAACTTTCCTTGTTTTGAGGCCGACCATTCAGAGGCCCAGTTTCCCACGTCTTTGCACGTGTTGAAGGGCCGCTCAGAGAGCGCGTGTGCCGTCGATGGGAACAGGTGGTCATCGGAAGGAGCAGGGCTGGTGCACATGGCGGGCGGGTTCATATAAAAAAATAGCACCCAGGACCGCGGAGACGATGCCCCCGACCTGCCCAGTCCTCCCTGAATGCCCTTAACAAGGTCCGCTTCCGAAAGCACGGTTTTCCTCTGACGCGGCCTCGCCTGCCTCACGTGAGGCCCCGCGGCTTTCGGGCCTTTGGAAGCCATTCCCTCCACCGCCCTGCAGCCCCGGCCCAGGTCACACGGCCGAGCAGAGCCCTGGGCACCTGTCCCCAACTTGTCCGCACGTCCCCAATCTGCACGGCTAACTCAGGCTCCGCCTCTGGCGGGATCGTGACAACCGTAGCGAGATTTTAACCTACGAGGCGTGTTCTGTGTTATCGGTGGTCGGCAGCGCGAATGCTGTGTCCAGACGTGAATTAAACACACACACACACACACACACACACACACACACACACACACGGTCACGGAGCGGTCATGGGGTGGGGGCCTGGCTCCCCGTTCTCTCCTGTGTACAGACCGATGCTCGACCACCGTTCCAAGCACCGGTGTCTAACGGCTGAGCTGTACACGGGAAGGCAGTACGAGGTGATACTGAATGTAGACTGTAACCGAGAAACAGGATTAATGTGAGGCCACGATGGGCGGACGGTGTTTGGGAACTCTGTCCTGTTTGGCGATGTTTAAGTTCAAACCGTTCCACATAAAAAGCCAAAACAATAACTGTACAGAGGGAAGCTGCACCGGGCGACCGTACTGGCTGGGTTCCACCCACAGATTTATTCTGGTTGACAAGGTTAAAAGCAAATGCGGATTAGCTGCCAACCACACGTCGGAGCTATAATTTACAGCCCAGAGCGATGGCTTCCACCAGCGCCAGGAGCTGCAGAAACTCTGAGAGCCGCGCACACACTCGGGCCGAGGGCCCCCGGGCCCCGCGCCAAACAC
>NW_006294590.1:2123111-2125470 GCF_000327345.1 Myotis davidii | reverse complement strand
AGCTATCATCTTTTAAGCCAGATGATAAAGAAATTTGAAAATATGTAAAACAATTCCACTTTTCTCAAAAAAATTTTTTTTTTTTTTTTTGGAAAATTTGTTATTTTTTTATTTAAAATATTGTATTGCCCAGCGCGCGTGGCTCAGGGGTTGAGCATCGACCTACGAACCAAGAGGTCATGGTTCGATTCCAGGTCAGGGCACATGCCCCAGGTTGTGGGCTCGGTCCCCAATGTGGGGCAGCCGATCAACGACTCAGCAAAAAAAAAAAAAAAATCATTAGCACGACTCAGCAAAAACCAATACCATGACTCAACAACAACAACAAAAAAGCATCAGCACGACTCGCCAAAAATCATCAACTTAACCACTGGCCGGCGATCTGTGGCCAAACGCTTAACGAACTCGCCCCTAATGCCTTGGCAGGCCCAGACCCGATGATTCCTGGGGCCTCACGCGGCCCGCGGGCCGGACGCCCCCACCCCTGCTCTACACAACCACGCCTGGAACCCAAGCAAAGAGCAGAAACGAGGGCGGATCCGCCTCAACTCACCAACTTGTGCCTGAGCCGGATGGTGGTCAGCGGGGAGCCCGACAGGTTCTGGGAGAGTGTGGGCGGCGGCACCACCTCCAGGGAGATGAGGTAGCTGGCAGCCGACAGCGGGCAGCTCCTGTAAGCCGCGGCCTCGGCGATCCTGGGCAGGACAGGAACGATCAGGACCCGGGGGGCTGGGGGCACAGTGCGAAGCTGGGCGTGTGGGGGCCGGGGGCTTCGTGGGGATGACGTTGGATTTCCCACCGTCCGTGCCTGCGCCTCCCCAGGCTGGGTGCTGGCACCCAGGGGCGAGTCCTACGCTCAGTGTTTGAATCCTGCAGCTTGAATTGTGTCGGTCAAAACCTGTTCCCTTGTTCGGCCAGCACAGCTCAGTGGTGAGCGTTGCCCTGTGAACCAGGAGGTCACGGTTCCATTCCCAGTCAGGGCACAGGCCCAGGTTGCAGGCGTGATCCCCGGTGGGGGGCGTGCAGGGGGCAGCCGATCCGTGATTCTCTCTCATCATTGATGTTTCTCTCTCTCCCTCTCCCTTCCTCTCTGACATCAATAAAAGTATTTTTTTAAAAATAATCCAGTTAACTAACTACGTGCTCACAGTGAGATTGGCACCAGCACCCCTGACCCACAGGAGGACACAGACACACACACACAGACGCACACGCACACGCACACACACGCACACACACGCTGCCTCTGGCCGTGTGGCCCCAGCACTCACCGCGTGCGGTCCGGCCGGATGTTGCTCAGGTAGCGGTGCATCGTGTGGTAGAGCAGCCCCACGATGGTGGTCCAGGCTGCGGGAGGGCAGAGGCCGCGGCCCCATCAGCATCTGGGGTGAGCGAGCAGGGGGAACACGCAGCCCCCGCCAGGCGCCCTCGCCCGACAGAGAGCCAGGGGAGGAGAGATTTAAGAAATTGGACAATATTTACAGTTAAATATTTTTTTCGATATTGGTTTGATGACAGATTCATTTCTAAATCATTCATGTACTTGTCAAGCATGGAAGGCAATATGAATAAAAATTTGGAGTCACGAAGAATGGTAGATATTCCTGTTTTGCCACTCGAACAATTTGTGGCCTTAGGCAATTTACCAAACCTCTTGTTAGCATTCATTTCCTTGCCTGTAAAATGTAGTTAAAAATAAAATCTAATTCATAGGGGTTTTGTAAGGATAAAATTTCCCTCCGCTCGCTGGGGGCTGCTCAGGGCCTCCTGAGCTCTTGGGGGGGGGGGGTTGCTGAGACGTGAACACGTCAGGGGTCCCAGGCTGGAGGCATGGACTTGGAGTCAGGTAATGAGGGAGCCTCCTGGGAACTTCCCAGGCTGCACCTCGAGCTCCCAGGACAGAGTGGCTCCCAGGGGAGACCATGGTGCCCCCCTGCCCCCAGGGGCCCAGGCACCCACCGTGGCTGCGGAAGGCCTCCTTGGGGATCTGGATGTAGTTGTGGCCCTGGGCCGGGAAGCGGTAGTGGGAGGAGTTCAGGGCCCTGGGCAGGAGCTTGGCCACGGAGAACTCTGCGGGGAGAGAGGGGGTGCGGGGGGCGGGAGGGGGGTACGGTCAGCACCTCTGCGGGCAGGGCCTGGGGGACCCACCTGCTCTGGCCTTTTGTAGCAGAACGCGCTCTGGGGGTGCAATCACGCTCTCGGGTGCAATCCCTGTTACAAGCAAGGACCTGACACCCTGGAGTCTCAGGGAAGGACCCACAGCCACGTGGCTCACGTGTCCATCTGCCACGCGTGGGGCACTCTGGGTCTGAGGCCACCCCTCCCGCATCTCCGCCCACCCGTCCCGCCCCCCAACCTG
>NW_006294590.1:2122779-2123022 GCF_000327345.1 Myotis davidii | reverse complement strand
AGGAGATGTGGCTCATGACCACATCCACGGTCTCGATCAGGCCCAGCACCGCGGCGTTGTCCTGGCAACGACACGGGGAGCTCGCTCAGAATCCCGGGACCGATGCCCCAGACGCCCCAGATGAAGCTCACATGCGTGCTCTGCGGACATGGGTCCGAGGGAGGAGACACCAGAGCCGCCCGGGTCTGAGGTCCAAGGTGGCCCGTGAGCTGGGGCCGAGCGTCACGGCCGCCTGGGGGAGGG
>NW_006294590.1:2120642-2122050 GCF_000327345.1 Myotis davidii | reverse complement strand
CCGGTGATGATGGGCTGGTAGGCACCGGTGGGCACCTGAGAAAGAGAAGCCAGCCCGGCCAGCTCAGTGGTCGGGCGTCCACCTGGGAACCGGGAGGTCAGGGTTCGATTCCCGGCAGCTGCGGGTTCAGTCCCCACCAGCGGGGGGCGTGCAGGAGGCAGCCGATCCACGTTTCTCTCTCATCGTCCACGTTTCTCTCTCTCTCTCCCTCTCCCTTCCTCTCTGAAACCAACACAAATACACATTTTTAAAAATGCCAGACGGGACGGTTTTGGTGAATGGACCCTGTCCTCTAACGGGGGTTCGGGGGGAAGCCGGGTCTGCGGCTGCGGCCTCCCCACAGCTCCTGGCGCCCCTGCCCCGCCCCCGTCCACCGCCCCCGCCCGGGCCGTCCTGCCCCTCGAGTCCTCGGCCTGGAGGCGGCAGCACCAGCAGAGCTTTCTCCCGGTGACCTCGGCCCCAGCTCAGCCCCAGTCGGCGTCCCCTCCACCAGCTGCGTCTCCCCAGACCCCGCGCGGCCCCCACAGGAGGGACATGTCCGTCTGCTCACCGGGCTGCTGGCCGGGGCCGTCGCCGGGAGGCTCGGGGCTGTGGACAGCCAGACGTGCTTCCCTGGGAAAACACGGGGGGACGTGAGGACCACACGGCACCTCGGCGCCAGGCTGGGCCCGCGGTGAGCAGCAGGCTCTGAGGGGGATGGGGGCGGCGGGCGGGGGAGGGGTCTGTACGCGTCTCCGGGTCACGCTGCTCCCGGTGTGTCCCAGCTGCTTTCCCGCACCTGCCCTGCAAATCGCCCTGCAAATCGCCGTGTGGAGGGGAGTTTACTACAGAAGCTGTTCACAGGCTCAGGTAAGGAACAGCCCGGCCGGTGTGGCCCAACGGATAGAGCGTCGGCCTGCGGACTGAAGGGCCCCGGGTTCGATTCCCTGTTGGGGCACAGGCCCAGACTGTGGGCTCCATCCCCAGTGGGGGGCGAGCAGGTGGCAGCTGGTCCGTGATTCTCTCTCATCACTGATGCTTCTCTCTCTCCCTCTCCCTTCCGCTCTGAGATCCATAGAAAGATGTTTAAATAATAAGTAAATAAATAAATAGCCACTAGAAGGAGGCTTCACTCGCGTCCGGACGAGCCAGATGCTGATCCGGGACGAGCACCTTCCCTCCCAGACGGAGGCAGGGGGGCCCCAGAAAGTGGGGGGGGCACGAACCCCCAAACCCCGTCCTCCCCAACGGTTCTGTGATGCTTTCTATTCAGGACTCCATTTGGGTAATTTTAAATAGGGTCAGGGTCAGGGTCAGGGGTCAGGGGTTAGGGGTTAGGGTCAGGGTCAGGATTAAGGTCAGGGGTTAGGGGTCAGGGTTAGGGTCAGGGTCAGGGTAAGGGTCAGGGGCAGGGTTAGGGGTCAGGGTC
>NW_006294590.1:2119377-2119857 GCF_000327345.1 Myotis davidii | reverse complement strand
CCCCGGCCGGGGCAGGAGCAGACCTTGAACCCATCGGAGACGACCTGCCCCGCGTAGGCCGAGGGCCTGGGCCGGGACTGCTCCCCGTGTGTCTTCCAGAAGAAAGAAAAGGTGACCCCTGGCGAAGGCAGAGGCGGGCCTTAACCTCCTTCCACAGACACAAGCAACAGCGACTGAGGGCCCGGGTCAAGGGCACGTGGCTCAACCCCCGGCCCTGGGCAGGGTGTGTGCAGGAGGCAAGCGGTTGATGTGTCTCTCTCACACTGATGTTTCTTTCTCTGTCTCTCCCCGTCTTTCAAAATCAATGGGAAAATATCCTCAGGTGAGGATTAACAAAAACAAAAAACAAACAAACAAAAAAGATCAGGATATAGCAATACTGGTGCTTCCCCAGGAGTTTCCAACGACTTCTCTCCTCCCGACTGTCACAGCAAACCCATTTCACAGACAGAGAGACCGAGGCCATGGGCCCGAGGCCTC
>NW_006294590.1:2114895-2119281 GCF_000327345.1 Myotis davidii | reverse complement strand
CAAGGGGTGTGGGTGTCTCTCTCACATCGATGCTTCTCTCTCTCTCTCTCTCTCTCCCTCTCTCTTTCTCCCTCCCTCTCTCCCCTCCACTCTCTCTAAAAAACAAAACAAAAGACAATCAACGGAAAACTGTCCCCGGGTGAAGGTTATCATGCAGAAACGTGCCCTGCGATGTGGTCACCCCAACAGACGGGACTTGGGGGGCTGCTCGGGGGCCGCTGTGCTGTCCCAGGACCTGGCCACTTCCGGAGCCCGCAGCTCGCTCCCTGCAAAGGTGGCGGCTGAGCCCCAAAGACGGGGTCCCCCCAGCCTCTCCTTCCGGCTTCCCAGGGAGACGGCCGCGGAGCCCAGGACACCCGAGCCCCTGCGGGCCCCCGCAACCTGAGGAGCAGCGCTTCCCGGAGACGGCACAGGGCGAAACGCTCGTTACAAAACGGACTCCCCGCGGGAGGCGCGGCGTCCGCTTCCCCAAACAAAACCGCGCTCTGCTGAGTCCTGTCTGGGCCAAACGCCTCTCTGTCCAGGAAGGAACACAAAGCCGTCCGCTCGAGGCCCCCGCCGGCTCGTCGCCGAGGCCGTTTCACCCACAGAAGCTGCTCTGAACCCCGGGCGGCTTCCACCCAGCCCTGGCCGGTGTGGCTCAGTGGATAGAGCGCCGGCCTGGGGACGGAAGGGTCCCGGGTTCGATTCCCCGTCAGGGCACAGGCCCGGGATGTGGCTCTATCCCCAGCGGGGGGCGTGCAGGAGGCGGCCGATCCACGATGCTCTCATCATCGATGTTTCTCTCTCCCTCCCCCTTCCTCTCTGAAATCAGTACAAATATATTAAGAAAACCAAACAAATGCGGCCACTGACCTTCGGGGCCGCACTGGGCGGGGTTGCTGACGCAGGAGGCCTTGTAGCGCCCGTAGAGGAGCAGCGTGACGCCCTTCTGCTCCCGGAGGTAGATGCCCTTGCCCGCCTTGCCCTCCACGAGGTCTGGGGAGAAGGGCACGGGCCGTGAGCGGCTCCTGAGGCCGGGAGTCCAGAGGCGCTTCCCACTGGCAACCCACCTACACGCTCGGCACCGTTCGTGTTAATAAGGGAACCAGAGGCCCGGAGCACGGATTCGTGCACCCGTGGGGTCCCTCGGCCTGGCCTGCGTTCTCCACCCCTCGTGCCTCACTCCCATTTCCTGCAGGAGGATGCTTTGCCATCCTGGAGCCGTCAAGCACAGCTTTGCTTTGGCAGCATCGTCGCGCACACACACTGGTTGGAGAGGGGACGTGTTTAGGCCAGGCCGAGGGACCCACCGGTGCACGAATCCACACACCAGCCTGTAGTTTGCATATAGGATCTTTGGTTAATCTCTTCTCGCCCTCCCGCCCCACCCCCTCTGAGATTCACCAGTCTGTTCCATGTTTCCATGCCTGTGCATTGAGCGTCTGCCCCCTGGTGGTCAGTGCTCGTCATAGCTACTGGTTGAATAGTTGTTTAGGCTTTTATATATCTAGATGTCTCTACTAGTACGTATTGCTATGGGATATTCATATCAGCCTTAATTCATATTTCAGCATTAATCATGACATTATCAATGGCCTATAAGCTGATGTGAATAGTAAATAATAAAATTAATATCCATTGCCCGGCCGGCGTGGTTCAGTGGTTGAGTGTCAACCTATGAACCAGGGGGTCACGGTTCCATTCTGGGTCAGGGCACAGGCCGAGTTACAGGCTCGATCCCCAGTAGGGGCTGTGCAGGAGGCAGCCGATCCATGATTCTCTTATCATGGATGTTTCTCTCTCTCTCCTTCTCCCTTCCTCTCTGAAATCAATGAGAATATATTTTAAAACACACACACACACACACACACAAAACAAAAAACAATGACAACAGCTAACACAGCAATAGCCGTCTGGTGTGAATGAATCTATCTATCTATATATATATTTTCAGATCTGCAAAAAAATCTATTTTGGGGTGTTTCGCAGAATTTTCATAATTAGCCCATGAGTGCTGTGCGATGGAGAAGGTTGCGCATCGCTGGCTGACGGAGTTGATAAGTGAGGGCTGTAAAAGCCGGAGCAATCAGGCATTTGCAATTCACGGGGTCAAAGTCGCCTCGACGCCTCCCCTGCACTCGGCCATGTGCCTGAGGGGTCGCCGAATGCGGCTGCGGGAAGCCCTCAGCCGGACTGGCCGGGGGCCAGGTTGATGCTGGAAGCCAAACACCTCCCAGCTGGGCGAGCACTGGTCACGTGGTAAAAAGAGATCAGCCCGGCCGGGGTGGCTCAGGGTGGAGCGTCGGCCTGCGGACGGAAGGGTCCCGGGTTCGATTCCCGGTCAGGGCACCTGCCCGGGTTGTGGGCTCAATCCCCAGTGTGGGGCATGCAGGAGGCATGCATGACTCTCTCTCATCAGTGATGTTTCTATCTCTCCCTCTCCCTTCCTCTCTGAGATCAATAAAAAGGAGGGGAAAACAGACCGTAAGTCTTTTCTTTAAAAAAAGAAAAAAGTGTGTGGGGGGGATCAGAGTGCGGCCCCAGGTTACGGGGCCTACGTCCAGCAGATTGGCCGTCACCCCCTCGCTCTGCGCTGCGTAGGGACGCCTGGAGCGTGGGAGTTATTAGAGAAGGTGATTTCTCCGTGACCGCAGCGGGTGTGTGTTTTATAACACGGTTTCTAATGATTTAAAAAATTCCAGTAACAGATAAGATAACCGTTTCCCCGTGACACGGGCGGGTGTGCGCCGCATAAAACAGCTTCTAACGATTTAACAAAGAATCCAGCGGAGAAAAGCGATGTTTAATGCTGGCGAGAGGCCCCGTGTTTTCCGGGCCTTTAACATCCTCCCCCAGAGCACAGCCCGCGAAGAATCCAAACAGTCTCTATTTTTAGAGCCTCCGTCCTGGGTCTGTTTTGTGCTGAGAAGGAGCAGACGGTTCGGAGAGCCTGGCCCTGCGGGCGGGTGTGGCTCGGGGGCTCAGCCCGGCCTGTGAACCAGGGGGTCACGGGGGTTCGATTCCGTCAGGGCACGTGCCCGGGTCGCGAGCCCATCCCCAGTGCGGGGGCGGGGGGCGTGCAGGAGGCAGCCGGTCCACAATGCGCGGACGGGACGGCGCGCGTGCTCACCTATGGTCGCAGAGGCATTGGAGTAGGCAGAGTCATTGGTGGGCACAAAGGTAGCGTTATGGGAAGGGGGCACGGTGAGGTTGCGGGCTCGCCATGCTGGGTGGGCAACAAAAGGAAGAAAGCACAACAGATGAGTGACACGCAACACAGAGCCACGGGCACATCTCTCAGCGGCTCCGCGTCCGGGCGGGGCGCTCCTCTAACCGCGGGCGCCCTCTTGGACCACCCCCCCCACCACACTGTGTAGCCACAGGACTGCTCACGACGGGCCCGGAGCGCCATGGCCACGGATGAGGCCACGGGATGAGGCCACGGAACCTGGCCACACACTTTGGCCCAGTGAGCGGGCTCCGCGCCCACCTGGACATCCCGTTGAGAGAGATGGCCTTGAGCTCGCCACGGGAGGATGGACGGTGGTGATGGCACAGGACGGATGGGACAGACACACGGCATGGAGACAGGGACATGATATGAAGACACGTGCACACACGACAGAGGAGCCAGCCACGGAGACCAACGCTGCCCGTCCACGGAGATTTCCCCCCACAGCTGGGCTGTCCCGGCTCGCTCTGTGGGGTTTCCTCAGCCGATGGGAAGGGGCCCGCACCGCCTGTTGCCATAAGCCACGGGCTCGGCACGGCCTGCAGGGAGCCCGTCATCGCCCGCGTGGCTCGGGGCGAACGTCTACACGGAGACGTTATGGGGATGGAGGCGCCGGGAGCCACGGTCACAGACTGAGTGTGTCTGAGGGATGACGTCCTCTCACAAGAAGGGTTTTCATGGATGAGAGTTTTCCAAACACCGAAAGGGGCTAATTGAGCCCGGCCAGCATGGCTCAGTGGTGAGCATCGACCTAAGAACCCGGAGCTCACGGTTCGATTCCCGGTTCGATTCCCGGTCGGGGCCCAGGCCCGGGTTGCGGGCTCCATCCCCAGTGGGGTCCGTGCAGGAGGCAGCCGGTCCATGGTTCTCTCTCACCATTGATGTTCCTCTCTCTCCCTCTCCCTCCCTCTCTGACACCAATAAAAACATTTTAAAAAATAGAATAAAAGTTCTGATTAGAAAAGAAAGCGCTCAGGAATGTCGGGGCGTCTCTGGATTGAGCCAGAAGGAGATGCTTTCCGTGAAGGTGGGTGCGTCCGGGAGGGACGGGCGGGTGGGGGTGCACGTCGGCCTTTGAACCGGGAGGTCGCAGTTTGCTTTCCACGGGGGAGGTGCCCTGATTGGCAGGCGGGGACCAGCTGATTGGCAGGCGGGGGCACCTTTGCTGAGTG
>NW_006294590.1:2114089-2114641 GCF_000327345.1 Myotis davidii | reverse complement strand
CACACGTCCTGGCGGCCACGCACCTGCTGCCCCGCGTCTCCCCCGTGGCCCCGTCCCGCCCCTCCCTGGCGCCCTCGCAACCGCGTGTACCTCCAGCCGTTTCCTGCAGCTCATGGATGCCGTCCACGTGCTCCAGGGGCCAGTAGTGGGAGGCAGTGAGCAAGACCTTGAACCCTGGGGACAAAGGACAAGGTGTCAGCTCTGTGCTGGGGATGCACTCAATGCTCTCTCTTGCTTTTTATTATTTTTAATCTGTTTTTATGGATGTCAGAGAGGGAGAGGGAGAGAGAGAAACATCAATGATGAGAGAGGATCATGGACCAGCTGCCTCCTGCACACCCCCCACTGGGGATGGAGCCCGCAACCCGGGCCTGGGCCCTGACCGGGAATCGAACCCTGACCTCCCGGGTCATAGGTGGATGCTCAACCCCTGAGCCACGCCAGCCAGGCTCATTGGGGACTGTTGTTACTGGTTTCCCAAGTAGCTTGGGCTGGTGACAGGTTTGGGGGCAGCGTCCCTTCCTTGGCGGTAACTTGTCCTCTCTCCCCCGC
>NW_006294590.1:2092195-2094048 GCF_000327345.1 Myotis davidii | reverse complement strand
CATGCACGCCCCCGACTGGGGATGGAGCCCACAACCTGGGCCTGGGCCCGGACCGGGAATCGAACCCTGACCTCCCGGGTCATAGGTGGATGCTCAGCCCCTGAGCCAGGCCGCCGGGCCAGTTGCTTTTCTCTCCCTTCCTGGTGAGCGCGGGAACCGTCGCCCCCGAGGGGCCGCCCCGTCCAGTCCCACACTCGACGGAAGTCCCCGCTCTGGCCCCTTCGGGCCGGCTCCCTGGGCGGCTCCCCAGAAGTGCAGGACCGGCCGATGACTAAACGCTGATCAGACGCCTAACGTCTGCCCGGCCCCAGCGCGGAGAACCAGCACAGTGACCCGTGTGCTGGTCCCGCAATAAACGTTTTGAAAGAAGATAATGGGACCGTTAGTTTCAGACGCTGTGTGCTCATAACCAACACGGAGGGAAAAAACAGAAAACCATGACAAATAAGAAAAGAATTTAGCGAGTGAGAAGCCGTTACAAACAGTGAAGGAATGCAGCGCGGAGGCGGACAGATGGCCTCTGCGGCCCCCGGCGGCTCCCTGGACGCACTGCCTTCTCTCAGTGTCATTTCTTCTGCCCCTCGCTCCCCCGCAGGTCAGATGGCTAGAACTGTAGCCACAGCACCAGCCCACCCAGCTGTCATTCACCTTCTTCTCGCTACTTCCAGGCCTTTTTCCTGGTCAGGGCACAGGCCCAGGTTGCAGGCTCCGTCCCCAGTACGGGGCGTGCAGCAGGCAGCCAGTCCGTGATTCTCTCTCCTCATGGATGTTTCTCTCTCTCTACCTCTCTCTTCCTCTCTCTGAAATAAATTTAAAAATATATATTTTTTTTAAAAAAAGAAAAAGAAATAAATAAGCAAGAAAAACGAGGGAAATCTGGCGAGGGCAGGAGAGGATGAGGGCAAAGCCGCCCGATAAGGACGACCGGGGGGCACCGAGGGCACAGGCCGTGGGAAACGCCCACAAACACCCCCGAGGGCCTGCGGAGAGTCATTGCGATCGAGGTGGCATTTCAAATCGGAGGAGACACGGCGTTGGTCCGAGGCCTGAGCCCATCAGCCACGCACAGACCTCGCTCTCCGCTAGCGACGTCTAAGGGATCGACGCTTAAATGTAACAAAACAGAGACGCTTCGCAGGCAAACGGGCGTAGATTCGACAACAGACATTTTTTAAAGTCGGCGCCGAGCCACGCGGGATGGGGGAGGGGGGCCACGGTCACGTGACACACGGGATGGCCGTGAACCGGTTGCTGTTTCCGTGTGGTACATACACGACAGGAATAAAGCTCCCACTATGGGAAGAACATTTCCACCGAAAGAACGTTGGGGAAAAGGACATAAACAAAGAGAAGGATAAAATGCACATTATTTTTTAAGACATGAAAAGGTGCTGCCCTGGCCGGTGTGGCTCAGTGGATGGAGCGTCGGCCCTCGGACTGAAGGGTCCCGGGTTCGATTCCAGTCGAGGGCATGGACCTCGGTCGCGGGCTCCTCCCAGCCCTGGTCGGGGCGCGTGCAGGAGGCAGCCCATCGAGGGGTCTCTCTCTCATCGATGTTTCCCTCCCTGGGTCTCTCCCCTCCCCTCCCACACTCTCTCTAAAAATAAAATAAAATAAATCGATGGAAGAACCATCCTCAGGGAGGCCTAACCAGTACATATAACACGCGTCTCGTCCTCTGGCCGCCCGGCCTCCCTGTCTGACCTCTGGCTCCTCCTCGGGCCGCGGGGACAGCCCGACTTGGCTCTCAGCTCCTCGGGGAGAAGGAGGCGGGAAGGCGAGAACATCTGCTGCGGGCGGAGCAGCTGGCGCCTCCAGAGGCCTCCTCCTCGCCGGGGCCGTGTTCCCGTCCG